>NC_084827.1:173164542-173472400 GCF_033115175.1 Lepus europaeus | reverse complement strand
CCCTGCATGACTTTTTTTTTTTTTTTTTTTTTTTTTTTGACAGCAGAGTGCATAGTGAGAGAGAGAGACAGAGAGAAAGGTCTTCCTTTTCCGTTGGTTCATCCCCCAATGGCTGCGGCCCGCGCACTGCGCTGATCCGAAGGCAGGAGCCAGGTGCTTCTCCTGGTCTCCCATGCGGGTGCAGGGCCCAAGCACTTGGGCCATCCTCCACTGCACTCCCGGGCCACAGCAGAGAGCTGGCCTGGAAGAGGGGCAACCGGGACAAAATCTGGTGCCCCGACCAGGACTAGAACCCGGGGTGCCGGCACCGCAGGTGGAGGATTAGCCTATTTAGCCGTGGCGCCGGCCACCCTTCATGATTTTATGTACACTTATATCAATGTCTTTTCAAGTGTTAAAACAGATTGTACATTATTTTGTTATTTCTTATTTTCTTCATAAGAATATTAAATAATTACTGGTGGAGGTAAAATGAACCAGTAATCCAAAACTACAGCTAATTAAAATCTATTTTCAAAGCAGTGAAATTAAAGGAGGGGAAGTAGTATTTGGAAGGGCACTTCAAAGAGTTTTTAGCAAGGGGCGGGCACAGTGGCATAGCTGGTAAAGCTACCGCCTGCAGTGCAGGCATCCCATATGGGTGCTGGTTCGAGTCCTGGCTGCTCCATTTCCAATCCAGCTCTCTGTTATGGCCTGTGAAAGAGTAGAAGATGGCCCAAGTCCTTGGGCCCCTGCAAATGCATGGGAGACCCAGAATAAGCTCCTGGCTCCTGGCTTTGGTTCTGCACAGCTCCAGCCATTGCAGCCAACTGGGAAATGAACCAGCAGATGGAAGACCTCGTGCTCTCTCTCTCTCTCTCTGCCTCTTCTCTCTCTGTGTAACTCTGACTTTCAAGTAAATAAATAAATCTTTAAAAAATAAAAGTCTGTAGGAAAATGGAATTAGAAACTATTGGTGGGGTCCATGAACTTATTGTAAAACAATTATGTGTCTATGCATGGATAACCAAATTCTATTCTCCACTTTACAAATAGGAAGCTGTGACTCAGAGAGAGGTAACTTAATTTCTTCAAGTCCCAGTAGCTACTTAGTGACAGACACAATCCCTTGATGGAAAGGTCTTATGTCTTTTTCCCCCATAATGTATAAAATTCCAAAAAATACCCAACTTTTTGCTAACTGCATTGCTGAGAGCTGTGGATGACATACAAACATGAGAGACAGTGGGTAATTCGATGCACTCATCAATTTTCTATTTTTCTTAACTTGGCAGTTGTTTTACAACATTTTAGCATGCCCTTAAATATATTTGACTTTGGTATCAAAAATAAAATGCAAAAAAGCTGAATTATTGGAACTGGCATTGTGGCACAGCAGGCAAAGCCATTGCCAATGGCATCAGCATCCCTTTTAGGGGCCAGTTTATGTTCTGCCTATGCCACTTCCTGTCTAGCTCCCTACTAATAGCCTGGGAAAAGCAGAGAAAAATAGCTTAAGTGCTTGGGTTCCTGCCATCCATGTGGGAGACCTGAATGAAGCTCTGGGCTCCTGGTTTCAGCCTGGACCAGTGCTGGTGTTGCATCCAACTGGGGAATGAGCAATAGGATGGAAGACCTCACGGTGTGTTTCTCCTTCTCACTGTAACTTGGACTTTCTAAATAAATGAATGCATCTTATTTTTTAAAATCTAAAGCATTTTGAAACCCAATGAAATAATATCTCCTTTTTCATTGGCAACCGTCTTCATAGAATGCATTATGTGCAAAGTAAATTCATACACAGTACCATGAGTAAAACAAGGGACAGCCTTATGATTTCCTTGCAATTCAATAAATTCCCTGTGGCCACATGCAGATCAACCTTTGCTGGGTGTGAACACATTGACACTGCAGGAACAGAGTCAGGTGTTCTGCTGACGTCTCTAATTTCTTTTGGTTGGAAGTAACTCTTTAGAAGAAATAAAAGTCATATACAGCTTCTTCAGTTTGCTTAACTTCTCTTTGTATACTTGAGCACAGTCAACGAATATAGTTCTTTGCAGGTTCTTTTGTTCCAAAGAATGTCCATGACAGCTGAGAGAGTCTCAACAAAACCAGACAGATGCTAGAATTTCTGGGGAAAATGTATTCTTTCCTCATTTAGACACCACCTTGCCCCTCTTCTTCCCTGAAACGACCTTCTGAGATGCAAACATGATGATTTGAAAAGATGTTTTACAATCATCCTGGCAGCCCTGAAATATTTCTCCATAACTCTTCCACTGTTCACTTCCCAAATGAACACAACAGCTGGGCTGGGTCAGGTCAAAGTCAGGAACATGGAATTAACTGGACTCTCACATGGATAGGTGACCCAAATAATTGAGCCATCACTTGTCTCTCAGTGTGTGCACTATCAAGCAGCTAGAGTCAGAAGCAGAGCTAGGACTTGAATGCAGGCACATGAATATGGGATGCAGGTGTAATAATAATAATAATAATGTTACTATTATTTGAGTTTTATCTTATTTGGAATATAGCAAAATATAGTAAAGAATGGCTTTTGGGGGCCAGTGTTATGGCATATTAGCAGCCTCCACTTGCTGTGTTGGCATCCCATATGGGCTCTGGCTACAGTCTCGGGGCTGTTCTGATCCTAATCCAGCTCCCTGCTAGAGCACTTGGGAAAGCAGTAAAAGACGGCTCAAGCTTTTGGGCTTAAGCACCCAAGTTGGGGACCTGGAGGAAGCTCCTGGCTCCTTGCTTTGGATCATCTCAGCACCAGCTGCAGTGGCCATTTGGGGAGTGAATCAGCAGATGGAGAATCTCTCTGTCTCCCCCTCTCTCTTTCTGTAACTCTGCCTCTCAAATAAACAAATAAATCTTCAAAAAAATAAGAATGGCTTTTGGATTCAAACATTCTCAATTCAAATACCATTTTGCAACTTACAGCTATGCAAAATGTAAGATGTGATGAAAAGATCATAGGAGATATGCTAATAGAAGAAGTCAAAAGTTGATGCTAAGTAGCTAAATATCTAAGTATAGATTTAGCTACCTTATGGTGCTAGGAAAATAAGTTTAGCATTTAGGATGTCCATTGCAAAAGAGTTCAAGCGTTTCATTGATATTTCTAAAATCATACACTCTGAGTATTGGAAAACCAAATGTCAACAGGGTTAAACCACTTTAATGACTGTATGTCTGACTTTTATTTACATTTTAGAGAAAATATCCTCCCTTGTCTGGGTCATTTCCTTTCAATCTGCAGGAATCCATGAAGATAATGATGATGATGATGATAAATAACAGCATACCAGAAAAAATAATCAAGAACTAAGCATGAATGAAAACAGATGCAGGTGTTAAAAGCAGCATTGTATCTATATTGTTATCTATAAATTACAATGATCAGACAGGGACTTTAAAGTTGGGTAAGCAATATTTTGAAAAATAGATCTATTTGGATGATTTTACCTCAAAACTGGAAATTATTTTTAAAAGTCAAAAGTAAAAGTAATGCAATAACATAATTAAAAAAATTAACAGATAGGTTTTTAAGACTTTGACATGGTTTGCTAGAGACATAATGAGCAAAATGGAGAATTTGAAAGAGGTACCATAACAAAATATCAGATGACATAATACCACTGACTAACTGGCCTGCACAGCAGCAAATAAATTTTCTTGAAGTTCAAGATGAAGATGTTGGTAGCTGCATTTTCTTCTGAGGCCTCTCTCCTTGGTTCACTACCCACTTTTCTGCCAGTTTCCCTGGTACTTCTATATAAGGCAAAGTCATTTATGCTGCTTTTGGTCATAAAAAAAAGAAGGGTGCAGGGGAAATGGAAGCTTCTCCAACTTCAGTTGTCTTCTGAGTCAGTATTGTCTGCAATTCTACCCTTACTTGGATTTCAAAAGCAAGTTTGCAGAGGTCACTTTCCTCCAGGCAAGGAGGGCTTGGTTATCTGGAAAACACTGTGGTGGAGGTAGCATTGAGAGCTTGTGCAGAGATAACAATGTCTATCCCTTAAACTCCTTGCTGGCAAAGACTAAGGCATCATCTCTCAGCAGTCTGCTTTTTTTCTGATAGTACTTGATGAATTGTGAATGAAGAATGGGCACACAGAGCTTCTTTGACAAAACCATATCATATTTAGAAAAGAACAACCTAATGGGTTCTGAGAAGGGGAGGCAGAATGGATAACATTTAGAAGTTATCAGTGTGCCTTTGTTTTTTCTCAGTGAATTTTAATCATCTTCCTCAAACATAGAGATGATGGATATTTTTATGAACATCAGGCATTTAGCGTTCATTCCATGGTCATTATATTAGATTTCTAGGGTGGGAAGATAATATCTTACTAGGCATACAGCGGAGCTGCTGGGCAACTATTCATTTACCCAGTGGGTTGGATTGGATTTTGGCATCAACTGTGACACCAGCTGCTCCCTTTAGAGTCATGGGGGGCAGCTGCAAACAGTACAAACTCAGCTCACTCTAGGAGCAGCAGCCTTTCTGTGGGCGGCTGCTATGGGAACAGGACTAACAATAAGTGCATTCTGGCCACTGACTTCTGACAGTGCCTTCCACCTGTATTTTCCAGAACTGAGGTGTGTCAGGAGCTGATACAAAATGAATGGAGCCTGAGACGGAAATTCATGAAGCAGGAGTCACAAAAGATTTGGGTGAGAAAATAAAAATTAGCCATTGGATAAGAGAGAATACAGTCTCAGGACACAGCCAAGACCAAAGCCTGAAGTTATGAAAATTGTAAGGTTAAAATTTGGTGTGAGATGTACATTAAAGATATATGATCTCCAAAGTGAAGAAGAGAAAGGAGAAAACAAGAGGGAGGGGGTGGGAGGGAGAGAAGGGGAGGAAGGGAGGGAGAATGGGAATATCACTGTAGGCTTAGAGTTGTATTTATGAACTGTATTAAACCTGTTACAAAGTAAAAAAATAAAACTGTTAAAATATTTTAAAATAAATAAAAGTCAGAGCAAGAGGTTTGAGATTTAAGGAAAGAAAATTGAAACAGGTGAATCACTGAGAGAGCAGTGCAGAGTAGTTTTAACTACTAGTGATTGATTTTTTTGTGTGTGTCAAAACAACTTACTACTTTATTCCTTTTAGTATTTTTTGTTATACTAAATACTATTGGTTGAACTCTGTAATTAACACACAATTGTTCTTAGCTATTTAAATCTAACTGAAAAGTGATCCCTATTAAATAAAAGAGTGGGAATAAGAGAGGGAAGAGATGTACAGTGCAGCACATACTCAATCGGACTTGCCCCAAACAGTAGAGTTAGAAACATACCAGGGGATTCCAATTCAATCCTGTCAAGATGGCATGTACCAATGCCATCTCACTAGTCTAAGTGATCAGTTTCAGTTCATAGTTGATCATAATGATAGGATTAAGAGTCAAAGGATCACATAAACACAGCTAGTGTCTGCTAATACTAACTGATAGAATGAAAAAGGGAGAAAATGATCCAGCATAGGAAGCGGGATACACAGCAGACTCATAGAATGGCAGATGTCCTAAACAGCACTCTGGCCTCAGAATCAACCCTTAAGGCATTTGAATCTGGCTAAAAAGCCTATGAGAGTATTTTAGGCATGAAAAGCCAAGACATTATGGCAAAAAAAAAAAAAATGACCTAAATGAAAGATTTCTGTGAGTGAGATCCCAGAGGAAAGAACAGGTCTTCAAAGAAGGAGGTACCTTTCTCTGAAGGGAGGAAAGAACTTCCACTTTGACTATGGCCTTGTTTAAATAAGATCAGAGTTGGCAAACTCAAGAGGCTTCCATAGCCTTGGCAACTCATGACAAGCCCCTAGGGTGATTACTGATGCCATAAATAAGAGTGTCAATTGTTAAATCAACAACAGGAGTCACTGTGCACTCACTCCCCATGTAGGATATCTGCCTTTAATGTGTCTTACTATGTGAATTAACGTTATAACTAGTACTCAAACAGTACTTTATACTTTGTGTGTCTGTGTGGGTGCAAACTGTTGAAATTTTTACTCAGTATATACTAAATTGATCTTCTGTATATAAAGATAATTGAAAATGAATTTTGATGTGAACGGGATGGGAGAGGGAGTGGGAGATGGGATGGTTGTAGGTAGGAGGGAGGTTATGGGGGGACAAAGCCGTTATAATCCAAAAGTCGTACTTTGTAAATTTATATTTATTAAAGAATAGTTAAAAAATTAATCAGTAGCTTGATGTCATGGAGTTGTTTAACAAGGAGAGCAGCAGTGGCTCCCATTGTCCATGGCTGATACTCTAGAACTGACAAGGTGAAACTGTGTAACAGTCTCACCAGGTGAGGGGTGGGTGACAGGAGAAACAGGTGGTTGGTCTGCAGCTTATGCAACATCCCTATGTCCCAGCTCCCGCTCTTCACCTGTCTTCACACGTTTGAGCTGCTGGAAAAAATAGCCTACACAAGAGAAATTTATTTCTCACAGTTTTGGAAGCTGAGAACTTCAAGATCAAGGTGCCATTCCAGTAATTCATGGCCTGACTTCCTTTCCTGAACTACAGATGGCAAAATGGGAGAGAGGCAACCGCTCGGCTGCCTCTTTGTCTTCCTCTTTGTATTTTTAGCATTTTTATTATATATTTGTGTTTTACCTAGAAAAATTTTATTTAGGGTATACAAATTTCAAGCATTTCATACATACAATTTTTATTTATTTGGAAGAGTTACAGAGAGAGGTAGAGACAGAGAGAGAGATCTTCCATCCACTGGTTCACTCTCCAGATGGTCGCAACAGCCGGAGCTACGCCTATCCGAAGCCAGGAGCCTCCTATGGGTCTCCCAAGTGGGTGCAGGGGCTCAAGCACATGGGCCATCTTCTACTGCTTTCCCAAGCCACAGCAGAGAGCTGGATCGGAATAGGAGCAGCCGGGATTAGAACCAGCACCCATATGGGATGTTGGCGCTTCAGGCCAGGGCTTTAATCCACTGTGCCACAGCACCGGCCCCTCAATTAGCTTTCTACACATAAGATTAACCCTACACTAAGTAAAGAGTCCAACAAATAGTATGAAAAAAAATAAATGATAATAATTCTATTGGATTAGGGCTCCACCCCAAGCCCATTTCACTTTAATTATGTTTTTAAAGACCTTCAACAAGTCACATAGAGAGTTAAACTGACACATAAGAATATTGGTGAGATGCAATCCAGTCCATAACATCATCTAACCACTGAAACTCATTTCTCTACAATAGTTGAATAAACTCCTATGTGGGAAAATCCTCACATTACTTCCTTTTCTACTTGGAAAAGTTAAAATGGTTACCTGCTCTTCTGATTGGATGCTGACAGTGCTCAACAAGGAGAACTTAAGCAAAATGAGTGTTCTCAGAGCCCATCAGAGACTCTCATTCAGAAAATTTCAGATGGAATTTGAATATGTATCATATATAATATCACATGTTAAATTATATCATATCATACATATTGCTAAGTGCAACAGGAGCTTCGGATGGAGGGGATCCCTGGATTACATTTTGAAAAGAGCTCCTTTAAATACTGTGTTAAAAGTCTAAAATCTATTTCCATTGTGAACATTTTTTATAGAGATCTATCTACCCACAATAAGAACAAGGGAGTGAGCGTTCTTTATCAATTATTTAGGCTAGTCTTTTTAGACAAGTAGTAGTCTGAAATAGGGTGATGTGATCGGTTTATCTAATGAAATAATGAACTGTCCAAATATGTTGTCATGAGCTATGTGTGCTGTGTTGACCCTGAGTTCCAGTCAAGCCTTTGATTCCAAAGTGGGTGGAACTTGCTGACAATGACTAAAGGACCCCTCCCCCCCACACACACACTACATTTCCCAGTATGCCTTGCCAGCCTGGCTCTGGTTTGATTTCCCAGCAGGAGTTACCGCCTGGAACACTGAGCAGGCAATGAGGGACATGCATGGCGATGCTTCCAGGAGCTGAGCACAAGAAGGCTATGTCTCCTGGGCTTCTGTTCAGGGCAATGATGTAGCTACATTGCAGCAACAATAGGAGTGACATTGCCCCAGCAGAGAAGGGACAAGAGAGAGCTGGACTCCAGCCCAGGGACGGTAAGAGCTTCATGTCTCTGCGAAAGCCGCTCTGCTCATGGCTCCTCGAGTGGCCTCTCAGCTCCATTTACTCTTCCAGTCCTTCTGACTCCTGTCTAAGCTGTTCCCTGCACAACGTCCCTATCTGCTTGAAAGGCCTGCAGTCCTTGCCTGTTCTCCTCCCCTGACACTGACTATTATACAGTTCCTGAATTATTAAAGTATCCCTAGCTACTGTTCTCAGCAGTTTTGGACTGTAACTTCAAGGGAAAAAATTAGGAAAACAAATTGTATATACCAGGGGCCGGCCCGTGGCTCACTTGGTTAATCCTCTGCCAGCAGTGCCGGCATCCTGTGTGGACGCTGGTTCTAGTCTTGGTTGCTCCTCTTTCAGTCCAGCTCTCTGTTGTGGCCCAGTAAGGCAGTGGAGGATGGCCCAAGTGCTTGGGCCGCTGCACCCACATGGGAGACTGGGAAGAAGCTCTTGGCTTCTGGCTTCGGATTGGAGCAGTGCCGGCCATGGCGGTCATTTGAGGAGTGAAGCAATGGAAGGAAGACTTTTCTCTCTCTCTCTCTCTCTCTCTGTCTATAACTCCACGTGTCAAATAAATTTTTAAAAAATTAAAAAAAAAATTGTATATACCAAAATGTTACTTTGCTTCTTTTTAAAGCATTAGTACCATTTAGTCACATTTTACAGCTTAAAAATTACTTTCCACAGACAGTTTTATTCAATCCTACATATTGATGCTAAGTTGAATTCTTTAAATCACCTTTTGGCTTATAAATAATAGAATGTAAATAATAGAACTGTTAGAATTTGAACTCTGATCTTTTGACGTTAAAGAGAGAGCCCCTTGTCTTTAACATTCCATCACTATAATTAAGGAAATCACATTTAAAAATTAATCCTTAAGTTTTATGAATTCTTCCATAAGAAGAAAATTTCTATCAGCTGAATGCACAGTTACTCTGTAAGATGGATATTGTATTTTGTCATTTACTTGGATATATTCAAGGGCAATTTCCTTCTTTTTAGGATATATGGATATTAATGATAAGGAAGAATAGAAAAGTTTCCTTTAGGAACTATCAAATTATTGTGTCCCTTTGATTCTAGTCTATGATCCTTAGTTGCTAATCTCAATGGTATGTTTTTAGGAAGCATAAACAATTTTAATTATTTGGGTTAATGAGACACAGCATGTGGCCTCCATAGATAGTGTCCCAAGCTTGCAATTTTTTTCCACACAAGCTGACACTCACACGTTGTGACAGGTTACGCCATTCCCCAAGATGATGCTCCATCTGGCCAAAGGAAGAAAACAAGTATGGGCTCTGTTGTTCAAACACGATGCTGTTTTCAAGCTGAGAGTCAACAAACACGCACCAGGCTGTTCAAGAGACTCACAGGTCCATTTAAGTCCTAATCTTTATTTAGATTAGCAGTTGAGCCATGCACTGAGGTGAATACCAGCAATCCTACTGTCCTCAAATTACTGAACACTATTTTCACGCCATAATACTGAACATTTGCAAACTGAGGGCATGAAAACCGAAACACTTTTGTTTTTACTTTTGGGCCAATATGAACTTGTGAGATCTCCTGTACAATGTTAGAACATATACAGTGGAATGTAAAATGTTCCCTCCTGAGCTGTTACCACCATAGGAACCTTGCACATGCTGAAACCAACATCAATTGCTTTGGGCTAGGACCTGACTTGTGATGACTTTTATACATGGCCTGTCAGGAACAGAGTATGATGCATTCTATGAAATTTTGTGTTAATAAAAATCCTTAGAATAAAGCAAATGACATCCCAGTTAATAGTTTTTGCAGGAAAGTACTGATTTTTTTTATTCCTTAGTTGTCCACTTTCTCTTTCCTGCTTCCATAATAAACCCCTTGGAATTCTGAAAGCTTTTGAGACAAAATAAAATAAAATAAAATAAAATAATGCAAAAAGACTCATAATTAGAGTTAAATACTAAGGTAGATATTGATTGAAGCATGAAGACATATGGAAAATAAGAAGGAAATACATTAGGTAAATAAGAAGCAATAACAACAATCGTACAAAAAGTAGGAAGGAAGGAGGGAGGGAGGGAGGGGGAAGGAGGGAGAAAGAAAGGAAGCTACAGATTATATTCTTCTTGAACAAAGAAGCAAAAGTCCTTCAGAAAATATCATCAAGTATTGGTGGTGTGGGACAAATTTTGTTTCCCCTCAAGCTCATTTTGAAGTTCCCAGTACCTTAGCACATAACTATAGTTAGACATAAGGTCTTTAGATGGGCATTTAAGGTAACTGTGGAGGTAATGACAGTGAGCCCTAATACAGCAGGACTGGCATCATGGTCCAGTTTCTGTTCCTGAAACAGAGCACCACAGTGTGGTAATCTGGAGTTAGATCCTAGTTCCAGAGGCAAGAAGTGCAAGGAGGTGGCACTGCTGCAAGTCCACATGACAGACGAGTGAGAGGGCCAGGGAGTGCCTGTGAAAGAGAAAACAGGATGTGTAGACTCCATTTTATAAAAAGAAAAAAACACCCTCTGGAGAGCCAACTTCCTCTGGAGCCCACAAGGCTACTTCTCTTATGCAGCCTGTACTCTCTTGGCCCAATCACTGCTTATTAGACCACACATCCCATCCTGGTTGCATTGCGGACTAAGTTTCCAACATGTGCATTTGAGAGACATGTTCAAACCAAAACAGTCAGTAACCTTGTATGAAGAGGAATTTTGGACACATACAGGCACAGAAGGAAAGCAACAAGAATGCACAGAGAAAAGATGGCTATCTCTAAGCCAAGGAAAGAGGCCTAGAACAGCTCCTGCATTCACAGTCCTCAGGGGAAACTAACCCATCCAATACCTTGATCTCTTATCTCCTTTCTCTGTAATTGTGAGAAAATCAGGTTCTACTGTCTAGGCCCCACTTTGTCTGTGGTACTTTGGGACAGCAGCCCTAGCAGACCACAAGTACTGGCAAACTAAATCCAACAGTATAAGGAAAAAGATTTTGGGGGGAAATATCTGCCACATTGGGTAGGTGTAAATTTCTTAAGTAGATCACAGGAAGCACTAACATAAAAGAAAATAATAAATAAACTAGTCAACCAAAATTAAAAACTGCTCACCATCAACATATACCATTAAGAAAATAGAAAGAACAAGACAGACTGAGAAAACATTCATAACACATATATGTGCAAAAAGCATTTGCACTGAGACCAGAGCTGTGGCGTAGTGGGCTAAGCCTTCACCTGCAGCACCGGAATCCCATGTGGGTGGTGGTTCATGTCTCAGCTGCTCCTCTTCCAATCCATTTCTCTGCTATGGCCTGGGAAAGCAGGGCAACATGGCCCAAGTGCTTGGGCCCCTGTACCTGTGTGGGAAACCCAGAAGTAGCTCCTGGTTCCTGGCTTTGGATTGGCTCAGCTCCTGCTGTTGTGGCCATTTGGGGAGTGAACCAGTGGATGGAAGATCTTTCTCTCTGTTTCTCCCTCTCTCTGCTATAACTCTACCTCTCAAATAAGCAAATACTACTACTACTACTACTACTAATAATAATAATAATAAAAGCATTTGTAGTATATTTCCCTCCCATGGAATAGACTTCCTATCAATCAAAAATTGATCAGTGTCCCAAAAGGAAACATAGCAAAGGACATACACTGGGAGTTCACAGAAGGGAACATACAATTAGCCTTTAACTATAACACTACACATCCAATCTCATGCCTTATATGAGAAATTCAGACAAAAACTCTGAAATACCACTCTTTTAAAAAGTTACCAGGTTTCTTCTTTAAAATATGCTATCATGTATTGCCAACATATTGAGGAATAGGCAATTAATATACAGTATTTATAGGAGTATAATTTTAAGAAAATTGGCACCTTCATGAAATCAATCTCTAAAATCCATACATACTTTGTCTTTGTTAAAAGTTTATTATTACCCATGCAGTGTTTCTCTTGTTCTCAGTAACAGACTCCAAGTATAAGATTACAACAAGCACCATATTCCAATCTTTCTGGACCTGTGAAACAGTTCTAGGAAACAAAGTATAAATGGAATGTTAATTGTGAATAGGTAGAATGTCCTTCAAAAGATCTGACTCAGCCGGGCAGAGTTCCTTTCTGCCTGAATCTTGAACATCTTGGTAGGAACTGCAGAATGCATGAATGCCAATATGACCCTGAGGATACAGCCATAAACTGAGTGTATGGAGCAGGCAAAAGTCATGAGACTACTTCTCCTAGGAAAGTGACATGCTGGCATTCCAGTCCTGTATTGCCTACCAGAGGCTTCCTTCAATAAACAAACAAAGTTCTTCAAAATGCCTGAGTATCCACCAATAGAGGACTGCTTAAATTAATAGTAGTAGGGAGCCATGTATATTAGCAGCCTGAAAGAATGCTACTGCTTTTATGACAAAGTCAAATGATGCTTTACTTAGTGGATAAAATAAAAAATGGTATGCATTCAGTCTGCCCTTCATGATACATACTCTTAAATAAAACCCTAAATATGCATATAAACAAGTGCACACACATGTAAATACCATACACACACGTGCGTGCACATGTAAATTTACATACCCAGCAGCTTACTCCACACAGATTCAGTGGCCACACACCCTGTGGCTAAGTGCAAATGCACGCACAGAGTTGTATATGCTCAGAAGCCTCCGAAAAACTCTTCAAGAGACAGTCAACAGCAGCGGGACGACAGTTCTTCTGGTAAGGTCATTTTTCATAATTATTAAAATGTTGAATCAGATAATTGTGGGGATTTGAAGGAAAGCAAAAGGCATTATAATGAAATGAAGAAAAACCTCTCCCTTTATAAAATTAGTCCCTTCTCAACCTTCTCCCATCATTAAAACAAATAGCTGTTCTGCTCACTGAATTCATGCCTTTATTTTTCCATCTCTCTGAGAGCAAAATGCAAAGTAAAAGATATTTGGTTATAGTTTCTTACAATCCTGAACTGAAAATAACTCCAAAGGGGAAAAATCAACACAAGATTCACTTGAAGAATTAATGGGGTACTATGACTACATTTATACTTTTTTTGTTAAAAACAGTATATAAGTTGTATGTAGTTTTCAAATCAAGTCATGATTAGCCTTTTCTTCATTATATACTAAAAAGGTGCCAAGTTAGGGACACACAATTAAACTTGAATTTCATATAAGTAACAAAATTTTATTCTAAGTATGGGTCAGTACTTGCATGAGACATACTGAAACTTAAAATATTATTTGTTGTTTATCTGACTTTTGCATTCAACTGGGTGCTCTATATTTATGTTTGCCAAATCTGCCATTCTCACTACAGTAATATACTAGGTCTCACTCTCATTGTATTTTGCTCATATCATTTTTTCTAGAAATAATTATTTCAGGAAAACAAGAACTCAGGCTGGCATTGTGGTGTAGTGGGTTAAGCCATGACTTGAGACACCATATCAGAGTGCCCATTCAAGTTCCAGCTGCTGTATTCTCATCCAGCTCCCTGCTAGTGTGCCTGGGAGGGAAGAGGATGATGGGTCCCTGTCACCAGATCTCCCATCTCCCTGACACCCATGGGGGAGATGCAGATGGAGTTCCAAGCTTCAGCTGGCTCATCCCCAACTGTTGTGGCCATTTGGGAAATGAACTGGCAAGGAGAAGATCTCTTTCTGTCATTCTGCCTTTCAAATAAACATCAGAAAGAGAGAAAGAGAGAAAGAGAGAAAGAAAGAAAGAGGAAGGAAGGAAGGAAGGAAGGAAGGAAGGAAGGAAGGAAGGAAGGAAGGAAGGAATCTTCTAAATTGTATTCAAAGGATAGATGGAAGTATCATCAGATCTTATTTGCAGCTTGTTTATTTTCCAAAGCTTATATAGGGAATGAATATTACACTTTAATTCAGAGAAATGGTGCTGTAAAGCAAAATAACAAAACAACATGATAGACTAGCCAGAAATGCCTGGAGCCTAAAGGGAGTTAGTTCAATTATAAAGTGAACATGTTTAGAAAAAAAAAAAAAAAGCAGAAGATTGGGTGATGGGGAAAAAAAGCAAACACAGTTTTTTCATTTTATTGCATTTTTATTATGGTTTCAGGGAGTGTTTTGGTTTGAACTCTCTGTAAGCTCATAAAATGTGTTTGTACTTTCAAACTCTGGTAAAGTGAGAAACAGAACTGAACAGGTTGATAAAGGGTGATGTTTCGACGACTTTCAATATTTTGAATGGAATGAAAATTTTTCACATGGATTAGTATATTTTTAAATATATATTTGAATTAATAAAAAAACATTTGAAGGGAAATAATGCTAAATACAAAGCAGATATTGGTTCTTGTGTTTAGTTATTAAGCCCTACTTGTCAGTTTTTTAGTGTTAACCATTTTCACATGACTCCTGCATTCCTTGAACGCCACTAGTTGTGCTTCTGATGTTAGTCAGAATTCTCCATGGAGGCAGAAACAATAGAAGATGAAAGAGAGAGAGGTAAATGATAGATGATAGATAGAACCATATAAAACAAATACATGACAAATTTACCAGAATTGACTCACACGGTTGTGGAGGTGACAAGTCCCATCACAGGCCACCTATAAGCTGGAGAAACACGGATGCCAGCGATGTGGCTCAGTCCATTCCCGGAAGACCCCAGAGCGAGGGCACTAATGGTGATCAAAGGCCTGGGAACCTGGCATGACGGCAGGGAGGAAGCACTGCTGCAAATTCTACAGCACAGAGGTCATGGAGTTCTCAAGTCTAAGAGTAGAAGAGAAGTATTCCAGCCCTCACCTGGGAGAGCAAGAGAATCAGGTTTTCCTTTGCCTTCCTGATGCTCGTCCACATTGGGTGAAAGTGAATCGTCCTTATTAAGTCCAAAATTCTGCTGGAGAAATCTCACAAACTATGCAGAAATAATGCTTAACCAGCTATCTGGACATTCTTTAACCCAGTCACGTTGATACCTAGATTAACTGTCACATTCATCAATCAGGATTTGGTTAATCATTGGTAAAGGAATGAATGAATCAATACATTGCATAAAATCAGTTTTGTGGGCTGCCTCAATGGTTTCATCTCAGTGCCAGTCAAGAGCTGCTTTGAATTTTATATGAGTCACAAGACCTCATCTGAGCACAATCACTAACACAATGAAGAATATTTTCACAGAAACAAATTGCTAGAAATACACCATTGGGAAACCTTTTTTTTTCTCATATTTCCCATTTAGAATTGAATATTGAACAACAGTGTCTCAGTTACACCCGTGAAATATACGGAAATGTCTTCTGAACTTTTCCAAGTTGCTCATGTCAGAATATCTAGAAGTCTATTTGAAACTTTCTTTCAATCATTCTCCTGATGTTCTCTCTCATACCATGCAGTGAAGATCAGCTAAGCTATTCACTTCACCAAGTAGTAGTAGATTATACTGAGTCAAATAGACAGAGAAGTTCATTTCTGACACTTGGTTTGCATTTTTCCTGCTAGATTAATTTATTCCGTTAGCATCATCAACAATTGTGTTTGACGCCTCTGGCTTGTAAAACACAGCCGGTACTAAGCAGACTTGCAGAATAGAAGTGAAAAATACTTTAACTTATGAGTGCAACTCCAGAGTAATAGATACTGTGAACTTACATTACTTTTAATAACTTTCCACAATTGAATTTTTCATTTGCTTTGTGCTCTCATGCCTTAAGTCTGATACCAGTTATTTGTACTACAGGACATATTTTCTTGATTATGTTTTAGTGAACAACCATTATGTAGGAAATTGACTAGAAGAAAATGAAAATGTATCTTCCTACATCTTAATTAGTATCTGTTCCATTTAGGTGCTGATTACATAAAAGTAAAATGGGCAAGATTCCATGTTGATCTTGCTTTAGAGTTTTTAAAATCATTCGTATATTGAATTTGGTCTTTGCTTTTAAAATGTCATAGGGAGGAATAATTTGCAACTGAATTCCAGTGGTATTATTTTTTTTGTTTCATTGAATGTTTTATGTTGTTCTTGTAAAATATAACATTTCAAGGAAAATATTTAGAAGTGATTTTATGTGTAGACCAGCATTGATAGCTTTTCTGATGCCAATACCCCTTTTAAAATCTCATCTAAACAGAGCCAGCATTTGGCCTAGCAGTTAAGCTGTTGGTTAGGACACCTGTATCCTACCTTGGAGTACTTGGGCTTGATCCTCAGCCCAGCTCCTGATTCCAGCTTCCTGCTAACGTGGACACTGGAGTGGGGAGTTGGGGGGAACCGCAGTGATGGCTAACATTTGGAGTGTGAACTGTTAGATGTGTGTGTATGTGTAGAATGAAAAAATAGTAAAAAGGTGTTAAAAATTGTTTTAAATGGTGCCTATTGTCTGTGAACAAGCCAAATATAATCTCAGCTCTACTTTTCTGTGCACTGAACCAGTCTTCTGCTGTGATTTATCACTTTCGTGCTTGGAAATCAGTGATGTGTGAAGGACTTAATAGCCACACAATACCCAGTCATCCTGAGGATATTATGTTGACATAAAAGCTGTTTTATTTTGGAAATCTGTTGCACCATGTGAAATAACTGTGCCTAGGGTGTTTTTTTCTGTCACTTAATCTATCACATAAATTAGCTTTTCAGACACTTTAAGTTAGTACAAAAATAGAACTACCCCATCATGAAGCAGCGTTGACATTTAGATGACCCTGAGTCCCATGGAAGAGAGAAAAGAGGTGCCTTGATTGAGTCCATTTAGCCACTATAGGAGAGTCACAGTTGCTTTGATATTTACAAATTCAGTGAAAAGGACAAGGAAGGTGAAAAGTAGAAAAAATGGTGGTGAGAAGGTAACCACAGGAGATAATTCTTTAAGACAACATGACACATTTTCACAAAGTAGAAATATGTCATTCTGTGCCTAATAAATCAGTTTTCTGACTTCCCCTAGGGGAAAAAATGGTTGGTTGCTCTTAAATTCACCTGGTCAATGCTTCCTAAATTCCTACAGCAACAAGAAAAAAATCAAGATCTTACAACACTTGTAACTATTATTAAGAATGAATTAGTATCCCAAATTTGAGGAAATTTGTAGTAGTCACAAAATGTATGGCTCAACAAATGGCACTAAACTGAAGAATGCAATGGATGATGAGTTTGCAGGAATACAGTAGAACTGTCAACAAGAAAGAAGCGAAGAATCTTACACCCTGCATAGTGATCTAGCTGTGCAGAAGGTGCTATTTGAAGGACAGGGAGCCTGTCCCGTATTTGCTTTATAACCATCAACCATCAGGAGGCCCTCAGTGATGACACACCAGCTCTCACTAGTGACTTTATTTTCCTAGTTTTTTTTTTTTCTTATTGTCCCACGATCTCATCAATTCACTCCACTAGTTCACTTCTGCCTTCAATCCCCAATATCCCCCCTCCTCCTTATTCTCACGTGAGAACATTTCTTTCTTATTTTACAGATAATGTAAAAAAAAATAATAAAACTGCCATACTTTCATCACAAAATTGAACAGTCTACCCACATGTGTATCCATTTCTTCTTCTTTCCATTTTATCACAGTGGGTGAACTGTTTACCATCCTACGCTGGGTCCCAGTGTTTCTCAGGGATATGCCTTTTCATCTTCCTTTTCTCTTCTCTGCTGCATCATGGGCATCTGCATGAAAGTATGCTATGAGAATTTCCTCTTCAGAACCACACTCCTACACCTGCACACAGCAACCATTCTTGAGCCAACACTTCCTCTCTGACTACTATCAAATTCCTATACCCCTATTTAAAGTGCACATTTTTGAATAAAGCAATACTTTTAAAAATTCTACATTGATTTATCTCTTTTCATTCTGTTCATTACACTGCAATTGCCCTTTAGTTCCCATCACCCCAATAAAACTATTTGTAGTAATATTATCATGTTGCTAAATCAAATGATTAATTTTTTTCTGTGTAAATCATTCACATTTTAATTTTTGTGTTTATTTTTATGTTTATTATTTATGTAACAGGAACTAATTTCATATAGTTTTATATCTACAATTTTAAGAGCACAATGATACTACCACACCTCCCCCATCCATTTCACTTAAAAGAAAAATAAGAAATGAAATTTCGTAAAATTTTTGTCAAATTTTAATTCTTATACCTATAATAAAATTCCTCAGATTAGGCCAGCGCCGTGGCTTAACAGGCTAATCCTCCGCCTTGCAGTGCTGGCACACCAGGTTCAAAGTCCTGGTTGGGGCACCAGATTCTATCCCAGTTGCCCCTCTTCCAGGCCAGCTCTCTGCTATGGCCCGGGAGTGCAGTGGAGGATGGCCCAGGTCCTTGGGCCCTGCACCCGCATGGGAGACCAGGAGAAGCACCTGGCTCCTGGCTTCGGATCAGCGTGATGCGCTGGCCGCAGCAGCCATTGGAAGGTGAACCAATGGCAAAAAGGAAGACCCTTCTCTCTGTCTCTCTCTCTCTCACTATCCACTCTGCCTGTCAAAAAAAAAAATACCTCAGATTATAATATAGAAATATACAGATATGAAAAATTTGACAGAATTAAAAGAAGAAATGGATAATTTCATAATTATCCTGGGATTTTTTTTTAAAGATTTATTTACTTATATGAAAGGCAGAGTTACAGAGAGGCAAGGCAGAGAGAGAGAGAGAGAGAGAGAGATTTTTTCCATCTGTTGGTTCTTCCCCAAATGACCACAATGGCCGGAGCTGGGCTGATTCTAAGCCAGCAGCCAGGAGCTTCTTCTCCCATGCGGGTGCAGGGACCCAAGCACATGTGCCATCTTCTGCTTTCCTAGGCACATTAGCAGGGAGCTGGATCAGAAGTGGAGCCACTGGGACTCAAACTGGCACCCAGATGGGATACAGGCTCTGTAGGTGGAGGTTTATCTGCTACGCCACAGCATTGGCTCCATCCAAGGAGATTTTAACAATGTAATTTTTCCATAGCAGGGAGTTCAAGTTCAAAAGTAAGAAATGGTAATTTGAACATTGCCATTTACAAGCTTGTTAAGTGTGGGATAAATTTATTTTCAAGTTCATAAGAAACATTTATCAAAAATCATCACAATTCAACTTTTAATATATTTGAATTACAAAAATTCAGAATATGGTTGATACAGAAAAAAATAGAAATTGTTTTTTTAAAAGAATGAACACTAAGAAATACATGTCTAGAGAATCCTAGTTTGTAAGAAGAAGAAAAGTTAGAACATGTTTAACATAAATAATTGTAAAATGCATATCAAATATGTAGATGTAACTAAGCAATGCTTAAGGAAAAGGTATAGCCTTTGACACATAATCAAAGTGGAATTAAGGCTGGAAAACAATGAATAGAGTGCCCATGTACATAATTTAGGAACAAATTGGAAAATTAACCCAAAAGGTAGACATAGAAATAATGAAGATGAAACGAGAAATGTATTAAATAGAAAACACAGTTTTAGCAAGGATTATCTAAGAAAACAGGGGTGGGAGTTAGGAAAGAAAGAAAGAAAGAAAGAGAGAAAGAACACAAGTTAGCCACAGTCAAAATAAAAAAGAAAGTACATGCACGGAAATATGAATATACATAGCATAAAACACTGGAGTATAATATGAGCTAAATGTTGATAAATATCCTATTTTAGGTGAAATGTGAAATTCCCAGAAAAATAACAGTGATATTTACTTAAAACAAATAGAAAACATAAATGTTTATCTATGTAATAGAAATGGATTCTGAAATTAAAAAATCAACTCTCAAACTGAGTGAAATGAATCTAGCAATGTATAAAAGTAATGATACATTACGACAAAGCAGAGTTTTGCACAAAGTACAAAACTGTCTTAACATTTTAAAGTTACAATTACAAAATTAAAAGCCTATGATAATTGAAAGGTACAGAAAGCTACATACACTCATTAAAAATATCTTAACACATAGGGAATAAAACATAATTCTTTACTCTTTATAAAATAGAGTACTGAAGACATTCTATAGTAAAATTATGCTTAATGGTAAAATATTTAAAACTTTCCCATGTGAATTAAAATATGACATTATCACCATTTATATTTGACATCATGTTAGAGGTCCTTTGCAGTTTTATAACACAAAAAGAAACAAGGTTTATGATGATGAGAAAGGAAGAAAGAATTTTCAGACTAGTAATTAAGTATCTAGAAAACATGAGGAATAATCTATTTGAATTAACAAGTCGATTTAACATAGTCATTAAACTGAATATCAACAGGTAAAATTGATTATATTCCTATATATAAATAACAAATAATACATATTCAAGGAAATAGACTTTAGTGACATCAAAAAGAAACATCAAATATTCAGGAATGTTTTACAGAAAGGCACTTTTGTCTAAAATATGAAAAACTGGAAAGACTGTTCCAATCTAATAATAAGAAAAACCAGATAAACTAAACAGAAACTTGAATAGAGAACATAAATAAACCCATGTATTTAGGAGAAATGGATGTTTTAAAATGATTTGCTTGTTTATTTGAAAGACAGAGTTACTGAGAGAGGGAAGAGACAAGGGGAAAAAGAGAGAGAGATCTTCCATTTTCTGGTGCCTCCCTAAGTGGCCACAGCAGCCAGGGCTGGGCCTGGCTGAAGTCTGGATCCAGGAACTTCTTCAGAGTCCCCCACGGGGGTGGCAGGGCCCAAGGATTTTGGCTCTAGTGCAGCAGGGAAATGAACTGATGTCTACATGGGATGCTGGGTTTGCAAGGTAGTGGCTTAACCTCCTACGCACAACACCAGCCTGAGAAATGCATTTTCACATGCAACATCATCTCACAAAAATGTTACTAAATCATGACTTTTCTTAAAACCTTCAGAGAACTGAGGGAAGAAAGCAAGGAAGTAGCATAATTCCGGAGAGGCCCAGGCTTCCCCCAAAGAAAAGGAACATGGGAGTTGCTCACCTGAGGTAGACCATGGGAAGAAGGGGAAGCAGCCTGAGTAGGAAGTGGGTAACAATAAATCAACTAACTGTTGCTAATGAGGGAAAGTTGCAATGAAAAAACAAATGCTATACTCCATGGTGAGGACAGGCAAGGTTCTGCACCCAGGATTCTGTTCAATGTCATCGGATAACTTCTGCTGCTGAGGGCAAGCTAGGACGATCTCCCCTTGTGTAAGAATGTTCATGGTTACAAATCAGTGACTGACACAAGGAGGGGAGGCAAGGATAGTAAGATCACCTCACCTACAAAGGCCAGACACATGGGCTATACCTAAGGTTGAGGGCTCACCAGGACAGCAGAGACCAGCTCCATGCTGCCCAGAACCAGCTGGCCAGGCAGGGGGTGTCCTGCTGGGTGAGAGGCAACAACACAGATGGATTTTCTTGCAGATGTAGTCATTATTGAGAGAACAGTTCAAACACCCATAGCACCTCAGCCCCTTTCGCTCAGCCTGATCACCAAGTCAGGAATTTGGAGTTGTGCATACTCAAAGCAAAAATAGCAACCAGAAAACCCAAACTCAACACAACTACTGCCTACTCAAAATCCCACATAAATAACCTTATGGAAGAACAGAAAAATACCCTCCTGGGTAAAAATATTCTTTATTTCAATCCTTATGATTCTACATACAGTGTTTGGGATTTAATACAAACTTATGGGTCATGGCAAAATTATGAAGAAGGACAATCAACTTAAGATACATAGCTTCCAACTGAATGAGACTTGTAAATGGCTCAGACGTTAAAACAATTTGGGAAAGAATTTAAAATAATTAGAGCAATTATGTGGAGGATCTTGTGGAAAAGGCAGACATCACACTAGAACAGTTTGAGAATTTAAGCTAGGAGATAGAAAGATATTCAGTGGCTTATCAAAAGGGTTGACATCAGATGAAGTAATCAGTAATCTGAAGCTCCAATGGTAGAAGTTACCCAAATTCTCTCTCTCTCTCTCTCTCTCTCTCTCACACACACACACACACACACAGCAGTGAAAAGGAAAAAAAAGGCATTTCAAAGCTGTGGAGCAATGACGAATGGTCTAACATACATGTAATTGGTTTCCCAGATTGAGAAAAGAGTGAGAGAAAGAGATAACGAGGCAGTAGAAATTAGAAACAAATGCAAAACTGATTCCTGAAAGAGGGGGAACAAATTATGTAAACCGTAGTATTGTTCCAATTAACAGCCTTCTGGAAAGAGTTTCAAAATCATAGCCCAATGGGCAATCTCACTGAGCTGGTTCAAGGAGGCCAAGGTGACTACATCTTTTAGGGTAAAATACTGGAGAGTAGATTACTGCAGAGAGAGAAGACTTGCAAAATCAGCAGGAGCATGCTCTGGAGTTTTCACCCCAGTATTGATCTTTAAATGTGCATGAGGATCTAATTAAAATGTTAACCAAACCAGAAATACCCAGCGTTTCTTCCTTTAATTTCTTACTGCTCTTGTATCCTCTGCTTCCTAAGTTCTCAGTCCAGTGAGAGTGCTACTTGCTGCTTGAGCCCCATTTCACTCAATCCCTAGGAACTGGGAAGTGTCTTTAGGGAACATAGCCATTTATTCATTTATTTATTTGAGAGAGACAGAAATGGAGACAGAGACAACAATCCCACAAGCTTACTCCCCAGTACTCTCAAATAGCCAGGATTGAGTCAAGTCCAAGCCAGAAGCCAGGATCTCAATCCAGGTTTCTCAAGGGGTGACAGGGACCCAACCACCTGAACGTCTTCTGTTGCTTCCAATGGGCATATCAGAAGTAAGCTGCAATCAGGAAGGAACACAGGACTTGAAGTCAAGCACTCTGACATGGGATGCAGGCTACCCAACCACTAGGCCAAATATCTGCCCCAGGACACTGCCATTTAAATGTGTCTTTTGCCCACAGCCTTCAACTACTTTTCAAAGTTTGAAACCCCTCAAATTTCTGCTTTCCCTTGGCCACTCTTTAACACCTTCAAATAGTTGCTTTTCATATTTTGTCCAAACTTTACAATTTTTGTGAGGGTTAGCTTGACACAAGTTATGCTGCCATTGTGGAATCTCTAAGTCCCTGTACTATAAATATTAAATCACTGATTGAATGTGCTTTATTATACTGTTATTGCCAAGTTACTTGCTGACAAGTAACTTAATCAAGTTGGCACCCAGTGGCACACTCGTTTTTTGGCTTTCATTTGCTTGTTTTTAGACAGCTCTAAATAAATAATGGGATAATTTAGGCATTGCCTCTAATTGAAAATCCTTTAGTCAACACCAAGGGCATTTTTGAGGATCCTACAGTTTTCTAACTGTGCAAATACTGAACTAAAACTTCACTGTATTTGTTGTTGGCAAGAAATGAAGATTTTTATTTCCTTGGGGAAACCATTGGGAGAATTTCCAAGTCAGTTCTCTTCTTCCTCGCTGGAAAGTTCCTACCCCCAAAATAAGGAACAGCTCTCTATCGTCCCCATTTCTCTTCCCTCTGAAATATCCTGATTAATCTCAATATGCTTTCAGAAACCTGGTAAGAAATTATTTTATTTATTTTGTATGTATTAAGCACTTCATCCATGCCAAGAATCACAGGGAAACTTACAATACTTTTGTATGAAAGTCTTCTTGATTAAGAACGTCACTTTGGATATCAAAGTGCTTTTTTATTAGTTGCACAGTTATTTTGAACCTTCATGTTTATCCACTATAAAAAGAATCCTTGCTTTATGAACAGAAATTCTCCATGAGATCTGCAAGCACAAATTTATTGAGAGTGGCTAAATCTTAGATTTTCATGTAACGTGAGGAATAGCCAAGCAATAGAATGACAAGGCCTGGTCTCAAATAAAGAATGAGAATTTAGATGAGTTATGGACCCTCTCTGAGTCCCCAGGTTCCTTTCAGTAGCTTCCACAGTATGGAGACCTTAGCTGAATGACAAAACAGAAATAACACAGACTCACAATCTACTCTGCTTCGTATGCTATATAAGGCAAATGATACCAAAACAGAAGGTGAAACAATGAAAATGAGAGTAATTCTCGCACATTACCTTATGCTTCTATGTCCTACAAAGAGAAATATTTCTTCATCACATTTTTGAGTTGCACATTTAGAAGAATGATGCTTTGTTCTAAACATAACTTCAAAGACATAAGACAAATAATTAGGGTAATTCCAATCAGATATCCCACAGAGACACATGAGATATGCAAACTGTTCATAAGTACTTAAAAATCCCGGAAGGTCAAAATGTTATCTGGTGTTTTCATGTTAATACTACAAACATTTCTACTTATGTTGAAATGATAAACAATACCCAATAAAGGCCAATATGGCAGCCTCTTCGGAGGCTATTTGATGTATTTAACCAAACTTTACAATGGGTCTACTTATTCCAAAGCAGACAAAACCAACACGTGAAAAACTAACTCCATCATTTTTACTAAACTCCTGTTCGAGAATATTTTCTTGAGAGTTATTGATCAATTTCTAAAGCAAGCACTAATATAAATGTGTGAAGGAATTTTCATGGTACATCACATAAACTATTGGGGACATTTGTTCTATGAAAATTCAAAATATTTATGAAATAATTATATTTTGGATCATAAACTACAAAAAGAAGAAAAAAAAGATAAAAGCTTTTTCTACCATAAAAGTGATCCCTTCAGAAGGAAACCTTATTCATTATTATAATACGTAGTTTTGGAGCACTGATATTCTAAGCATTGTTGTGTGCTCAAAATTACATAATGAATCAAATGTAAGTCAAGTTCTTAAAGACCACAGTTCACATTTTGACCATCATACTAACTTAGACTTCAAACTCCAACATAGTGACCATATTCTTTGACCTGCAGTTTAAAAGTAAATTGTGCTAGAGGTGAAAATTGAAAAAACTGGAGGGGCCAGTGCTGTGGTGTAATGGGTTAAGCCGCCACCTGCAACACAGGCATTCTGTATGTGTGCTGGTTCAGCTCCTGGCTGCTCCTCTTCTGATCCCAGCTCCATGCTAATGCGTCTGGGAAAGCAAAAGAAGATGGTCCAAGTACGTGGGCCCCTGAACCCACATGGGAGACCTGGATGAAGCTCCTAACACCTTGCTTCAGACTGGCCCAGCTCTGGCTGTTGTGGTTATTTGCGGAGTGAACCAGCAGATGCAAGATCTTGATCTCTCTTTTTCTCTCTCTCTCTCTCGCTCTCATTCTCGATCTCTCTCTAACTCTGCCTTTCAAATAAATAAATAAACCTTAAAAAAAAAAGAAAAAAAATACTGGAGGCTGGCACCGGCATTATGTGGTTTTTTTAGAAACTTTAAATAATTTTAAAATGATCTTTTAATGTATTCTTTAATTTGCTAAATCAATATTTTCTCAGCACAGGCAAAATATCAGATACAAAAATGAGTAGGTCACAAATCCTCTTCAAGATCTCCCAGGCTGGAGGACAAGGCAGATATGCAAATTCAGAACAGTGGTAACTTGACAAGGGTTGGCCATGGGAAGAGAACAGGAGAAGAGGGAGGTTATCTTTTGCAGGCGTCAACCCAAGCAAAGTTTTCCCAGAGGGGATGAGAATAGAACACTGTCACAAAGGTTAGATAAGTTTCAGTAAGTGAATAAATGCAGAAGGGAAGGTGATAGAAGTTGGATGTAAATGCATGTGTGAGGGGCCAGCCCTGTGGCTCAGTGGGTTAAAGCCCTGACCTGAAGCACTGGCATCTCATATGGGTGCGGTTCTAGTCCCAGCTGCTCTTCTTCTGATCCAGCTCTCTGCTATGGCCTGGGAAAAGAGTAGAAGATGGCCCATGTCCTTGGGCCCCTGTACCCATGTGGGAGACCCGGAGGAAGATCCTGGCTCCCGGCTTCGGATCAGCACAGCTCTGGCCATTGCGGCCATTGCGGCCATCTGGAGAGTGACCCAATGGATGGAAAACCTCTCTCTCTCTGCCTCTCCTCTCTCTGTTTAACTCTGACTTTCAAATAAATAAAATAAATATTTTTAAACACATGTGTGAAATGGGAAGGAAGAAAGCTGTTGCTGGGTGTGGAAGGTGTTAACTGGACTTGAACTCAGGTAAACCACAGAAAGCAAGAAATTTCACAGAGAACTGGCACCAAATAATATATCACCAAAAACATTAAATTTTATTTACAGAAAAAAATGCACTCATGCATCTTGGGTTTACTGCCTTTTGAGAATCTGTGGAATAAATAAATCAGGAAATGTATGGATAAATTACCCAATTTGTGACTCATTTTACCTGGTATGCAGAATAATAGACCCCAAAGGTATCTATATTGGAATTCTGAAAACTGTAAGTATACCTTGCACAGAAAAAGACATTTCAGCAGCTGTGAGAAATTAGGAATTTTGAGAAGAGGTGACAAATCTGTATTATCCAGGTAGGTATAGAGTAATCACAAAGATCTCTCTAAAAGAAAGCAAAAGACAAAAGAATCAGTATAAGAGTTAAACAGCGTAAGAAAGACTTAGCCAGATAATGCTGCCTTTGAAGATGGAGGAGGGAGTCAGGATCCAAAATTCCAGAAGCCTCCAGAAGTTGGAAAATCCTAGGAAACAGACTCTCCCCTGGAGCCTCCAGAAAGAACACAGTGCTGCTGCCTCTGCAACTTCAGCCCCACTGTGACTCGTTTCCGTCTTCTGACTTCCAGAGCTGTCAGGTAATAAATGTAAACTTGTGCCAATTTGTGACAGCAGCAGCAGAAAACAAATACCCTCTACTACAGCCCAAGCTCTAGAGAAAATTTCACACTGTAGCAATTGGCAGTGAGAATGATTCAGCTTTGATTTTAGAAGCACCTAAGCAAATCCAGTACACCATCCTTGAAGTCACGTTAATTCTGTCCTAGTTGATAAATTTACCTTACTAATTTTGCTTCTCAGAGATTAAGAGATCCCATAACCTTCACATTTGAAAGGCAAGATTCCTGAGGGAGTTCCGATTTCAATACAAGAAAGGCAAAGAAACAAGAACCCAGACTCTTAGGATCTTGGTTATTGTTGCTGTTTTTCATTTAAAGAGAGAAGTTTAAATTTCTCCTAGCACTCTGGTACTGTGAAATCAGTGTAGCAAGTTTAAATGAAGTATGAAATAAACCTGTGAGTTTGGCCAGCTTTGCTTCCCTGGGTAGAAAAGACAGTGCTTCAAACTGCAGTTAGCCATGGCTCCAAATAAAAACACAAAATGCAGCTACTACTTCTAGCTTAAATAAGGCAAATTCAAGGTGAATGCATGCTAATATACAATGATGTCATGTAACACTACCTGTTCTAAATTGGATATAAGCATTTAATGTTAAGACTAAGTAAACCAATTATGGCAGCGGCTTGATTTAAACAAATTCTTCAGTTTTCTCAAGTACTGAGAAAACAAGAGACATGGGGCAGTTCATCCATCATAAAATGTAATAGTAAGCTGCTTTTACTGTAGTGGTCACCAGTGATTTCTTCCCACTGTCCCTAGCAATATTCATGTGATTCAGGGGAAAGCAGCCCCACCCCAGTTCCAGGGGAAGCCTCTGATTCACTTAATCCAATTTTAACTTTATGCTCCCTAGCAACTCTTGTTTTCAATTCAGGAATAGCTGCATAAGCTATCTTAGCCATCTTAGTCCACTCACCCCTGATTGCTATGGTGATAGTTAATTTTAAGTGTTAAGTTGACTCCTTAGATGGCTGGGGAAGCATTGTTTCTGATTGTGTCTGTAAGGGTGTTCCTGGAAGGAACTGGCATTTGGATCAGTGGATTGAGTAAGAAAAATTCACACTTACCCAATGTGGCTGGCAACAGCCCAATCATAGAAGGGCTGATTACTTTCTTTCTCTCTCCTAGAACAGGGGCAACCTTCTTCTACTGCCATTGGACATCAGAACTCTGGCTACTTTGGCCATTGGACTCCAGGACTTGAACTAGTTCCCCACCTTCCCCACTCAGTTCTGGCCTAGACTGAGAATTTTGTCATTGAATTCTCTTGCTCTGAGGCCTTTGAAATGAACTGAGCCATGTTACTGAATTCCCTAGTTCCCCAGCTTGTAAGCAGCCTACCATTGGACTTGCTGAACTTCATAATTACTTGAATAAATACACTCTTGTCTATCTATCTGTCTATCCATGGATCTAGCATCTATACATCTTCTCTCAGTTATTTTCCAATAGATCTAATAGATATTTCTATCTATTATCTATTAGATATTAGATATCTATCTAACTGCATCTATCTCTTATCTCTCTCTCTCCCTCTCTCCCTCTTTATCATCTGTCTACCTAGTTGATTTTTGTCTCTCTGGAAAACCCTAATACCATACTGAAAGAATACTGTGACAGCAACAGGAATCAGCTTTATTGTAAAATTGTGACTAAAATGATAGCATGGTTGTTTGGAAATAGACAAGCAGACAAAGAAGCAGCAACAACAAGGCCCACTCCATCTGTGAATTATTAGGTTGAGAATTAATGTTATCTTTCAGGCCATTTTGAGTCAGGTTTGATTTCACTTACAGATATGGTTAGGATCCTAATGACCTCAGACATTGACCTATTTTCCTGTAACATTGGCTGTCACCATATATTAAGTTGTGGCACAGTCTTCAAATTCTTGTGTTGGACAAAAGTTGTTATAGTATTTTTCTCAAAGCAGCTCAAGAATCACTGGGATTGTTGGACTCATTAAACCAGTGCCTTTTATTGTCCCAGACATGAGTGGTGTTGCCTGTGAATTCTGGTTATAAACATCCAGAATCTTGAAGAATTATTTGTAAGCTTTCTTATGGGAAAGCTGCAGTGGATCATTCAGTCCGGCCAATAAAAAAAGTCCTAAACCTTCATTTGATCATATATTCCCCTTTCTGTAATTTCTTGTTCAGTGCAGGTGCTAAAAATCTCTACATTTTGTGCTTTCTCTGTAATTGGCTCATAACACAACAATTTGAAATCATGTCCCCCACACCAGACCTGCACAGTCCCTGCTTGCTTCCGTGGTTCATAAAAGCCAGCCATCTTAGAATGTAAGTAGGGAAAAAAAAAAAAAGAGAATTCATCTTCTTTGCAGCACGCCATCACTTGCAAGTCCTCTACAGAAGGAAAGCTCATGCTGTTCCTGCTGCCCAGGGGCATTCCTTGCTAAGCGCTCTCCCTGCCCCTTCTTATACTGTTTTGTCTCTGTGGATGCTTTTCCAACTCCAAGCTACCCTAAAAACACTGACAAGCTCCTCTTGGTTGTGCCGATCAAGCTCCCTTACAACACTGGAAGTGATCATATCCATGCTAGGATTCAATCTACTGCACCTTCAAGTACACTGCCTTCAGCAAGCTGAGAGAAGTGGTACCTGCCCTAGGCATAAATGGGCACTTCACCTCTCTTTCTAAGGTTTGTGAAATCTCAGAGAATAGATTTCTCTGAAGTCACACCACCAGCTTTGAGTTACTCTTGATACCTTGGAAGCACATTAGGGTAAATTTCAGACTCCTGACCTTCTTAGTCCCAACCTCCAACACTCGAGGTAATGGGGATCAATTAAAAAAAAATCTTCCTGGGGCTGGCACTGTGGCGTAGCTGGTAAAGCTGCTGCCTGCAGTGCTGGAATCTCATGTGGGTGCCGGTTCAGATCCCGGCTACTCCACTTCTGATCCAGCTCTCTGCTGTGCCTTTGGAAAGCAGTAGACAATGGCCCATGTCCTTGGGCCCCTGCGCCCACATGGGAGACCCAGAAGAAGTTCCTGGCTCCAGACTTCGAATAGGCTTAGCTCTCTCTCTCTCTCTCTCTCTCACTCTCTCTCTCTCTCAGTCTCTCTCTCTGCCTCTGCCTCTCTGTAACTCTGCCTTCAAATGAATAGATAAATCATAAAAAAAAAAAGAAAAAAGAAAACCACCTTCCTCACTTCTTGCTCTCCACCTATGGTGACCATGATAATGATGCTCAAAAATGCTCTTTCATTCCCTCAAGTCTGTGAGGAGGTCACCTTACCTGGAAAAATGTTCTTTTCAGCTTTGATTAATGCAAGAATCTAGGGAGAAGATTATCCTCAATTATCTCAGTAATCCCAGGGGTTCTTACAAGTGAAAGAGAGAAATGGGATTGTTTGTGGGTTTTGTTGTTGTCATTGAGTTTCTCGAGCTCCTTACATATCCTAGATATTAATTCTTCATCTGATGCACAGTTTTTAAATATTTTCTCCTATTCTGTCAGTTGCCTGTTCACATTGTAAATGTGAGTGTTTGGTGAGTGTTTCCTCATTGGTGAGTGTTTCTTTTGTTTCTCAGAAACTTCTTAGCTTGATGTAATCCTATTTGTCTATTTTTGGCTATAATTGACTATGCTTTTGGAGTGTTATCCAAGAAATCTTCACCTAGGCCAATTTCTTACAGTGTTTATCCTGTTTTCCTCTAGAAATTTTATGGTTTCAGGTCTAAAGTTTAGGTCATTGATCCATTATGATTTAATTTTTATATAGGATATAAGGTAGGGGTCTTGTTGCATATGTCTGCATATGGAGATTCATTTTCCCAATGGCATTTATTTTCCAGGGAGGGGTACAGCTCTCTGTGGTCTGAAATAGCACTGGAAGACACTGTCTTCAAGAAGTCAAGAACAGCAAAATGTCTTTATGTTTGATGACCATGAGCAAAGCTTTTTGTTTCTCTCACATTTTCTGCAATGCCTCTCAGTAAGTGTTATTTGCTTTCACTGTGCATGAAAATATTATAGATAGCAATTTTGAAGAACAAAACAATTACATTTCCTTTTCTCTGGAGCTAAGGAAGACTTTCTGGGAGAGAGAAAAGTATAGCATTTATTAATAATGAAATACGAATACCAAAACCCAACTTCTGCTTTCAAAACTGGGTGAAGTTATCCTCAAGCTCTCCTGGGAGAAACATTCATATGTACATACTATATGTGTTGTAGATAAACATATATCTCCATTTGATTTCAAATTATTCCCCTTATATTTTTCTGTAAGTTACAGATAAATTAACTTGCTATATCTTTAAGAAGCTTCATAGATGATCACAATAATGTGAAAAATAATTAAAGTTATCTGACATGTGTGCAAGTGAAAATGAGGTAAAGATAACTATTGAAATATCCTCTATCCATCACGTTCTATCATTCCAAATTTATAATATTCTGGAATATTTTTATGTCTAGTGATATAAGTGTCCTGTATCATTAAATTTTTATCACACAAATTTTTTTATCAGAACTTTGTTACATACATTAAAACCCATAATTATATTTCTCAATAGCTACCCTATTCTGCCATTCTTTTCCAAGATAATAGGCAAAGGCAAGGCATTTCAATTCCCTTCTCAAACTTGACTTTGCTCCTCTATACTAATGTTTATTCTTGCAAACAACTACAAATAACATCTGCATGAAATCACCAAGGTTAATTCTGGTTTGTTATTGCCATGTAAATCATCAAGTAATGCTCATTCCAACAAATAATGCACAAGAAACAATATTTAAATAATAAATCATATTAAGATGGCAAAACAAACAAAAAAACAAGAATAATAACAAACTCCATAAGAGCTGTAAAAATTTACAGTTAGTCCAGGTTTTTCCTTGTACAAGTTCATTAGACACTCATAATAACTCTATGAAAATAAGTGGTTATCATTATTGTCACTTAATACATGAAGACGCAGATTCAGTGTGGCTAATGACATGTGCCTGAGGCTATAACATTAATGAGAGATGGGCAGAGCTTGGACCAGTGCTCATTAATTTTTAAACATCAGCCTATGTTCTCTCTGGTACTTGTAGGGGGAAAATCTTCCAGCTATAAAACAAAGCATAAAAATAATTTTGATGTAAGAGAGAAAGCAGCTGCAATTCACTTGGATAAAGATCATAGAAAAATATTTTGCTATGTAGCCCTTAAAAAAATGGAATCATTATACCCTTGAGTAGATCCTCAAGGTTAACCCTGAACCTAAAATTGACACTTTAGATAGCAACAGACTCAAGACAGTGGCCAAAGCCACCAACGCAAAGCTAAATCTGTAGGAATGTTGTTTGAGAAGGCTCCTTCTAGTGATGACTACTTCAAATTACCTGGTCCAAGATGATTCTCACTTTCCTGTAAATCCATCACACAACACAGTTCTACAGTACATGTTCACTAAATCTTACGAATTACTGAATTATTAATGACACATTCTGTTCTTTTAAACTCTAATTTTCATTTTTCTTAAGGTTATTTCTACATACCTAGTATAGGAAGAGATCAAAATGCTTCCCAACCTTTTTCCAACACTGATTCTTGCTCCTGGAGTCAAATTTAACTCTTTAGAAGTTTCCTTTGTTAGTTAGCTCCAGATTTCAAAAAAGCCAGCTATTACTGTATTCATTGAATTTTAAATTTAGGTGTCATCTATTTCTGCACAATAGTCCTCTAATCTCTTACCTATTTCATCCTTCATCTTCAATATAATCATACGATAACTTGAGAAATGAATATTAGGTGTATCTTTAGCATTTCATATAAATATTATTTAAAATCAAGCTAACTGAATTTAAAACCAAGCTAATTCTAAATTAATGTGCATTTTAAAATTGCTTCATCTTTGCTGGCACCGCAGCTCACTAGGCTAATCCTCCATCTGCTGCGCCGGCACTCCAGGTTCTAGTCCCGGTCAGGGCACCAGATTCTGTCTGGTTGCTCCTCTTTCCAGTCCAGCTCTCTGCTATGGCCCGGGAGTGCAGTGGAGGATGGCCCAAGTGCTTGGGCCCTGCACTCACATGGGAGACCAGGAGGAAGTGCCTGGTTCCTGGCTTTGGATCGGTGCAGCGCACCGGCCATAGCAGCCAATTGGGGGGTAAACCAACAAAAAAGGAAGACCTTTCTCTCTCTCTGACTAACTCTGCCTGTCAAAAAAAAAAAAAAAAGATAGAAAAGAAAAGAATTGCTTCATCTTTGATGGTAACAACTGTCTATACTTAGGATCCAGTTAGCTGGCTTTTTAGATACATACATATCTTGTATATACATATAAATATTTTATAGTTGTATGTATAAACAGTTTTATGTTTGTGTATGTTTTCATGTATGTAAAATTAATTCTTAACTCAGTTACAAATTTAGCAGTCCCAGTATATAGCGTTCCTTATTGTAGTTAAATTTCATTGCTAAACACATCAGGTAAGCAATAAAATTGTTTTCTTTTTGGAGACAGTCCTGTTAGACCCCATGGTCCTCCTCTTTCTATTGGTCTGTTTGCTTTCATGCCCGTTACATGTTCACAAGTCATCCTGAGAAGGTTCCAACAACTTCTAAGAAAAGTAGATAAATTTGAGTATCTTTATTCTACCATTTCATTTTAGTGTATGTGCCGCTGAAACAAGCACCATTCTACCTTCATATCTGATTGTATATTTGGAATAGCATATGTTTGTAAGTTAGAAATAATTTCTTCCACTAGGAAGAGATAGCTTTGTCGTCTTTTTGCCCATGCTTTTGCTATTTAGAAGTCTGATACTCTTTGATGCCCAACTTTATAAATGTTACCATTTTTTTCATCCCCCTATTGGAATCTGAATGTTATTTGTACCAGTTGGTGTTGGGCATTCACAGAACTGCACATTTGGTATAAAATGATTCATTTGACGTGCTCTAAGAAAGCACTAATATTCCAAGCTCCTTACCCCATGCCAAGATTCTAGTACTTCTATTTGAGTGGGGCTTGGCACCATTTTCCAAAATTGCCCTAGTAATTCCATCACACATCCAGGGTTGAGAAGTAGTACCCTAGATCAGTGTTTTTCAAACTCTATTGTGCATATAAGTCACTTGGGATATGGTTATGATTCTAATTCAGACAATCCAGGGAGAGGCCTGAGGGTCAGATTTCCAACAGTCATGCAGGGGTGTCACTGCTGTTGCGTGACTAACTCCACGCCCACTCCGTGAAGACTGTTCCTAAAGAGCTTGCTAGGAAGGAAGTTCATGGGCTGCAGCACTACACAATCACTGTTTGTTGTACTGTGTCTCCTGCTAAGTTTATGTGCATGGATGTTTGAGAAGCTCAGTTCTCAGCAAAGCTCTTTGGTTATAAAGAAGAAATTATCCAGAGTGGACAAACCGGCAACACGAATTCAGCTGAATTAAACAGTGAAACATGAACAATGTTGGGTGTGACTGTATGAAACACAATTTAAGGGAAGGTGTTATGGTGCAGCTGGTTAAGCCACCATTTACAATGCCCGCATCTAATATAAAGTGCTAGTGTGAGTCTCAACCACTCTGCTTCTGATCTAGCTTCCTGTTACTATGCACCCAAGGAGGCAGCTGATGATGGCTCAAGTGCTTATAGATAGAGTTCAGGGCTCCTGGCTTCAGCCTGGTCCAGCCATTGGTATTGTGGGCACTTATTTGGGAAATAAACCAGTGGGTGGGAAACCTCTATCTCTGTCATTATATCTTTCAAGTAGATGAAAATAAATAAATGAACATTTAGAAATACAATTCAATTGCAGGGAGGACGTGGAGAGTAGAAGGAAGCATGTGGGAAGTTGCTGTACCCTCTGTTAAATTTTGTTGTGAACCCAGTTGCTCTAAAAGTAAAATCTATCTTAAAAATCCTGTCAGGAGTATGGCTAAGGGCCAAAATATATAATATTTACCATTTCTGCATAGTAGTTTTTTTAAAAAAAAATTCTGATGTAATTCATGAACACTTTCTCCAGAAAAAAAAATGTGCAAAAATATCACACAAAGAGTTTTACATAAAACCAAGGATATGTGGATTGGCTAAGGTCCATTATACCTCCAGATGAAGAATTCCTAGACAATAAATGTTTCTCCATTTGTTGCACTTAACAAACACTCATGTGCACCTGAAAGGAACCAAGAGCACTGTTTAAGCTTGAGGAGTCTGTGGACAGAAAAAGAAAGCAGTGTTCATGAAATGTACATTCTTGTGATAAGAAACAGACATATGGATGCCAATTCAAGCCCCAACTGTTCCACTTCCAATCCAGCTCCCTGCTAATGCCCCTGGGAGCAGTGGAAGGTGGCCCAAGTGCTTAGGCCCCTGCACTCACTGGGGAGACCTGGATAGAATTCCAGGCTCCTGGCTTTGGCCTGGCTCAGCCTTAGCAATTGAGGCCATTTGAGAAGTGAAACAGTGGATAGAGAATCTCTCTCTCTCTCTTTATCTCTCTCTCTGTGTTTATGTAACTCTGCCTTTCAAATAAATAAAATGAAATGATCTGTAAAAATAATTATAATTAGTTATGAAGATGTTGGAAAGGATTTTTTAAATTTTATTTATAAAATTCTACATATTCAAAGTATGCAACATGATTTTTTTTTTAAGATTTGTTTCTTTGAAAGGCAGAATTACAGAAAAAAGAAAAGGAGAGAGACAGAGAGAGAGAGAGATCTTCCATCTGCTGATTCACTTCCCAAATGGCTGCAACAGCTAGGACCAGGCTAGGCCATAGCCATGAGACAGGAGCTTCCTCTGGGAGTTATAGAGAGGCAGAGACAGAGAGAGAGAGAGAGAGAGAGAGAGAGAGAGAGAGAGAGAGAGAAAGTCTTCCATCCACTGATTCACTCCCCAAAAGACAATGGCTGGAGTTGCATCAGTCCAAAGCCAGGAGCTTCTTCTGGGTCTTGGTGCAGGGGCCCAAATACTTGGCCATCCTCTGCTGCCTTCCCAAGCACATTAGCAGGGAGTAGGATTAGAAATGGAGCATCCAGGACTCAAATAGGTGTCAATATGGGATGCTGGCACTTCAGGCCTTGACTCTAACCTGAGTAGCCACAGCACCAGCCTTGCAACATGATTTTTTGATATGTATACATAGTGTAAAATTACAGTTAAGCTAATTAACAGACTCATCATCTCACTCAGTTATCTTTGTGTGAGTGAGGGGCTAGAAGATTTATGATCTACTGTCAGAAGATTTCAAGTATACAGTATAATATTACTGACGATAGCCACTTGCCTTATAATTAGATCTCTAGAACTTATCCATTTTATGTGATAGAAGCCTGGAAGAATGAAACACAGAGCAATGAAATAGTACAAAGTTTGTGCTGTGGTGGAGTGTGCTTGGGGAATGGTAAGAGGTCAATGTGCTTAGAGCAGAGTTAGTGAGCAGGGAGAAGCATAGGACAGATGTGAGAGCTGGAAAGTCCTCCCGAAGATAGGAGGGTGTCAAAGTGACATTGACTTTTACTCTAAGTGAGATGGAGAGGCATTAAATAGCTTGAACACGGGATTAAACTGAATTTTTTAGAAAGATGAAACCAGCTATTGTGGTTTTTTTTTATTTTATTTTATTTTTATTTAAAGAAAGATGGGCGCCGGCATTGTGGCATAGCCAGTAAAGCTACCAGCTGCAGTGCCTGCACACACACACACCCACCCCCGATATGGGTGCAGGTTAGAGCCCCAGCTGCTCCACTTCTGACCAAGTTCTCTGCTGTGGCCTGGGAAAGTGGTAGAAGATGACCCAAGACCTTGGGCTCCTGCACCCACGTGGGAGACCTGAAAGTAGCTCCAGGATCCTGGCTGCAGATTGGTGCAGTTCTGGCCATTGCCACCATTTGGGGAGTGAACCAGTAGATGGAAGATGTCTTTCCCTCTCCCCCCACCCCACTTTTCTGTAACTCTGCCTTTCAAATAAATAACTAAATCTTTAAAAATCAACAATGCTGGGGAAGAGACAGGTGTGGAGGCATGAAGTCACAGAGGTATAATGCTGATGCTTCATGCAGGCAGTCACTACAGCAGGGGGAATACTGTCCAACTCTAGATGTATTTTAAAGGCAGAGCAAGCAAGATTTCTTTAAGATTCTTGCTTTATTGTGTGACAGCTCTATTGAGATATATTTGCATATCATAAAGCTTGCCATTTTAAAATGTCCAATTTGATGGTTTGCGTAATTCACAAAAATCAGGTATTAATAATCAATGTCTAATTCCAGTACAATTTGATAATTTTATAAACCATAGAAAAGGCAAGTAAAGAAGTGCACAGTTTTGTTCCATTATCCAATGTACCCACTTTAAGAGAAACTTAAGTCAACATCATTTTAATTGTGTGACATAGATTGGCTCAGCTCAGTCAATAGTTTGTAACTAGGTGCCCAGGCTGGAGACAACTCAGGTGAACATACAAAGTGCATGGGATTTGCTCATGGGAGGGAAAGGTGAGATGCACTCTGTGAATTTCCCATGCTGGGTACAGGGACCTCTGTGATTCAGACAAGAATCTGAGGCCTACTTGCTACCCGACTCGTTGCAGGGTGCCATCTGGAGGCAATCATATGTTTGATGGTGACTTGTGATGCCATAGAGGATGAAGAGTGTTGCTATCTCCAGTGGATTTTAAGTTTTGCAACTTTCAGGGATCTGTTTATTTTAAAATATGGTTTCAATCTTGATCTGACCCCTGACTGTGTTATTCTAAACCAGTTATTTAACATATATTTAATTTTAGAATTCTCAATATATTTAAGAAAAGGTGAAGTCTTCCTAGATATGTTAGTATGACAGTTCATTATAGAACTATTAATATTGAAAGAAAAAGCCAAAAACAATATCTGTGGTAATAAGGGAGAGCTTATTATGATACAATCTTTGATAATTAAACTTTAATGTTATCCACAGAAATGTGTATCACAAAAGAAAAACATTCTCAAAATTGCACATTTACAAAAATTTCATCCCATCACAAATTCAAAAAATAGTAATTCAGCTTTTCTTTCAAGTAGGTATTAGAAAGTAACTTTAGGCCAGCGCTGTGGCTTAACAGGCTAATCCTCCGCCTTGCGGCGCCGGCACACCGGGTTCTAGTCCCGGTTGGGTTGCCGGATTCTATCCCAGTTGCCCCTCTTCCAGGCCAGCTCTCTGCTATGGCCCGGGAAGGCAGTGGAGGATGGCCCAAGTGCTTGGGCCCTGCACCCGCATGGGAGACCAGGAGAAGCACCTGGCTCCTGGCTTCGGATCACCGCGATGCGCCGGCCGCAGCGGCCATTGGAGGGTGAACCAACGGCAAAAAGGAAGACCTTTCTCTCTGTCTCTCTCTCTCACTGTCCACTCTGCCTGTCAAAAAAAAAAAAAAAAGTAACTTTAAAGCAGAACACATCGTTGGGAGAATTCCATTTCAAGAACAGCTAAGAAACAGCTGTAGAAGCATATTTCTTATGAAACTTGTAAATCCTGCTTATACACAGATAGTATTTATCAAACACTCAGGATAACTACTGAGACCTCAAATTAGGTTATTAGACAATGGTCATACAATAGCTACCATCATAAACTTATGATTTTAGCCAGTTCTTGATGATTAAACTTGTAACTGTTTTCTGTTACTGACTTTTTTTCTGCTACTGCCGTAATAACTTTTGGTGAAGTTTCTTGCAGATATTGTCAAAGGGATGATATTTAATCATTTGTGGTTAACAGTTGATAGAGCTACTGTCTCTATATAGGAATTATGTTTATGAATATCACTTATAAATACTAGATAGGAGAAGGCCAAGAAAGGATGGTGAATTCTGGGAGGAGAAAATAAAAGTGCAAGAGGAAGAGGAAGATGAGGAAAATGAAGAAGGAAGAATGAATGAAAAGGAAAATGAGAGGGTAAGAAATAAGCAGGAGATGCCATAAATAATATGAAGTAGGAAGATTCCATAATTATTTACAGAGGTTACTTGTAGCTTTATTGATTTCCTATTTTATTAAAAGTATTGCCCAGAGACAGATGGATTCCACTGGAATTATCATGTATACAACTATATGGGGAGGGGGGACAAGATGTGAGAAGACCCTGCTTGTATTTGAAACTAGGACAATGAGAAGTAAGGAATGAGGCCAGAAAATGTGGCGGTGACTTACAATCAGGTAATAATAAGAACCGGAAGAGCTGAATAAATAATTGTATCCTAATTATGTTAATACAGGAGAAATATTAGACTACAAGCAGTGACAACAAAACCTTATCCCTTTTGTTTTGCTCCATTTTAAGATAGGTGGTACTAGGAAAAGGAAGATTACCATGTTGGAGGCTTCAGGGAGGGCACTCTGAGATACTTTTGATAACAACACAGTCCAAGGCGAAGGACAGTCCTCAAGAAGTCTTCAGCATCAGGTCTGTTGAGTGTCCACAATGCCTTGGTGAAAACAATGTAAGAGGATATGATGACTGTGTGGTATTAGCTGACTATGTACCTTCATCCAGCTACCTCTCAAAAACCAAATACTGTCTCACACAAGTTCATCTCTAGGGAGAGATGATTATATTGGCTGATTGACTTCAGGAATTTTCCCCCTGAAGTTGTATTTTTCTTTATAAATTGCTAAATTGATTTTATGGTTTCTGCATCCATCTACTGTGACATTGATTAGGGAATCCAAAATACTCTGGATACTCTGACATAGAAAGTTCCCAAAACAAATCTGAAGACTTGGTGCACAATCATGGTGACAACAACCATATACCATTCTCTATGGAACACCATGTCTTGAACACATCCTGCTTAAGTACACAGTTGATCATTCTATTATAACCACAATGTTCCAGCCACATGCTTCTTTTCTTAAAGTTTACCCAAAGTCTCCCATAAAAACTTTGAAAAAGTTCTAAAACATTTCTAAGCAATGAAACACAAATAAATTTGAGTCATTTACATAATACGCATATTTGAAAGAGAGAGGATATGGAAGTTTTTTTTTTTTTATTATTTGTCTTCATGCAATTACACCAAACTCAGAAAACAAGCAATTGGTAAATAATTTTCCCTTCTCCTCAACCTCCTTTAGTTTATGTGGCTTTGGAGAAGCCAATAAAATCACAGTCTCTGTTTCTAAAATGTTCCATCTGTTCCTGTCAGTTATTCTCCCAGTTGAAAGGAGAATTCTTTTGCTTCCCAATTATCTTCAACATCCAACTGTGATGATGGCAAAGGGAGTGGTAGAAGAGAGCATGTGGAACCAAGAAATGGTGATTGGTTGTCATGATAATACACTTTGTAAGAAATAGAAAATTCAGAGAATATCACTAGAGCTTTATAATTATCCCAAGGTTCACTTGCTTATCTTGACGTCCAGATGATTGTGTTTCTGTGTATACTATTTCTAACCTGCATATTACATCTACATATATTGACTGTGATAAGTATGATGGGTGCTATTTGGCACAGCAGTAAGAAAATGAATTGGGACACCCACAATTCATGTTGGAATATCTGGATTCAGCTCCTGGCTCCACATCTGATCCATCTTCCTGCTAATGCATACCCTGGGGGAAGCAGGTGACAGTTCAAGTTCTTGGGGCTCTGCCACCCATGTCGGAGACTAGAACTGAGTTCCTGGTTCCTGGCTTTAGCCTGGTTCAGTCCTATTCGCTGTATTTGTGAAGTCAATCAATGGATGGGAGATCTTTCTCTGTCTCTCTGATTTTCAAATAAATTAAACAAATGAATAAAAATTTGAAAAAAACAAAAGGGGAAGGGTGTCTAACATTTACTGAGGACCTATTATGTGTCAGGAATTATACATGCACAAGTACAGGACAAGAGAGATAAGTCTCAGAAATACCAGGTCAAATGGCCAAGTCTGCATGATGAGTTATGAGGAAGAGCTAAGAATTAAGCCAAAAACTGTCTCATTTTGTGGCCCACATTTCCTCCATTATACCACTCTGCTTGTACTAATGAGTGGCAATTTCTACAGCAGTGAAGTGCTCCGAGTTCCATAACGACCCACATGTGAGTTTGAACACCAGCTTTCCCCTCTTCTAAGTGCAATTTACAGCCAGTTATCTTTCTGAATTTGTTTCTACTTCTGTATAACTTACTAATGACTCCTGTTATACAGCTTTACTGTGATGTTGATGTGACATCACGTATTTAAACTAGTATATTAATATACACTTAATAACAAGCTATTAGTTCAAAATGTTGTTAAAGAGAGAACCTACAGCACAATCAGGAAAGATAACTCTAAGGAGTTCACATCACTGAAACTCGTATACCTAAATTTTATGATCCAACCCAAAATGGCTGAAATCAGATTGTACTAAAGATGCCTTGGAGGGAAACATTTCTGTGTACAAGTAGCAGAATGCTAGCCAGAGTTCTCAATGTATTTATTTGTAGAAAGTGTGGCTCCATTTCAGAAATAACAGAAAATATCACCTACGAGCAAGCAACAAAGGATAGACAAAGGTCCATAAAATTAGCCTTGTTTCGCAAATCCATTCTCTAGTGTTTTATTGCCCTTAAAAGTCTAAGTTATATTTGAAATATGCTTGTTTGAAACTAGAGGAATTCTTACATTACTTATTGTATTTCTTGTTTTCTAAATCATTTGTAGGTTAGCAAAAACTTTTGAGACTTCCTCATTTATTCAAGAGGATGGCTTGCCTTTGGTTTGTTCACCTGGTTGAATGCGCTTTAAAATTTCTTTAAATGTGCACTCAAACATGAAAGTTGGGGCTGGTGTCATGACACAGCAAGCTGAGCTGCTACCTGTGACACTGGTAACCCACATGGGCACTGGTTCATATCCTGGCTCCTCCACTTCTTATCCAACTCCCTGTTAATGTGCCTGGGAAAGCAACAGATGATGGCCCAAGTGCTTGGACTCCTGCCACCCACATGGGAGATGTGGAACAAGTTCCAGGGCTCCTGGCTTGGGCCTAGAAATGCAACCAACCATTTGGGGAGTGAACCAGCAGATAGAAGACCTTTCTCTTTCTCTCTATGACTCTCTCTCTATCTCTCTCTCTCCTCTCTCTCTCTCTCTCTCCTCTCTGTTTGTGTGTGTGTGTGTGTATCTCTCTCCCCATAATTATTCATTTCAAATAAAAAAATAAAACTTCGGGAAGAAAACACATAAGTTGGAGCAGGGCATTTGCCAAGCAGTTAAGACACCACTTTGGATGCCCATATTCCATTTCAGAGCACCTAAATTTGTGTTGTGGCCACACTTCTGATTCTGGGTTCTTGGTAATGAGTACTCTGGTAGGTAGCAGATGAAGGCCATGCACTTTGGGTCCCTGCCACTCATGTGGGAGACCAGATTGAGTTCCCAGCTCTAAGCCTGTTGCTGCACTGGGTGTTGTAGGCATTTTGGAAGTAAACCAGAGGCTCGATAATCTCTGTCTCTGCCTTTCAAACAAATAAAAACATTTAAACATACTTTGTATAGAGTAACTGACATCCTAAACTCTAGTTCCAGCTGCAACTGTTGTAGCACATTGAACTACCTAAAATAGAGCATTTTCCTAACTGTTTTCTGATGATTTCCTTACATATCTCTTACCGCTCTTTGCCAGGTTTCTCCACCAATAAAGTCATCATCAAGGATAGATATTCTGCATTATTTACATTTGGGCCTCATCTATGAAAGTGGTCAAAAGTGTTCACTGAGTAAACACAAGTATGACTGACTGCGGAAATCACATATTACATGCCTGCAAACAGATGATAACAAAGGCATTATGAACCTCTAAGAAGCCTGGAGAAGCCAAATGGGTAACATAAGAGCCACTGCAAGTAGAAAATGTTTCTTTGTGTATCCTTCAGTCTTAGTAGAAAAAGAAAACCATTTAATAATGTGCTCATGCCAAATGTAGTCCATAGGGGTGCATGATAATCTGATATAGAATGTCATCAGTAAATCACAGAATAGTGATACAGCAAAGATCGTGATAAATACCTGGGTATGTGCAGCCATTATAAATCAGTGGATTTTGAAGCAGTTCACTATCCCTCCTTGCCACAATCCCATGCTTATCACACAAATATCAGCCTAGGCTTTTTTTTTTAAAGATACAGAGACGCAGAGGCAGAGAGAGAGAGAGAGAGAGAGAAATACACACACACACACACAGAGAGAGAGAGAGAGAGAGAGATATGTTCCATCTGCTGGTTTGCTCCCCAAAGGCTACAATGGCCAGAGCTTCTTCGGAGTCTCCCATGTAGGTACAGGGGCCCAAGAGTTTGGGCCATCTTCTATTGCTTTCCCAGAAGGCCATAGCAGAGAGCTGTATTACAAGAGGAGCAGCTGGGACCTCAACTGGCGCCCATATGGGATGCCTGTTCTGTAGGGCAGTGGCTTTACCCACTACACCACAGCATTAGCCCCTGCCTAGCTTTCATTTATGGGAAGAATGCTTGTGTGCTTCGCAGGCATCCTAAGTAGGTCTTGGTTTTATCTCTTAATCTCCTGATGGACTGCTTAATGTCAATCAATCACCCTGCAGCTTGTTAACTTTTTGGCTTTAGTCAACTTTACTTCTTGGAGCTGTTTGACTAATAAGAAGACCTAAATAAAAGGCAAGGTTGTACCATCTTGGACTCTTCTCAGGCCAATGGATAGTTAGCCCACTTTCCATGGTAATACTCATGTGTTTTATGCATGTAGAAATAGGGAGGTCTCGTATAAAAGGCACAGGGAGTAAGAGAGTGAGAAAGGGGGGGGGGGGAAGGGAGAGAGAGAATTTCCTATTTCTAATATTAATTATCCATAGCTATTCTAAATGATAAGTATAAATAGTACAATCTAACAAAAGGAGTTTGGGCTTTAAGTTCAATTCTCAAATCCAATATTTCTTAGCTGTGTTACACCCTCAGTGACAATTTCCTGAGATGCAAATTAGAGGTGCTAATAACTGCTTGGCAGTAAAGGGCAGCTAGAGTAGGATGCTGAAAAATTATGAGTATCAAGGAAATAAATGCCTTCTCAAAGACTAATATAGAAGATCTGTAACAAGTAATAGGAAAATAAAAGATAAAATGGTTCAGGAGCTGAGATATCTTACTGTGACATTTAAGTGTCTTTTAAAGGTGGGTGCAGAAAGCTAAAACACCTCAAAAGGCAAAGGTTGTATATGGCTATGCAATATTTGTGGACTGACAATTATACTCCTATTATGAAAAAGAGAAGAACATTAAGCAATAGTAAACTAACAACAAAAATTTCTTTTAATTCGTCTTATTTTATTGGGTCTTCACCAATCAATTTTATTAAAACTCAATACTTTCAGATTCTGCCTGGAAAATAACTGCTCATAATGACAATTTCCTGCCCCTCTATTTTTTCAGAATGTTAAGTATTACTGTACCTACAGTAATTTTTTCTCATCATTAGTCAAAAAGCCAACGTCTATATGTGAACTATCTATTATGTGTCTGGAAATACAGGTACTAAGAAAAGAGCAGCAAATAAAACACACACAATCCCTGCTAGCCCTCATAGAGCAGATGGGAGAAAGTTCATGGTGCATCAATCAGCTGTCATTCCATATTTAAACAATGTCAGGAGCTTGCTCATTGTAAGGTGATTATGTGCTATTAGTCTACTTAGATTAGCTCAGGTTATTGCTGCTGGTAAACTGATGGCCAGATTCTTAATTTAGATGGATCAGCATTTTTTTTTTAATTTTGGAAAATTCTAAGCATTTCCATGAGTAATAGAGTCTTCATATCACAATAAACTATGTTGGGTATCCATTTTGTTTTCTAAAATACCCACACAAATTTGTGAATATTAATGATTGGGTAACTGGTGTAGGGCCCAGTATCTAATACATGTTCAATAACAAATAATTGCAATAATTTCAATAATAAAGGGATATCTTAGACCATCATGTATCATCTTGTATCTCACACATAAATAAAAGTGATAAAAATAATACATGGAGTATTATAGGCATGGAAAACCAAGACACTCTGGCAAAAACAAACAAACAAAAAAAGACCTAAATGAAAGATCTCTGTGAGTGAGATCCCAGTGGAAAGAATGGGCCATCAAAGAAGGAGGTACCTTTCTCTGAAGGGAGGAGAGAACTTTCACTTTGACTATGACTTTGTCTAACTAAGATCAGAGTTGGTGAACTCAAAAGGCTTCCATAACCTTGGCAACTCATGACAAGAGCCTAGGGAGATCACTGATGCCATAAACAAGAGTGTCAATTTGTTAAGTCAACAACAGGAGTCACTGTGCACTTACTCCTCATGTAGGATCTCTGTCCTTAATGTGTTGTTCAGTGTGAATTAATGCTATAACTAGTACTCAAAAAGTACTTTATACTTTGTGTTTCTGTGTGGGTACAAACTGATGAAATCTTTACTTAATATATACTAAATTGATCTCCTGTATATAAAGATAACTGAAAATGAATCTTTATGTGAATGGAATAGGGGAGGGAGCGGGAGATGGGAGGGTTGCGGGTGGGAGGGAAGTTATGGGGGGGTGGGTGGAAAGCCATTATAATCCATAAACTGTACTTTGGAAATTTATATTTATTAAATAAAAGTTTAAAAAAATACATGGAGCAGGGAAGAGAAGATATGAAATCAGGCAATTTTACTATACCACCCTGTGCTTTTTTAAAATTTATTTTTTTTTTATTTGACAGATAGAATTAGACAGTGAGAGAGAGAGACAAAGAGAAAGGTCTTCCCTCCGTTGGTTCACTCACCAAATGTCTGCAAAGGCCGGCGCTGCGCCGATTCGAAGCCAGGAGCCAGGTGCCTCTTCCTGGTCTCCCATGTGGGTGTGGGGACCAAGCACTTGGGGCATCCTCCACTGTCCTCCCAGGCCACAGCAGAAAGCTGGACTGGAAGAGGAGCAACCAGGACTAGAACCCAGCGCCCATATGGGATGCAGGCACCGAAAGTGGAGGATTAACCAAGTGAGCCATGGCACCGGCCCATCCATCCTATACTTTTAACACACTACTTAATTCTTCAAGTCATTGTTATGTTATTATTATTATACTAGTGATTATTAATATTAAGATTTCTTAATCTGTAGCCCAACATTCCATAAATTGTTAATGGATTCCAATTGACCTGCTTTCGCTATTCCCTGAGAGTTGGTTATTTCAGCATGGTTTCAAAATTGGATCCGTAATTCATACAGGGCTTACATTAAATAAGGTAAGAAATGGATTTTTATGTCCAGGATGATAATAAAGAAATGTACAAGATAACTGACTAATAAATATTTCCCAAAGCAGTAGTTTTGATCAAATGGGAAGGCTGAATATTTCAATTTAGTATAATCCCAACAACCGGTCCTTATATACGCTTTTAAATGTGAAAAGTAAATAAAATTAATTTTTAATTTTTACTTATACAAGGTGAACAAATTTCATGTATTTCATGTATATGGGTTTAGAAGAATAGTGACACTTCCCATCCTGCCCTCCTCAGTACCCATGCTACCTCCCTCCCTCCTTCTTCCTTTCTTATTCTTTCTTTCAATTGTTAAAATAGCACACTTTCAGTTTATTTTATAATCATAAGGTTAACTCTCCACTAAATTGATAATTCAACAAATGGAAGAAGAAAACAAAAACAAAAAACACTGTTCCTCAACAGTAAAATGAAACAAACACAAAACCATTGTTCCAGTGGAGAAAGAGCTGCAAACAAAAATCGAATCTCAAAACGTCAATTTCACTTACATATATTACATTTTTTGTATTCAATTAGTTACCACAGATCAGCGAAAACATGTAATATTCATCTTTTAGAGACTGTCTTATTTCACTAAGTAAAATGATTTGCAGTTGAATCTATTTTGTTGCAAAAGAAATGAGTTCGGTCAGCGCTGTGGCTCACTAGGCTAATCCTCCGCCTGCGGCGCCGGCACCCCAGGTTCTAGTCCCGGTTGGGGAACCAGATTTTGTCTCGGTTGCCCCTCTTCCACTCCAGCTCTTTCCTGTGGTCTGGGAGTGCAGTGGAGAATGGCCCAAGTGCTTGGACCCTGCACCCGCATGGGAGACCAGGATGAAGCACCTGGCTCCTGGCTTTGGATCCCCGCAGCATGAGGCCATGGCCGCCATTTGGGAAGGAAGACCTTTCTCTCTGTCTCGCTCTCTCACTGTCTAACTCTGCCTGCCAAAAAAAAAAGAGACATGAGTTCATTATTTTATGGCTAGGAAGCATCCATAGTTTATATATACCACATTTTCTTTATGCATAATATTTTGATGGACATTTGGGTCGATTACATATCTAAGCTATTATTGAGCTGCAATAAGCATGGAGGTACAGATAACTCTTTCATATCCTGATTTAATTTTGTTTGGGTATATTCTCAGAAGTGGAATGGCTAGGTCTTATGATAGAACTATTTTCAGATTTCTGAAGAATCTCCATACTGTCTTCCACAGTGGCTACACCAGTTTACATTCCCACCAAGAGTGGACTAGGGTACCTTTTTGCCAACATCCTCTCCAGCATTTATTGTTTGTCGATTCCTGTATGAGAGCCATTCTAACTGGGGTGAAATGAAACCTCATTGTGGTTTTGGTTTATATTTCCCTGATGGCTAGTGATCCTGACCATTTTTTTCACGTGACTGCTGCTGTTTGAATTTCATGCTTGAAAAATTCTTATTGAAGTCGTTTGCCCATTTCTTAACTGGATTATTTGTTGTTGTCAAGTTTCTTGAGCTCCTTATAGATTATGGATTTTAATCCCTTATTAGTTGTATTGTTTCTAAACATTTTCTTGCATTATGTCAGTTGCCTCTTCGCTTTGTTGAGTGTTTCTTTTGTAGTCCAGAAGGCTCTTGGCTTGATGTAACCCCATTTGTCTATTTTTGCTCTGAGTGTCTGTACTTCTGGATTCTTTTTCAGAAAGTCTTTGCTTAAGGCAAAAGTCTTGCAGAGTTTTCACACTGTTCTCCTCTAGTAAGTTGATAGTATCAGGTTGTAACTTTAGATCTTTATCCATTTTGAATTGGGGTCTTGTTTCATGTTTCTGCACCTGGAGATCCAATTTTCCCAGCATCATTTGCTGAAGAGACTGCTCTTTTTCCAGGGATTGATTTTAGCTTCTGTGTCCATGATTAGTTTGTTGTAGATACAAGGATTTGTTTCTGGGGTTTCTATTCTGTTCCATTGGTCTACCTGTCTTTTTTTTTTTTTTTCAGAATCAGGCTGTTTTGATTATAACTGCCTTGTTATTTGTCTTGAAATCTGGTATTGTGATGCCTCCAGCTTTGTTTTTGTTGTTTAAGATTGCTTTATACATTCTGGGTCTTCTGTGTTTCCATGTGAATTTTAGCATTGTTTTTTCTACATCTGAGAAGAATGTTATTGATATTTTGATTGGGATAACATTGAATTAGTAAACTGGTTTCAGCAGTATGAACCCTCTGATGATATTAATTCTTCCAATCCACAAACAAGAAAGATATTTCTAAATTTTGTTAAATTTTATTTCATTCTTTAATTTTTTAAACTTTCATTTTAGAGATCTTTCATCTCCTTTTTCAGATTTGTTCCATGGTATTTACAATTTTTGTAGTTATTGTGAATGGTACTTATCTTATAAATTCTTTCTCAGCCATGGTATTATCCGTATATACAAAGGCTATTGATTTTTATGTATTGATTTTATAAGTTGCAACCTTACCAAACTCTCTTATGAGTTCCAATAACCTCTTATGGAACCTTTTGGCTTTCATATACATAAGATTATGTCATCTGCAAACAGGGAAAATTTCACTTCTTCCTTTCAAATTTGTATTCTGCTGATTTCTTTTCTTGCCAAATGATTCTAATTAAAACTTCCAGAACTATATTAAAAAGCAACAGTTAGAGTGGGTATCCTTGTCTGGTTCTGGATTTTAGTGGGAATGCTCCCAAATTTTCCTTATTCAATATAATTTTGGCTGTTGGCTTGTCATATATTGCCTTGATTGTATTAAGGAATGTTCCTTCTATACTCAATTTAATTAAGGTTTTTATTATGAAAGTATGTTGTATTTTATTACATGCTTTCTCTGCATCTATTAAGATAATCTTATCTTCAGTTTGTTAAGGTGATGTATCATATTATTGATTTGCGAATGTTGAACCATTCCTGCATACCAGGGATAAATCCCACTTGGTCTGGGTCAATGATGTTTCTGATGTATTGTTGGATTCGATTAGCTAGTATTTTGTTGAGTTGAGGCTTCTTGTATCTATGTTCATCAAAGATATTGGTCAATAGTTCTCTTTTTTTGTTGTGTCTTTCTTTAGTTTTGGAATTAAGTTGATGCTGGCCTCAAACAATGTGTTTGGGAGGACTCACCCCTTTTCAAATGTTTTGAATAATTTAAGAAGAATTGGAGATGATTCTTTAGAAGGTCAGTGTAATTCAATTGTGAAGTCATCTGGTCCTGGGCTGTTATTGTTGTTGTTGGAAGGGTCTTTATTATTGATTCAATTTTCACCTTGGTTATTGGCCTATTTATGTTTTTTTTTATGTTTTCATGACTCAATTTTTGTAGATTGTATGTGACCAAAAATTTACCCATTTCTTCTAGACTTTCTAATTTGATGGCATATAGCCATTTAGAGTAATTTCTGATGCTTCTTTTCATTTCTATGGTATATGTTGTAACATATTTTTATCTTATATTTAATTAATTTGGGTATGTCCCTACTCCTTTTTTTTGTTAGTTGGACCAAAAATGTATTAATTTCATGTATTTTTTAACAGCCAACACTTCATTTAGCTGATCATTTGTGTTATTCTTTTGGTTTCAATTTTGTTTATTTCTTCTCTAATTTTAATTCTTTCCTATTAATTTTGAGTTTGGTTTGTTCTTGTTCTTCTAGGTCCTAGAGATGCATTGTTTGATCATTTATTTGATTTTTTCCAATTTCTTCACATAGACACCAAATGCTATAACCTTCCCTTATCACTGCTTCTGCTGTATCCCATAGGTTTTGATGTGTTGTGTTGTAATCTTCATTTGTTTCCAGGATGTATGCATTTCCTTTTCAAGTTCTTCTATGACTCACAGTTCATCCAGGAGGATCTTGTTCAATATCCATGTATTTGTATATTTTGGGAAGTATCTTTTTTTAAAAGATTTATTTTATTTATTTGAAAGACAGAGTTATAGAGAGAGGCAGAAACAGAGAGAAAGGTCCTCCATCTGCTGGTCTACTGCCCACATGGTTGCAACAGCTTGAGATGCACCAATCCGAAGTCAGGAGTCAGGAGCTTCCTCCAGATCTCCCAAGTGGGTGCAGGGGCCCAAGGACCCAGGCCATCCTCCACTGCTATCTCAGGCCACAGCAGAGAGCTGGAATTGGAAGAGGGGCAGCGCCCATGTGGGATGCCATCGCTTCAGGCCAGGGCTTTAGCCTGCTGTGCCACAGTGATGGCCCCATGGGGAGTTTCTTAATTTGTCAGTTTCCAGGTTTATTCCATTGTGGTCAGAAAAAGATACATGGTATGATTACATTTTTTTTTGAAATTGTTAAGACTTGCCTTATGGCCTAGCATGTGGTCTATCCTAGAGAAGTTTCAGGCACTGTTGAAAACAGTATGTATTCTTTAGCTATGGGATGAAATGTTCTGTAGATATCAATAAGCTACAGTTGGTCCATAGTGTAGATTAGATCTATTGTTTGTTGATTTTATGTCTAGTAGACCTGTCCATTGATTAAAGTGAGGTGATGACATCCTCCATTGTTATTGTATTGGAGTCTATATCTCCCTATAGATCAATTACTATTGCTTTTGAATAGCCAGGTTCCCTGGGGCTGTGTGCATATACATTTACTAGTCACACTTCCTGCTGAATTGATCATTAATAATTACATAATGCCTTTCTTTGTCTCTTTTCAGAGTTTTTGTCTTAAAATCTATTTTGTCTGATATTGGGATGTCTCTCCTGCTCTATTTTGCTTTCCACTAGCATGGAATTTCTTATTCTTTCCTTAACTTACAGTTTGTGTGTATCTTTGTTGTTGAGGTGTGCTTCCTGCAGGCAGCAAATAAATGCATCTTATTTTTTTAATACATTCAGCTAATCTGTATCTTTTATTTGGAGAATTTAGGCCATTTACATTCAAGGTCAATATTGATAAGTAAAAACTCGGCCCAGCAATTTTTCTATAAATATTCCTATTGTTTGTTTAGGATTTCCTTTGCACTTTTATGAGGAGATATTCTGCTTTCATATTATTTCATTAATGATGACTATCTTTCTGTGTTTTGGTGTGTAACACATTTTTATGCATCATTTGTAAGGCTGTACGAATGGTAACAAATTCTTTCAATTTCTACTTGTTACAGAAGGTCTTTAATTCATCTTCATTCATAAATGAAAGTTCTGTGGGGTACAGTGTCCTGTGCTGACAGATTTTTTTTCTTTTAAGACTTTTGAAGATAAGCATGCAAGTATGACCTTGGATATTAAGATATACCTAGTTAGCTATACAAATATATTTTAAAGATTTATAAAAATATTATAGCTATAAATAAAATGGTATAGGAATCCTTAAAATCCACCCAGAACTATGTATGCCCCAACATATATTAATATAAGAGAATATTGATGTGGAAAACAAATATCAAAGGATAGATAAATCATCAAAGGATTCTGAAATAATTGGATGTCCATTTGTATAAAACTAGGAAACAAATCATGTATTTCTATATAAATCTATGAAAGTAAATGTGAGATAATATTACTCCTAAGATGCAGCTGAACACCATAACTTTCATGACAGACACCTTTCTAAAAATATGTACACCACAACCACACAGTAGGATAGATACCACATCATTTAAAATGTCAAATAATGTCACAATTAGATTGAAAAATAAACTAGGAAGATAATTCAAACTTATCTAAAGCTCAAAATGTTAATATCCTGAATTTTAAAATTGCTATTACAAAAAACTAAAAAAAAAAATTTGCTAACAGAAAACTAAGTAAAATAACAACAAATGAAGTATTAAAAAAAGTGACTACCACATCAAAAGTTGCTTCATATGACTAGAAATCCAAGAAATAGGAAATGTTATATGATTTTTTGTCCTATAATATTTCCTGTAATGTGACATTATTTGGCATTAAAATTAGTTTTGTGCCTCTACAACAAACTCTGATGGAGTAGATTGTGGTGAACAAATGCTTTTGTCAAGAACAATTAAATCAATGGTAAAACACAATGACACCATCTGAAATCATCAGAGAGCTGATGAGGCACAGAGCCTTGCACAACCAAGATCCAGGAAGAAAGATGCAGCAGAGCAACCTGATTTTCCACCCACTGTTCGAGCCCTGGCTGCACCACTTCTGATCCAGCTCTCTGCTAATGTACCTGGCAAAGCAGCAGAAGATAGACCAAGTTCTTGGACCCTGTACCCAATGGGGATATCCAAATTAAATTTCTGGCTTCTGGTTTCAGCCTGGCCCAACCCTGACCATTGTGACCTTTTGGTGAGTGAATCAGCATATGGAAAATATTTCTCTCTCTCTCTCTCTCTCTCTCTCTCTCTCTCTCTCTCTCTCTGTGTGTGTGTGTGTGTGTGTATCCCAGCCTTCCAAATAAAATACATAAATACTTTAAAAATAATTAGTACTTGTTTCTTAATAATAAAACAATAAAATAGTTTCTATTCTGCTTGCTGTCTCTTCCACTGAGAAAAATATTTTTTTCTTATAACTATGTCTAAAACTATAAAACATTGTCTTAGATAGTTATTTTAAAATTTATCCTCTTGTGATAGTTCCTCATGAATGCACAGCGGATGAGGATTTGCAGCTTACTGATCATGGTTTTGATCATGTCCTCAGTGACACTGTCGGTCCGCCCTTCCACTGCAGGAACACAACAGACACTTCATGTAGTGCCTGTCAATCATCAGTAATATCTCTTCTCTGCGCTCTTGGCTCCACCTTTTCTTAACAGCTTTCCTCCCTACCCATCACCAATGCTGACAATATCTATCTTCTAATTTTCTTGACAGATTTCTCTTAGGTTACTTTTCTATAAGTTGGTTTTAAATTTTAAAACCAAATGAGTATTTCTATTAATTTTAAATATTACTTGAAAGGCTAGCTGGATATGAGAAATGTATCTTTCCTACCAAGCTCAATTTCACAAATCTTGCACCACTCAAATGAAGATATTCCTGTACTTAACCTCAAATGGTTTACTACAAACTTAGATTTTTCCAGTGTCTTAATATTTCTATTGATTCCCTTCATTTTTCTCACAAAAGCCTTGGATAGTAGGCACCATTTGCCATCTGAATTTCTTGTTCTGCAGAGATAGGAAAATGGAAACTATCTTCCCTCAACTTCCTGCAGTCTTGCGGTTTGGATTACTCCACTGGAGGTGTTTCTGTAGGTTCAGAGAGAGGATGAGAGGTTTTGCATCTTGGATACATCGACAGGCCCTGAATTTGGGCATTCCCTTGACATTCCCCACTGCATTGCTGCGGGTAGCTGAGATAACAGGCTCAGTTTCTTCTGTTCCAGGGAACTCCCTCATTTCCTGATTGGGAAGTCTTGCTCCCCCAGTACTCCTGGAGGGACTGGAAATGTCCAATTCCCTATGTTACTAACCGTTCTATCTCAAATGTCTAGGATTGCTTCTGTTTTTTGTTTTGTGGGTTTTTAACTGTTAGAGCGATCTGACAGCACCCTGCCAATGCCGTCTCTAATCTGAATAGTATTCTTTAATAGATGATTACTTTACATTTTAATGCACTGATTTTCTTCAGAATTCATCAGCATTGAGTTCAGCTTTTCTGAGATGTATGTCATGGTTGGTTAGCTTATTTTATGTCAAATGAACGAGGAATTTGTTTTAGTTTGGTAAAGTGAGAATGCAGTCATATGTTAATTGTTAACATTAAAAAGTATTTTGTTAGTAAAGTATACTCCATATAACTTCATTAAATATTCACAGTAGCTGGATCAATTGAAACTTCGCATTTAACAAATGTGAAAGCTAAAATATAATATTGTAAATTGGTTAAATGCACCTATCTTCTTGTTCAAGAGTGTGTATTTTTTCTACCACTGAATAATAACTTTATAAAATTGAATTTTAAAAAGTAAAGGAGAATCTCTTGCCTGCTGTATATCTGCAAGTCGTGATTACCATAAACTAATTCTACCTGGAATTTTCCAGTCATGAATATGGTCATGTTTATTTGTAAATGGAATGACAAAACTCAAGGTCACAAAGACAATAATAGTAACATCAGTTAATAATTTTGAAATTATTGTCTTCTAAACTATGAACTATTTATATATGATGTTGTTTTCCTATAAACTCCCTTTCTATGTTAACTAAATAAAATGTAGCATTAACTGTGGAGGAGAAAAAGCATACATACCCAAATGCACACCCAGGCTGTCCATGAAAGTCAGATTGCTGTAACATATATTTTTTAGTAGCATTTGATTCTCTAAAGAAGAAACTACCATGAATGCTGCCCAGATAGAATTTATCATTGCCAGCTTTATATAATCATTATTCTTTAGTATATGGACATGGATCCGCACAAATTATTGAATGTAGATTTTGAAAATTTACTGGAAAGAATTTAATGTTTTATGGTGACAGTCTCTGTTTCGATTTAGATCTCAGTTCAAATCATAATTCTGCCAGTTGATCATGTAAAACTTAGCCAGTTATATAACTTCTCTAAGACTTGATTCCTTGTCAATAAATTACCAGTTTTGAACTTATAAGACTGTGTTTTATTAAAATGACAATATGCATAAGGAAGGAAGTAGGCAGGGTTCCAAGCACAAATGTTTTTTCGATGTTAGTTATCAGTACTCTCGGTTTCATAGGATATGGTGTTAGTACAGATGGGAAATATGAGAGTACTCGATAACATTCATGGGAAAATGAAATTAAATAATAATGTGCATTTTCCATGATCTTTTTCAAGCTATAACACATGCTGATGGCATGCATTCTTTATGTTAAAATGATCCTATGGAGAGAAATGCAAAGAAATAAGTTGCCCTAAGCTGTATCCTGCCTTTGGTGCAAATATTCCATGTTCTAAGATATAATTTGATAATCACACTCAGTCATTGCTTTCCCTTCAGTACAAGGGAAACAAAACATGTGGCACACTGAAGTTCAGCCTCTTTCCAATGCTGTACTTTGCCAGTGGCACACCCACAGAGCATATGGCCAATGAAACATTCTCTTCTACATTCCGCACTTCAATCTTCCCTCCAGGAAGAACCTCTTTTTTTGCCATATGCATTAAGGGAGAAGTAGTGCAATTCTTCCTGACTTACCACCTAAGTGGAGAAGGGTGATGCATTCGTATCTCGCCTTCCTTTGGTTTTGCACTGATAAATAAAAATGCAAACCTCTTTGCTGTCTTTTACCTAAGGATAGGTAGTAGCTGTCACAAAACTGCACTGCTTTTGCCTATCCATTTGTAGACTATGTTTTTAAGTGAAACCATCAAAGGTGAAGTAAGAGTAATCTGTAGGAAAATTTTTGGAGAAAAGCAGGAGTGACAGCTATTAGTAACAAGCAAAGGCACATGTATTCTTTTTATGAAATTGGTTTACCTAACTATGCTCATCAAAGTCATTTCCTGTATGAATAGTTGTATAACTAGTTGATCCATATATCCAAGTCTAGCAGACTAAGGCAAATCATACATATATATGAGTATATATATATATATATATCATATATGTATAATATATATCATATACATATTCTCTCCGCAACCTGCTCCATGTCATATATATCACATATATCATATATATCATATATATATATATGATCAGATATTTTTCTGATTGCTCTGTTATCGGATGTTTCTGTACTAATAACACCTTCAAAAGTTTTATCTTGAGCCTCTGGACAGGAAGGTATTAGTAAATAGGGCAAACCAGAGTACTGTTTCATGCAAACTGAACATAGTATAAACAAAAGTGTATTATAATAACCAATAAAGCTCTAAACTTATTAAATGAGAAATTTCTCTTCACCAAACAATTGATACTCTATTTTAAAAATTATTAGTTGCTGGTGAGACCTCAACCTAGCCCTTGATTTTCCTTCCCCTCACATTTGTTCTTGCTGTACAAGTTGTCTTCTGAAGGGTTGAAAGCGTTTCATAGTAAATCAACCATATCTCTATTTCATAGGCCTTTTTCTGAGGCATTTAATGCCATTTCTGTTTTACATCTGTCTTCTGTGGAAAACTTTCACATCTGTGAAGGAACTTCAAAACATGCATGGATAATGGAATTAAAAGATAAAGATGAAATGTAGAAACTTTCTTTCTCAACGTAATTTCCATCAAGTCCTAAACACTTTTATAAGTGGTGATATCAACTATGTAGTCCATCCCTAAAAAATTGAAATTCTGGGAAATTTAACCTTCTCAAGTAAGTCTTATTTTTATATTACTAACTAAAGAAAAATGGGTGCCATTTGACTTTTTTACATTAGGATATAATATCACATATTTTATATTAGGACATAATCATTGACAAAAAGAAGTCAGAAGGAGTCAAGTCATGGGCATACCCTGGACACTTCATAATATCCCATATTCTAACACCTCATGAAATCATAACAGTGGTGTACTTTCTCTCTACAGTTAACAGCATTGTTGATCAAATAATAGTATAGTCATACTGCATGCATACATACATAGAGAATGACCTCACAAGCCTTCCTAACTCCATCCTAATCAACATATTTTCATTCTATTCTGATCCTTGCATATCAATGATTCTTCTGTTTTCTGTTTCCTTTATTACCATTTTGCATATAATTATATAATTCTTGTATCAGAAACTTACATAGATTTTACTGTGTACCAGTACTATTATTGATATTATAACTATATATTTAAAATAATATACACAATAAATTTTAATTGACTATACATATATATATATATCAACTCATTTAGAATCATGATGTAATGTGATTGGTTGCCACAGGCAGACACAAGAGAAGGTAAAACCATGGAAATTATTTGAACTGCCATATAACAAAACTTTCAGGGGAACAGGCATTCATTTTCCAAGTGAAAAAGGATTCCCTGGCTCAATAAATTAGCACCTACGTGGAGAGTGAAGTGCCATGATAGTAATAAAAAGAAAAATCTTAAAAGCAACCAGATCCAAAGTGTGTTACCCATAAACGATCAGGAAGCTGAATTGCAGTGACTTTCTTAAATACAATGAATGAAAATTTAGGAAATGGGTAGCATCAAAATGTTGAGGGAAATATTTGTCAGTTTAGAATTATGCAACTGAAATGTCAATCAAGAACTGGGCATTTAGCATAGCAGTTAAGATCTCACATCCTATATCAGAATACTTGAATTCAGTTCCTGACCCCATCTCCTAACTCCAGCTTACCACAGGTGGAGACTCTTGGAGACAGCAGTGACAGCTCAAGCAATTAGATTCTGCCACCCAGAACCACATACCCAGTGTCCTATGCCACCATTTCAACCAAATTGTTGAGCCTCTTAAATTTAACGTGCTTAAAACAACTTCTATTTTCTCCCTCAACTTGCTCCATCTTAATTTTTCTCCATCTCACTTATTTCAACCCCATATTTTCAGTGAGGCGAATCATCTTAGACGCATCGTTTTCCTCTCACAAATCCTCTGGATAATTCATGTGCAAATCCTCTACATTTAACTTCTGGATATTACTACAATCTGGCCCCTTTTCTTTTCCCCTCTGCACACATAGACATATGAAACACACACACATTCATACACTACTGCCTGTCAATCAACTGTGACTCCACACAGCATTCAGAGGCTCATTTATGCAAAGTGACTTCATCACACGCCTCACCTGGTCAACACCCTGAAATGCTCCCAATGTCTTTCAAAATAAAAGTCACAGACCTTAACATGGCTTAAAGACCCCACACAATTACCCAAGTGTCCCATCTCTTATTTAGTTCTTCCTGTGGACTTACCTAACTCTTCCTATTCGTAGAACACAGTGAATGTTCTGATGCAAAGCCTCCAAAATATCCTCTCTTTGTCTGAAGCACCCTTGTCACAGGTATCCAGAAGACTCACTCCCTCTCTTTTTAGTGACCGCTTTTTGTCACCACAAAACTTAAAGTTTACAACTCATCATGTTACCCCATCATTAATTTCACTACAGTTAATGGATTTGATTGCTTTATTATATAGTATTTTCCTTTTATTCTTTTTGCAGGAAAATATTTTATATATACATGTATAATGAATAGATAGAGACATAGAGATAGAAATAGATGAGATACAATATATACCCTATCCAAATTATTGCTATCTAAAGCCTTCAAGAAAAAAGATTCTAATCTTTTTTCTCAGAGTTAAAATTCTATTAAGAAAAAGCTAATCAGTTGTCTTACCTGCATTTCTGTTTTTCAGCTAATCACAGTGATTTATTTTGCTGTTGTCTTTGGACATCAAACTTTAGGTTCTTTGTCCTTTGAACTCTGGGACTTGCATGAGCGACCTTCAGGGAGATCTGGAGTCTTTGGCATTGGAGTATCTGTACCATCACCTTGTCTTGTGGTGAGGCTTCCACTGTCTTGGACTGATTCACATTACCATCTTGTTTTTAAAGATTTGTTTATTTATTTGAAAGTCAGAGTTACACAGAGAGAGAGAAGAGGCAGAGAGAGAGAGGTCTTCCATCCGATGGTTCGCTCCCCAATTGGCCGCAACAGCCGGAAATGCACCGATCCGAAGCCAGCAGCCAGGAGCTTCTTCCAGGTCTCCCACGCAGGTGCAGGGGCCTAACGACTTGGGCCATCTGTCACTGCTTTCCCAGGCCATAGCAGAGAGCTGGATCGGGAGAGGAGCAGCCAGGACTAGAACCAGCACCACATGGGATGCCTGCGCTTTAGGCCAGGGTGTTAACCCGCTGCGCCACAGCGCAAGCCCCACCACCTTTTGAAACGAGTCTTATGAGTAAACATCATGAAAATACTTGTTGAAACACTATCATTAGTGTCAAATTAAGCCTGTGACTATAAAATGGATTAAAATTACTGAGGAAGAAAAGGGAGAGAGAGAGAGCGATTCAGGTGTTACAGGGGAGTGAAGGAAGTGTGGTTGTCTTCTCGGAACTGTATCATGGAACATATGAAATCTAATCTCTTTTTTTAACTTTTATATAATGAATATAAATTTTCAATGTACAGCTTATGGATTACAATGGCTTCCCCCCCCCATAACGTCCCTCCCACCCAAAACCCTCCCCTCTCCCGCTCCCTCTCCCCTTCCACTCACATCAAGATTCATTTTCAATTCTCTTTATATACAGAAGATCAATTTAGTATATATTAAGTAAAGATTTCAACAGTTTGCACCCACATAGAAACACAAAGTGAAACATACTGTTTGAGTACTAGTTATAGCATTAAATCACAATGTACAGCACATTAAGGACAGAGATCCCACATGAGGAGCAAGTGCACAGTGGCTCCTGTTGTTGACCCAACAAATTGACACTCTAGTTTATGGCACCAGTAACCATCCTAGGCTGTCGTCATGAGTTGCCAAGGCTATGGAAGCCTTCCAAGTTTGCCGACTCTGATCAGATTTAGACAAGGTCATAAAAGACAGAGTGAGGATAGTAACCAATGATCCTAAGAGTGGCATTTACCAGGTTTGAACAATTATACAGCATTAAGTGGGGAAGAGGACCATCAGTACACACAGGTTGGGAGTAGAGCCATTGGTGGTAGAGTAGAGGTTATGATTACAAAGGAATGAGGCCCAAGTGCACTAGACAGGGCCTAGAACAAAGGACAGAGTCATTATTAGAGGAGCTAAGAAAGGTGCTGTCTAAGCTACAAGTAATTTTTCTGATTGAGAGGCAAATAGAACCTGATAGAAGGGGCTTGATAATAATCTGGTGGGCTTTAGGCCTTGTAAGTTAAGAGGCCCAGACCTATCTATCTCTTCACATGGGGTACATCCTAAGGGAGGTGTGAACCTCCTAGGGAAAGGCACTCTGTTGACTTTCATTACTTAGCTGGCCTGGGAGGAGAGCTGGCCAGGTAAAGACAGGTGGCATCTCTAACAAGAAATGTACAGTTCTGCCTGCAATGTTGCTGACCCTACTTGACCACACCCTCAGCTGCAGTGGTCACTTCGGAAGTTGGGCTGAGTGAAGGGCTTTTCAGCTTAGAGCCTATCAGATCTGTGGCTCTGACCTGAGCATCCTTTGACTCCAGGGCAGGTCCATTTCCAGTGATCCAACTCTTGGCAGAGCTGCCAGGGCTCTTCACAAGTTGACTTCTGCTGAAGCCCAGGCTTACCACATTGAAAGCCACTGCAGTGGACTGGCCTGTTGGGTTTCCTTGAGGGCAGATCATTGTATAGATTAGCCATTAATAGGCCTGCCACCCATTGCTTCTGATGCCTAGCTTTCTTTTCCTCCGGTTTTTGTTTTTGTTAAAGCAGACCAGAGGATGCAAGTCAAGGGAGTGCCCAAGTCCCATCTCTAATCTTCGGTGGCCTGAACTACAAGTCTATAGTCACAGGCATGTTCTGTAGTAGTTTTTCTAAGGTAGACAATGCCCATGAGGAAAATTATATTCTCCTGCAGTCTCCCACTGGGTTGCCAAGTTAGATCCTAATCTCCTGTTATTTCACCCCTCCCCCAGAGTCAGGTTTTTCTGCTAGGCTCAGTGCTGGTGCAGACCTGAGGTCACCCTGCTTATGACGTATGTCAAAATGGCGCCTGCTCTGCGTCTTGCTTGCCTTTGAGAGCTGAGCGGAGAGAGAGAAACTCGTGTCCGTATCGGTCACTTTTTTTTTTCTCTCTCTCTCTCTCTTCTAGTTAGCCTGGTAAACTTTTCCCCACGGAGTTTCAAGCCTTGTTCCCTCTAGTTCCTCTTTCTGCTTGCCCGCCTGTGTCTCGGGCTATTGAGGTTCGGCTCTCCTCACGTTCCAGCGCTGGTGTGTTCAGTATGCCACTGGTGTCCCGAACTTGGGCTCCCACACTCTCCACGCAGGTCCACTGTGAATCACTAGTTCTGGAAGAGTTTCCTCTGCTGTTTCTTCCCCTACTCTTCCTTGAACTTGCAGTATCTCCACTTTTATTAAACTGTCTCTTCTCGGACTATCAGTGTGCTCCCTTCCTATTCCACCATCTTGCCTCTCTCCCCAAATCTAATCTCTTTATATTAATAAAAAACTTAAGAAAATAAAGCACATTACAATACTAAATTTACTAGTAGATCTGATAAAATCAGCAACCAATCAACAAACAAATGTTAGCTCTTATCTGTCAGCACTAACCTCAAAAGTAAGTGGATTAAATTCCTCAGTCAAAAGATGTGGGTTGGATGAATGGATAAAAAAATAATTAAGATATTACTATATGTCTACAAGAAGCTCAATTCACAAAGATATATATATATATATATATATATATATATATATATATACATACATACACTGAAAGTAAACGGCTTGAAAAAGATATACCATCAAATGAAAACTAAAACTGAGCAGGAGTAGCTACTAATATCAGATAAACCGGGCTTTAAATCAAAGACCATAAAAAGATACAGGAAAGAGATTATTAATTAATAAAATGATCAATTCATCAAAAAGATATAATTAATAAATATATATGCACCCAACACAAGATCACCCAGATGTACACAGCAAGCACTATTATACCTAATGGGAGGGAAAGATTCCAATATAATAATAGTGAGGGACTTCAAGACCTCACTGTCATCAATGGATATATCATCCATACAGAAAATCAATAGATATATTGGCTGGGTCATACTACTGAGCAAATGAACCTAACAGATATTTATAGAACATTTCACCCAAAAGTTACAGAATACACGTTTTACTCATGAACGCATGGAACATTTGCTAGGAGAGGCCATATATTAAGTCACAAATCAAGTCTCAGAAAATTTAAAAAGATTTAAATAATACATTTGATTTTTCTCAGAACACAAATGAATAAATCTCTCTCTCTCTCTCTCTAACACTGCATTTCAAATAAGTATAATTTATCTTATTAAAAAACAACTATGAAAAACTATATGCTAAGAAATCAGGGAAATATTGAAAAAATATATGCATTCTTGGATACATATAACAGATCAAGATCAAATCAAGAAGATATAGAAAATTTAAACTGACCCATACAAGCAATGAGATTGAAGTGTTAATTAAAAGTAGTCCATCAAGGAAAAGTCTAGGATCTGATGCATTTAATACTGAATGCTACAAAACATTTAAAGAGAAACTAACTCTAATACTGTCAAACCATTCCAAAATACTGAACAGGTGGAACTCTACCAAATTTTTTTTTAAAACTAGGCCAGCATCACTCTGATTCCAAAACCCAATAAAGATATAACAGAAAGAAAACTACAGACGTATATCATTGATGAACACAGGAAACCAAAATCCAAAACCAAATCAAAATTTTTATATATCACTATCAAGAGGGATTTATCTCAGAGATGCAAGGGTGGCTCAACATTTGCAAATCAAGAAATGTCATAAATCACAGTAGAATGAAGAGCCAAAACCATATGATCCTATCATATAGCATGATGTTGCATGTGGAAAAAATGTAAACACTCCACTGAAAAACTGATAGAACTGGTAAATCAATTCAGCAAACTTGCAGATTACAAAAAAACAGAGGTTTTATATACTAGTGCTAAACTCACTGAAAGACAAATCAAGAAATAGTAGTCACGCAGAAACACAAAGTGTAAAAAAATACTGTTTCAGTACTAGTTATAGCATCACTGCACATTAGATAACACATTAAGGACAGATCCCACATGGGATGTAAGTACACAGTGACTCCTGTTGCTGACTTAACAATTTGACACTCCTGTTCATGGCGTCAGTAATCTCCCTAGGCTCTAGTCATGAGTTGCCAGGGCTATGGAAGCCTTTAGAGTTCGCTGACTTTGGTCTTATTCTGATAGGGTCATAGTCAAAGTGGAATTTCTCTCCTCCCTTCAGAGAAAGGTACCTCCTTCTTTGATGGCCCCGTTCTTTCCACTGGGATCTCACTTGTAGAGATTTTTCATTTAGGTCTTCTTTTTTTTTTTCTTTTCCATGGTATCTTGGCTTTCCATGCCTACAATACTCTCATGGGCTCTTCAGCCAGATCCGAATGCCTTAAGGGCTGATTCTGAGGCCAGAGTGCTATTTAGAACATCTGCCATTCTATGAGTCTGCTGTGTATCCCATTTCCCATGTTGGATCTTTCCCTTTTTGATTCTATCAGTTAGTATTAGCAGACACTTGTCTTGTTTGTGTGATCCCTTTGATTCTTAGACCTATCAGAGCCATCGGTTGTGAACTGAAATTAATCACTTGGACTAGTGAGATGGCATTGGTACATGCCACCTTGATGGGATTGTATTGGAATCCCCTGGTACATTGCTAACTCCATCATTTGCGGCAAGTCAGATTGTGCATGTCCCAAATTGTACATCTCCTTCCTCTCTTATTCCCACTCTTATATTTAACAGGGATCACTTTTCAGTTAAAATTTAAACACCTAAGAATAATTGTGAGTTCAACCACTAGTACTAGAACAGCAACAACAACAACAAATACTAAAAAGGATAAAGTATTACATTGTACATCTAGAGCCAGGACAAGAGCTGATCAGGTCATAGTTTCTTATAGTGTCCATTTCACTTCCACAGGTTTCCCCTTTGGTGCTCAGTTGTCGCCGATCAGTATTTTTACACTTTGTGTTTCTGAGTGGGTACAAACTGATGTGATCTTTACTAATTATATACTGAATTGATCTTCTGTATATGAAGATAATTGGAAATGAAAAAAAAAAAAACCCTGGTGTTAAATTGGAAATGGCATAGAAAATTAATTAATTTTTTAAAAAATATTATGTAGGATCTCTGTCTTTAATGTGCTGTACACTCTTATTTAATGCTATAACTAGTACTCCAACAGTATTTTTTTTCACTATGTGTTGCTATATGGCGGCAAACTGTTGAAATCGTTACCTAGTATATACTAAACTGATCTTCTGTATATAAAGAGAATTGAAAATGAATCTTGATGTGAATGGAAGGGGAGAGGGAGTGGGAAAGGGGAGGGTTGCAGGTGGGAGGGAAGTTTTGGGAGGGGGAAGCCATTGTAACCCATAAGCTGTTCTTTGGAAATTTATATTCATTAAATAAAAGTTTAATTTAAAAAAAAAGAAAGAAATAGTAGTCACAATAGCCACAAACACACACAAAATGAAATATTTAGGAGTCAGTTTAACCAAGGAATTGAAAGATGTCTACAATGAAAATCATATGACATTGATGAAAGACATCATCAAGGACACAAAAAATGGAAAGGTTTTCCTTGCTTATGGATTGGAACAGTTAATATCATTAAACATCTACACTACCTAAAGCAATCTACAGATTCAGTTCAATCCTTATCAAAATGACATTCTTTGCAGAATTAGATCAATCATAAAATTTGCATGCCATTTCAAAACACCCATAATAGCCAAAATAATTCTGAGCAAAAAAAATATATTGAGCTAAAAGTATCACAATACCTGAATTCAAAGCATACTACAAATCTATAATAATTACAGCATGGTACTGACATGAAAACTTACACATAGACCAATGGAACAGAATAGAGAGCCCAGAAATTAATCAATGTATATGTGGCCAACTGAATTTTTAAATTAATTTTATTTATATAAGGGGAATGACTTTCATGTATTTCATATGCACAGTTTTAAGAGCATAATGATATTTCCCACCCTATCCTTAATCCCTCCATTATTCCTACCCTTCATCCTTTCTTTCTCATTTTTCTTTTAATTTTTACAATGACATACTTTCAATTTACTTTATAATCACAAGCTTCATCTTCCACTAAATAATTATTTCAACAATTAGTAAGTAGAAAACACTCTCATTTTTGACAAAAGTGCCCAGACCATACATTGGAGAAAGAATAACCTCTTTAATAAGTAATGCTGATAAAACAGGATTTATACATGTAGAAGAATGAAATTAGATGTCCATCTTTCACCAAATAAAAAAATCAACTCAAGATAGATTGAAGACCTATTCTTAAGACCTGAGACAAGAAGTTGCTGGAGTAAAATGTAAGAGAAACAGGCTGGCGCCGTGGCTTAACAGGCTAATCCTCCACCTTGCGGCACTGGCACACCGGGTTCTAGTCCCGGTTGGGGTGCCGGATTCTGTCCTGGTTGCCCCTCTTCCAGGCCAGCTCTCTGCTATGGCCCAGGAAGGCAGTGGAGGATGGCCCAAGTCCTTGGGCCCTGCACCCGCATGGGAGACCATTTGAAGCACCTGGCTCCTGGCTTCGGATCAGCGCAATGCGCCGGCGGCAGCGGCCATTGGAGGGTGAACCAACAGCAAAAAGGAAGACCTTTCTCTCTGTCTCTCTCTCTCACTATCCACTCTGCCTGTCAAAAAAAAAAAATGTAGGAGAAACAATTGAAGACATTGGAGTAGGTGATCACTCTTAGATAAGACCCATAAAGCATAGGCAACTAAAGAAAAACTAGACAAGTGTGATTATAAGAAACTCAAAATCTTCTGCACAGCAAAGGAAACAACATGATGGCAAAAAAAAAAAACCTTGCAATCCACCTGCTCAACAAAGGATTAATATACAAATACATCAGCAACTCAAAAAAAAAAAAAAAGCCAGTTAAGAAATTGTCAAGAACTTCAACAGACAGTTCTCAAAAGAATAACTACAAATCGCCCATGAATATATGAAAAAATGCTCAAAATCACTAGTCATCAGGGAAATGCAAATCAAAACCACCATAAGATATCACCTCACCCCTGTTAGATATCTGTTGTGCAAAAGATAGAAAGTAACAAATACTAGTGAGGATGTGTTGAAAGGGGGGTGCTTATAAACTGTTAGTAGGAATGTAAGTTAGTGCAGCCATTGTGGAAAACAGAAAGATTTCTTTTTTCTTTTTATTTTTTGACAGGCAGAGTTAGACAGTGAGAGAGAGACAGAGAGAAAGGTCTTCCTTTCGTTGGTTCACCCTCCAAATGGCTGCTACAGTTGGCGTACTACCTCGATCCGAAGCCAGGAGCCAGGTGCGTCCTCCTGGTCTCCCACTCAGGTGCAGGGCCCAAGAATTGGGCCATCCTCCACTGCCTTCCCGGGCCACAGCAGAGAGCTGGACTGGAAGAGCAGCAACCGGGACAGAATTCGGCGCCCCAACCGGGATTAGAACCCGGGGTACTGGCGCCACAGGCAATGGATTAGCCAAGTGAGTCGCACCTCCAGCCAAACAGTAAGATTTCTTAAAAAATGAAAAATAGACCTGCCATTTGATCCAGCAAACCCTATACTGAGTATACATACAAACGGTATGAACACATTGTATCAAAGGGATATCCAATCCACTTCGTTTCTAGCAGCACTCTTGACAATGGCCAAAAATCAACCAAATTGTCAATCATCAGATGAAAACATAAAGAAAATGTGGTATAAATATATAATGGAATATAATTCAGCTACAAGAAAGAATTAACTTCTACCATCATCATCAAATGGTTCCAACTGTTGGAAATCATGTTGAGTGAAATAAGCCAGACACAGAAAAAGAAATACTGCATATTCTCTTTTTTGTGGGAACTGATATTAAAAAAAAAAAAGAAACAAAGTATGCATAGCAAATGGTTAAATGCTATACAAAACCATTATACAAAAAGCCCCACACAAAAATCTCATGTTCATCTAATATGTAAAAAAAGAAAAAAAAAAAAAACAGCACTGAAGTTAATCTGTATCTACAGGTCCAGATTTCAATGAGGTGGGAAGCAGCCCACAAGTATTAAGATGAAGCTGTTATTTCCTCAAATTGAAAGTGTTCAGATTCAAACCTCACAGATCATCCCAATGGGTTATCATGTTTTCAGACAGAAAAGTGACTGTAGGCATTCCCTATATGTAAAATTATATCTGCAAGTGACATTAAGATAATAGCTTATCAATGGACTCACTGATATTGTGAGATTTAAAGGGATAAACAAAAGTGACTTTTATAATGAATAACATATGTCTGAACTGAAGTAGAAACACAGCAAGTATTCTATGATCTTTGAATCTGAGATCTGTGATTTTGGTTGGAGGTGAGAGGGAGCTAACACCTAGAACAGCACCATGTATTATTCAACTTGAGGTCTCACAATTGACATTCCGTTTACATCTTTGCTATGTGTCCTCTAATCTTTGTTAATCGTTTTATCAACACTGATGTTCACAAATGTCCTAAAAGTCACTCTCTCCCTTGGCTCATCCTGCCTCCCCACCACCCTTCACTTGATGGTGAGTACTGCTACTTTCTTGCTGTTCATCTTCGGGTAGCTACTTACATTTTCTCAGTTTAAATTTCTTCATATGTAGACTGGAAATAATAAAGTTTATCATGTAGTGTTTTGTTGAAAATTGGAAACCATAAATGCAAAATGTCCATCATAGTATCTGGCACATAGAGTGAGTGGATCAGTAAACAAATTAAATATCTTAACCAAACAGTCGTGGTATGCTAAGCCTCTGCCTGTGGCAGCAGCATCCCATATGGGCACCAGATCCTGTCCAGGCTGCACCTCTTACAATCCAGCTCTCTTCTATGGCCTGGGAAAACAGTGGGAGACTCAGAAGAAGCTCCTGGCTCCTGGCTTCGGATCAGCCCAGCTCTGGCTGTTGCAGCCATTTGGGAAGTGACTCAGCTGGTGTTAAGACCTTTCTCACTGTCCCTCCCTCCCTCTCTCTCTCTCTGTAACTCTACTTCTCAAATAAATAAATAAATAAAATTTTTAAAATAAATAAATATAGGAATCCTTTTTAAAAATACATCTTCCTTTCCTTTTCACATTCCAATTAATAAAAGCTATTTGCTAATCTTGTAGCACATCAACATGTATATTCCAGCAAATGCAGACCTATGGGGCCAATGCTGTGGTAGAGCCCTTTAAACTGCTGCTTGCAAAACAGGAATCCATATGTGATTCAGCTTTGAGTCTCAGCTGCTCTGCTTCTAATCCATCTCCCTACTAGTCAGCCTGGGAAAGCAGTGGAAGATGCCCAAATACTTGGGCACTGCCATTCATATGAAGGATGATAACAGCCGACTACAGATACAAGAGGAATCCAAGACCACCATCCAAAAAAGCCACCTTTCATATCAAAGAAGCACCACATAAGTGGCACTGGTATGGGACTACTCAGAGAGAGAGGTTTAGATTCCTGAGCTGGAGGCCACACCCCATTTCCCCTGTGTGATCTCACCTGTATCCACCCACCTGTTAATCAGTCTATGCAACCACTCTCCTTTTGGAAGTGAGTAAGAGGCCTGGAGGGCGCTAAGCTCTGAGCCCACCCCGTTTTGCTCCTCTCCTGCCCTGGTGCGTGCCGGCTCAGTCTCCCTTGCTTGCTCCTGGGTGAAACCCTGAAGGATTGGTATGAAGATCCCGATTTTCTTACTTTTTCTGACCCACTCGCCCTTAATAAAACCCTCACGTTTCAGTGTATTCTTCTCACCCTAAAAAAATCTGTACCCTGGCACCAACTCTCACCTTTGGTGTATTGCTATCCAGTGTCAAGCAGCCTGGGCCCAATTTTAACCAGTAACAATGGAAAATGTTAAATATAGACACTAGGAGGGACAGTGGTTAGGATGCTGCTTGGGATGCCCACACCTGATATTAGAGTTCCAGGATTCAAGGTCCAGCACTGCTTCCATTTCCAGCTTCCTACTAGTATAGAAGGTAACACATGGTGGCTCAAATTCTTAAACCTCCTACATGGGAGAAGCTGATGGAACTCCTGGCTCTTGGATGCAGCCTGGCCCTGACCCAGCTGTTTATGGAATTTAAGGAATGAACTAGTGGATGGAAGGTCTCTCTCTATCTCTGTCTCCCTCTGTCTCAGTCTCTGCCATTCCATTAAATAAAAATCAGGAATAAAAAATTAAATGTAACAATGTTTACAAATTATTAATTATTTTGTCATGAAATAGCAGAAATATGTCTTCTCACTTAGATAACATGTGTCTGAAGTCACCAAATACCTCCAAATAACCAGTTACTGCCTCCAGTGTGTTTAGTACACAATATTTTCCCCAAAAAATGGGCATTTTTGCTTTGTGAATATCTTCACATCTAAATCTGAGTATTTTCAGGAAAATGTGTTTTTTTCTGTGCAAAAGTTGAAAGAAATGGATATCAGCATTTGTGGTAGCTTTTCCAGCTTCACCAACAGGATATCTGGACTGATTCTTTCATTTCTCAACTCTATTGATGGCCACGCTTATCAAAGGCCTTAATTACAGAGATGAAAGACACAATTCACAGCTGATAAGAAAGAAAATTATTCCAGTCTTACAAGCACCCTCCTGCTTTTCTAAGCAATGATATGGTCTGATTGAGGAACTCTGCTCTGTAATTATGCCGCGCTTTTAGGAAGGATTGTAACTGTAAAAGGTCTGTGCTCTCTGCAACAATATGCTTTTTTGTTCCTGAAACAAACTGGCTCATTTGCTCAGCAACTAACATATCCTTTGTGCTTGGTCTTGATTTGCCAGATGATCAAAAACTCAGCAAAACTTGCAGTTAATCATTTCTATTTCACTTAGCCAATACTGAGAAAGAATCTTTTTTTTAAAGTTATTTTGGAAATTGTTCCCATTGAGCAACTTTTAGGGCTGTTGGCTGTCATGCACATCACATGAGAGGAGAAAGTCTTCGTTCTGAAGTGGGACATTACTGGGCTAGGGGTTCATTCATACATCAGCAATGATAAATCGGGACAAATTGGAATCAAGTGATCAGTTTTCCAGCTCACGAGCATTCTGACTTGAATGCAATATTGACAAGTAATCACTTGTCTCCTTGATTCATAACATTTAGATATAAATTTCAAAGCCCTGACTGTTTGCTGTAATAAACGTCCAAACTAATTTGTGTAATATTTCCTACACATAATTATAAAATAAAATTCCAAATTCCTACCCCAGGAATTCCCTAGGACGTGACTTTTAAATATGACATAAAGTATAAGATGTACTGTCCCCACAAAAACCCCACTTCTAAAATCTCAGCTTATTTCTTAAAATCAAGATTAGTTTTGTCATATTGGTTAATTGTAATTACTTGTCCTTTCCCTAGATCTCACTTTTCCCACTTATAAATTACTCAGTCATCAGAACAAAATGATAAAGCAACTATCTAACTATTAGAGGAAAAGATACTGTTTGAAACAATCCCGACCTTGTGATTTTAACATAGCTCTCCCTACCATCCTCTCCCCCTCCCCCCTCCCCCTCCCCCTCCCCTCCCCCTCTCCCTCTCCCTCTCTCTCCCTCTCTCTCCTGTGTCTCCAATACTTTGGAGGTGGAGGATATTACAGTCACTGCTATTTAGGTCAGTTCTGCTTACCATGGTAATTAGCTTGCAGTATCCTGGCAGACTCTGGCATATTTCAGGATTTCAATTCTGCATAGCTGCATGGTTATATTTAGATTTTTCCTTAAAACTTTCTGTTTTTTTCACTTCTTTGTTAACCAATTTAAAAAGAATTCCTCCTTTCAGAAGGAAATGTTCCTCAATACATATCAGTCTAAAATTTGAATATTCAAATTTTTTATAACTGTGAAAATATGTATTTTTTCAAATATGAAGGACTTCTTATTTTAATTATTATAGAATGTCTGAGAAGCAGCATGTTACATCACAATTCAAAATTCAAAAAGTTGGCGGGCGCCGCTGCTCAACAGGCTAATCCTCCGCCTAGCGGCGCCGGCACACCGGGTTCTAGTCCCAGTCGGGGCAGCGGAGTCTGTCCCGGTTGCCCCTCTTCCAGGCCAGCTCTTTGCTGTGGCCAGGGAGTGCAGTGGAGGATGGCCCAAGTGCTTGGGCCCTGCACCCCATGGGAGACCAGGAGAAGCACCTGGCTCCTGCCATCGGATCAGCGCGGTGCACCAGCCGCAGCGCGCCAGCCGCGGCGGCCATTGGAGGGTGAACCAACAGCAAAAGGAAGACCTTTCTCTCTGTCTCTCTTTCACTGTCCACTCAGCCTGTCAAAAATTTTTAAAAAAAAGTTATTTATTAAAAAAAATTCAAAAAGTTAGACTGAATATATATTAGTGTATTGACACAACAAATTGGAATAGGAATAGAAATTCTTTTTGGGATAGTTCAATGCACAACATCTATGAATATCTCTTTTAATTAACAAACCAAACCTGTAATCACTTTACTGTTCTTCTTTTTCATTGACTAATATGAAAACATTTTAATATTTAATAAGAAAGTTTATTTCATTTACATTTATAAACATAAATAATGGAAGGCTGTAAGTTTGCTTTTCTACATTTTTCTGTTTTTTCTCATTTTTAGCTCTATTAACTGTTTTGATGTTTTCTATATTTTGCCATATTGAGAGATCAGAATCATTTTATTGTGACATGAGAGTACTTAGTAAGTATGATGATTCACAGGAAAATTTCAATTATTTTCACTTTGTTTTCTTGCCATTCAGCATTATCATGTTATTCTTTTGCAGAAAGCATCCTACAGGCTCCCGACAAAGTAGAATAAAACTGAGCACTTTAGGCTGACTCTCAACGTGCTATATGGCCAGCCGTATAGCTTCAGCCATGCTAGCTTCCCTTCTGAATTTTATTCTAAGCAAGCATTTTCTTTTTGGCCTTTGCAAAATGCGATTCAGAACCTTGGCTTATAGCTCATCCCCTTCCCCACCAGACCAGCCGTCGGTCGCTGACCACCATTTACAAATAGCCTCCCAGGAAATGACATCATCCCATTCCGTTTCTCTGTATTGGATTTTTCACTGACACTTTTCTCACGTACGTGTCTCTTTAGTACAATGCACAGTTTTTCCATCTTGTTTTCCATTTTATCTCCACAACTTGTGTCAGTGTAGTCATGTACTCATTTGTTGAATATATAAAATGAATAAATAAGTAGTAGGAGATTTCAAGAAACAAAATTCAAACTAATCAGAGTGTGGTGTTAAGTTGCTTGCAAATTTCTTCTGATCCGTAGTCAGACGCATTATCCATTGTGCCACTGGCCGCACCACTTGCCAGTTTCTTAATATGACAAGGAAAGTAGCTATTCTGAAATGATTATGGTTGTGTTGAGTCTGCTTTTATGTGACCTGTTCATTGATGGATTAACGAACCTACAAAATATATAACTATCTCTACAATATTATATGCTACATTGAATCAAAGAACCAGGTGAAAATTTATCCTTAAATTTTCATCAGGAAAGACCTTTTAAAGAAATCTATGACCCAAACACATGTGTCATTCAAAACATTTTCTCAGAATGGCTGTCTTAACCCTTTTTAAATGGCAAACAGACTTGTTACCCCCACAAACTAGTGAGATATGCCAGAAATACCATTCTGGATTTCAAGCAATATGTTCAAACTTCTCATGTCCAAAAGTAATTCAAATATTATTTTCTAACCTGTGAATCCAGATTTGTCTTTGTATAAAAATAATTTCCCTAGAAAGAAGATTTCTGAATTTTGACTAGGAAGATTGCAGTAAGATTTTGCAAAAAAGAAGGGGAGGGCTCCAGGGGCAGGCATTGTGAGGTAGCAGATTGAGCCACTACTTCAGATGCCCACATTCCACACAGAAGTGTGGACATTTAGGAAGAGATAGAGTGAATAAAAGCACACTTTCTCTCTCTCTCTCTCTCTCTCTCTCTCTCTCTCTCTCTCTCTCTCTCCCTGCCTGTTGCTACACTTTTAAAATGCATAAAAATAATTAAGTAGACATTTAAAAATAGAGGATGGTCATTGAAATTGAAAATTTCAGATAGATAACAACCTTGTTTTAGCATAGGGATGGTCTACACAATAATTAAGACATAACATGCTGAAAATGACTTTTATCTGGAGTTCAAATTTCACAGGGGTCCTGTATCTTTCCTGCTAGCCCTTACTGGACTCTACTTCTGAGCAGCAACTCCTCTAATTGGAGAACTTAAAATGCCGATCCTATTTATAGCACAGCCGGTTACCTTTTCTCCCTGCTTGAGAAATCCTGAATGTAAAAGGATAGGTTTGCTGAATGCCTTGGGCCCCAGATCTTAAGGGGTTTTTAACCCTTAGTTTCATAACTGATTTGGGCTAAGATGTCAAATACGCTTTTACTCATTTTGTGTCCGTATGTGTTTCCATTAGCTCCACATTTTCTTTCCTCAAAATCCTCTGAGACTTCATTAGAAATCACTTGGTTGCATCATTCATTTAACAAACTGCTGTTTGGTCAGTGATTTAGTTGAAACTCCAAAGTGTTTAAGACGATGATGCTAGTGGGAAATGGCTACTGTTTCCCAAATAGCATAAAGTAGCCAATAAACCTTGAAGGCACATAAAACTTGGACACACCAGGGAGCTTACCCGTTTATGTGCAATACGAGGTGGACGTTTTCACTTAGCAGGCAGAACTTTTCACACATTGGGGAACTATGATTGCTATATGCTATGTTTATTTTTAATGCCTGTGCTCCTGCTTTCCAAATGCAACTCTCCTTTTCTGGTAGGCATATAAACGGGAAAAGGCCATAAAAAGCAACCTCTTCAGATTTCTACTAATAAACATATCTACATATATGCCATCCTACCCTAGTGTTACATGTTTGCAATAGAGGGAAATGCATGCAGGCTTATGCTTCCTTCCTTTACCTGTTTCCCAGGGGCCTTAAAATAATGAATACCCCTCCTCTCTATTGTATAAGCAAGTCCTCTCAACTAGATTGTTTCCATTGTTAATGAATTTCTATAAAGTAATTGTCCTTACATCCTAAACTTCTCTCTAGGAACCCACAGCTGAACTTTTTAAGAGTTTCCTAGTCACTCCATTCCTCCCCATTCCCACTTAACATCTACTGAACTATCACTTCCACCTTTGGCATTCATACTACCAGCTCTCTCCAAAGCCATCACATTACAAATCCTGCAGACAAATCCTTAGTTTCTGTGGCCTTATCCTAATCCCTGGGCCTGTGAATAAATTAGATAACATGACAAGAAAGAATTTAGATAACAGATGGGATCAAGTTTGCTAATCAAATGACTTTAACATAGGCAGATTATACTGGATTATCCAGAAACACCCAATGTAATTAAAAAGGTTCTTAAAATCGGAAGAAGCAAATGGAAGAAAAAGAATTAGAGATGTGGTATGTGGAAAGGGCCTTGTCTCACATGGCTAACTGATGGGAAAAGAACTGCTGGTGGCCTGCAGGAGCTGGGAAAGGCAGAGGAATGGGGTCTCACTCAGAGCTTCCAGAAAGAGACCCCACCAATGTCTTTAATTGAGTCCAGTGAGAACTATGCTCAGATTCTGTCTGACAGAACTATATGATGATGCATTTTTGTTTTCTTTTAACCACCTGGTTTGTGGTCATTTCTCACTGCATTGGTAGGAAGCCAATAGCAGTTCCTTGGTCACACACACCCAGCTCTGCTCCTACTTCTCAGGTTCTCCCATCTTCATATGCACATCCTTCTCTCCTGGGCTTATATCTTTATAGTCTGTGCAGCTTTATTTTCAATAAAATCTCAGAGAGATCATACATACATTTGAAAAGGCTGACTAGAAAGATGCCTGTCTGGTGTAATGTAAGCAATAAGCGAGCTACATCTTTACTACATGAAGAGGGGTATGCACCACATTCGTGGAGGGCTGACCCCGGCGCATTGTTAAACTAAAGGAAATTCTTTTATACTCAGATATGTGATGCTGAGAATGGGCTTTGGATACAATTTTAAGAACATATACATGTAAATAAAACTACAGATATATTATCAGGCATAGAATAACATTGGCTGGAGAAGAAATTGAGAGAGCAGGTTAAGATTTAGACTACGTTGTTTCCACAGGAATGGCAAAAAAAGCTGTCATAAAAGACTGAGCCTGCTCTCTGGTGTTCTGACTCACGCCTGCACTCACACCCCTATCATGATGTTCTCCACCACGGTAGGAGATAGCCAGAGGACTTCCCAAGAGACACCAGCTGCTGTTTGGACTTTCAGACTACACAACAGTGTAGTCATAAACTTCTTTTCTTTATGTCACCCAGCCTCAACTATCTTGTTATAGAATGAAAAAGACTAATACAGCGGCTTAAGACATTAATTTGAATATAAAAAAGAGTATTGATTAGTATATCCTCCAAGTTATCAGTTAAGCCATCCAGTAATGGCTGTAAATTTAAACTTAAATTTATTTGCTAATATATTGACCTATTGTGTCAAACAGAGTGTCAGCATGCTTTTTAAATAAGAAAATAAGAGGAGCTGCTTTGTAACATTTTTTTCTCTAATATCCTTCTGCCTAATTAGAAAAGAATGGACCAAGAAAATATATCATTAATGAGGAATGATCTACCTGAGTTCTGAAGATCTTTGTGGGGAACAGAGCACATAGGAGAAAGTGTCTTTTCAGAGGGATATTTTTGTCACTTTCTGGAAATCACTGAAATAGTGATTCTAAATGGAGACAACTAAATGGAGATGAACTAGAGCTCTTCACAGACATTCCAGTACACAGAGCTCTGTGGTCTGCTGCTGACATCAACATCAGCCTAATGGTAGAGATAATGGTAGAAAGCAAGCCTACGCAGCCCTAAGCCACTTACACTCCCATTTTTCTAATAATACAGTAGGCACTCAACCTCTCACATTGATTAACATCACTGACCCCATTCAGGGTGTGGGTTGAGGGTTGTGTTAGCTAGGAATAGATACATTTTAGCTACAAATCCATAGAGGAAAAAAATGTCAAAAGGTAATAAAACAGGATTTTCAAGCATACTATGAAGAGTTAATAAAGGAATAGTACAAAATATATAGATATGAAATGCATAAGGATATAATCGTTTAATAAAAATAAATGCTCATGTACAGCTTATGATGTCCAAGCACTCCTCAAAGAACATCCTGGGTATTAACTCATTTAATTATCTCTAGAGGGCCTTTGAGGATGCCACCATTGACAAAGGAATAAGGAAACCAAGAAGCAGAAAACCTGCCCACTTGAGAGTGTGGATCAAGATTTGAACTCTGGTGATTTGGCTCTAGAACTATGTTTTTGCTTTGTTTTGTTTTTTCTATTAATTTAAAAATCAGAGAAAGACAGAAAGACAAATAGAGAAAGAGCTCCCAGTCACTTGTTTACTTTCCATATGCCTGCAATGGCAGGAGCTGGGCAGACAAAGCCAGGAGCTGGAAAGTCGATCTATTTCCTCCAAGTGAGTGGCAGGAGCCCAATGTCTTCTGACTTCTTCCAGGGTGCACATTAGCAGGAAACTAAAATTAAGAGCCAGGTGGGACTTGAACACAGGCACTCTGATAAGTGATAAGGCTTCTCAATCGGTAGTTCAGATACCTCCCCCATGCCTGTCTTTTAGACAGTATGCCTTGTAAAAAGTAATAAGAAGTTTTTATATTAAGAATTTAATGAAAATTAAGAAAAAAATTTAAAATTTGGCTAATTTCAAAGACATGCATCCGGGGTATTCATGTGGTAGAAATGGCCATGTGGTACTAGTAGCCTAATTAAACTTGACCTTCCTCCCTCAATGATCTGGCTTTTTACTAACTACAAATTATCAATTATTATTTCTACTGGGAGAAATTGCCAGTGTTTTTAGGAAACAAAGCTACAATTACTCAACATCTCAACTATCTGTTAGATATGACCATGACTGTTCTTAACCTTGAAAAACACTCTCTAACACTGCTGTAGCTGATTTCAAAGGCGAAAAAGACATCAGTTTTAGTATACTTTATGTAATAAGTCCTTGATATATAATTATTTGTAACTCTCCAATTGTCTATAAGTTTTGCCACTATTATATTATTTTGGCCTTTAGGGAGTCTTTTGTTAAGAGGAAAATACAAGGAACAGCTCCTAAAATGACTAAAATTTAGGTATTCTTAAATCATTTTTTTCTGTTCAGTGATTTTATGTTTTAGGTTTAAAAAAACCAATGACTAAATGCTATATTAGGCAAAGAAAGGAAGTGAGCAAGTGTTCTCTATGTTAAGATGACAGCATTTATAAAAGAAATAATAGTCATAAACTTTAACCAAATCATGATTTTGTCCTAAGAGCATATTTTCTATCATGATTAACTATATTGAGATAGAAAAAAACAGAGAAAACCTTGCAACCATATTGTTTATTATGCTGTTTCAAATAATGATTTATGTTTCTTCAATACCAGGGAATTGGTGAGGACATTTTGTTATACTTACCATCATGTTATTAAAAAATTGAAAACTTTAAGTATTGTAGACATCTATGGAATTTGGTAATCATCCTGCTTAGTCTGGTAACAAATAATTTCCAATGAATAGCTATAGAATTAATTGCATGACTTTAACAAATGTTCTATTATAAATTATGTATTTCTAAGCAAATCACTTTAATAACTTTATTTTTGAAGAAATTATTAATACATTACATTCTCACATCACAGCAAATTCATGATAATTGCTGCAATACAATTCTCATCAATTTTCATGTTAAATTGATATCAAAACAAAGAGAACATTTTCAAGTAGTCTTATTAAGCTGTTAATCATGAAAAGTAGATTACTTTGCAATGCAGTACTGTAAAATGCGGAATCATGACAAACATGTATAAGGTATAAATAGAAAGTTCACTCAGTTTTTTAAAAAATACATCATACTAAGAGCTATAATTATAATCACACACAAAGTATATAGAACATAAATCATTTCCTGTTGAAAAGGAGAGACAGGATTTGGAGGAGAAAGAGAGAAGTTCATTTTGTGAAGAAATACCATAACACACAGTCACATCAGAGTATTGAGTTTGATGAATTAGAGATTGGTAAGGTAAAGCTTTGTATATCAGACATTTTGACATCATAAGCTTTCTAGAAAATTATATTATTGTATAGCAAGTTTGACAAAGAGAAAAGTATCTTTTGTTAACTTTTATTTAATAAATATGAATTTCCAATTACAGCTTTTGGATTACAGTGCCCCCCCAACTTCCCTCCCACCCGTATCCCTCACATCTTCTGCTCCCTCTCCCATTCCATTCACATCAAGATTCATTTTCAATTATCTTTATATACAGATGATCGACTTAGTATATATTAAGTAAAATTTCATCAGTTTGCACCCACACAGAAACACAAAGTGTAAAGTACTGTTTGAGTACTAGTTATAGTATTAATTCACATTGTACAACACATTAAGGACAGAGATCCTACATGGGGAGTAAGTGCACAGTGACTCCTGTTGTTGACTTAACAATTGACACTGTTGTTTATGGCGTCAGTAATCACCCTAGGCTCTAGTCATGAGTTGCCAAGGCTATGGAAGCCTCTTGAGTTTGCCAACTCTAATCTTCCTTAGACAGTGTCATAGTCAAAGTGGAAGTTCTCTCCTCCTTTCAGAGAAAGGTGCCTCCTTCTTTGATGACCCGTTCTTTCCCTGGAATCTCACACACAGAGATCTTTCATTTAGGTCTTTTGTTTGTATTTGTTTGTTTGTTTTTGTTTTTGCCAGAGTGTCTTGGCTTTTCATGCCTAAAATACTCTCTTGGGCTCTTCAGCCAGATCCAAATGCCTTAAGGGCTGATTCTGAGGCCAGAGTGCTATTTAGGACATCTATCATTCTATGGGTCTGCTGTGTATCCTGCTTCCCATGTTGGATCATTTTCTCCTTTTTAATTCTATCAGTTAGTATTAGCAGACACTAGTTTTGTTTATGTGATCCCTTTGACTCTTTATCTGATTATTATGATCAATTGTGAACTGAAACTGATCACTTTGATTAGTGAGATGGTATTGGTACATGCGACCTTGATGGGATTGTATTGGAATCCCCTGGCACATTTCTAACTCCACCATTTGGGGCGAGTCCAATTGAGCGTGTCCCAAACTGTACATCTCCTCACTCTTTTATTCCTACTCTTATATTTAACAGGGATCACTTTTCAGTTAAGCTTTAAACACCTAAGAATGATTGTGTGTTAATTACATAGTTCAGCCAATAGTATTAAGTAGTTCAGAAAAATACTAAAACGGATAAAGTATTACATTGTACACCAACAATCAGGACAAGGGCTGATCAAGTCACTGTTTCTCATAGTGTCCATTTCACTTCAACAGGTTTCCCCTTTGGTGCTCGGTTAGTTGTCATAAATCAGGGAGAACATATGATATTTGTCCCTTTGGGACTGGCTTATTGCACTCAACATAATGTTTTCCAGATTCCTCCATCTTGTTGCAAATGACCGGATTTCATTTTTTGACTGCTGTATAGTATTCTATAGAGTACCTATCCCATAATTTCTTTATCCAGTCTACTGTTGATGGGCATTTGGGTTGGTTCCAGGTCTTAGCTATTGTGAATTGAACTGCAATAAACATTGAGGTGCAGACAGCTCTTTTATTTGCCAATTTAATTTCCTTTGGTTAAATTCCAAGGAGTGGGATGGCTGGGTTGTATGGTAGGGTTATATTCAGGTTTCTGAGGAATCTCCAGACTGAATTCCATAGTGGCTTTACCAGTTTGCATTCCCACCAACAGTGGGTTAGTGTCCTTTTTTCCCCATATCCTTGCCAGCAACTGTTGTTGGTAGATTTCTGTATGTGAGCCATTCTCACTGGGGTGAGGTGAAACCTCATTGTGGTTTTGTTTTGCATTTCCCTGATTGCTAGTGATCCTAAACATTTGAGAAAATATCTTTTAAGACAGACTAATAATGAAAGTTGAAATCAAATGGCTTTTGTAGTCATGTAATCTATCCAGTATGTTTAAATGCAGCAAGTTCAATCAGAATATTCTAAACTACTTGCTAATAGTAAATACTCTTTGTTTGTTACCTGCAATAATTTAAAATTATAAATTTTCATATATTAAGATAAAAATGTAGAGATGTAAAATATTAAAATAGTCCTACATAATCTATTAGTATTTATATTTTGCTTTCCTCTATTTTTGATAAATTAAAATAGAAAACTAACTTCATAGATTAGTGGGCATAACTCCTATTTGTGGGAAACCTCACTTTGATGTGTGAGGCTGCTTGAGTTATTATTTACATAGGCACTCTTGGTGAAAAGAGAACAGCACCCACAAACAAAATTAAGTTGAGATGTAATAAACACAAAATAACTTATGTGATCTCATTGTATCTTTTATAAAATATAATCATGAATGCTTACAATTCCACATATGATTATCATCTTCTTAATGAAATAGACTTTTCTTTGTATATTTATATCATTGATATCTTTTTTTAAAAAATTTATTTAGTAAATATAAATTTCCAAAGTACAGTTTTTGGATTACAATGACTTTCCACCCCCATAACTTCCCTCCCACTCACACCACTCCCATCTCCTGCTCCCTCTCCCATTCATTCACATCAAGATTCATTTTCAATTATCTTTATATACAGATGATCGACTTAGTATATATTAAGTAAAATTTCATCAGTTTGCACCCACACAGAAACACAAAGTGTAAAAATACTGTTTCAGTACTAGTTATAGCATTACTTCACATTGGACAACACATTAAGGACAGATCCCACATGAGATGTAAGTACACAGTGACTCCTGTTGTTGACTTAATAATTTGACACACTTGTTTATGGTGTCAGTAATCTCCCTAGGCTCTACTCATGAGTTGCTAAGGCTATGGAAGCCTTTTGAGTTTGCCGACTTCGATCTTATTCCGACAGGGTCATAGTCAAAGTGGAAGTTCTCTCCTCCCTTCAGAGAAAGGTACCTCCTTCTTTGATGGCCCTATTCTTTCCACTGGGATCTCACTCACAGAGATCTTTTATTTAGGTCTTTTTTTTTTTCCCAGAGTGTCGTGGCTTTCCATGCCTAAAATACTCTCATGGGCTCTTCAGCCAGATCCGAGTGCCTTAAGGGCTGATTCTGAGGCCAGAGTGCTGTTTAGGACGTCTGCCATTCTATGAGTCTGCTGTGTATCCTGCTTCCCATGTTGATCATTCTCTCCCTTTTTGATTCTATCAGTCAGCATTAGAAGACACTAGTCTTGTTTGTGTGATCCCTTTGACTCTTAGACCTATCAGTATGATCAATTGTGAACTGAAATTGATCACTTGGACTAGTGAGGTGGCATTGGTACATGCCACCTTGACGGGATTCTATTGGAATCCCCTGGCACATTTCTAACTCCACCATTTGGGGCGAGTCCAATTGAGCGTGTCCCAAATTGTACATCTCTTCCCTCTCTTATTCCTACTCTTATATTTAACAGGGATCACTTTTCAGTTAAGCTTTAAACACCTAAGAATGATTGTGAGTTAATTACATAGTTCAGCCAATAGTATTAAGTAGTTCAGAAAAATACTAAAACGGATAAAGTATTACATTGTACACCAACAATCAGGACAAGGGCTGATCAAGTCACTGTTTCTCATAGTGTCCATTTCACTTCAACAGGTTTCCCCTTTGGTGCTCGGTTAGTTGTCATAAATCAGGGAGAACATATGATATTTGTCCCTTTGGGACTGGCTTATTGCACTCAACATAATGTTTTCCAGATTCCTCCATCTTGTTGCAAATGACCGGATTTCATTTTTTGACTGCTGTATAGTATTCTATAGAGTACCTATCCCATAATTTCTTTATCCAGTCTACTGTTGATGGGCATTTGGGTTGGTTCCAGGTCTTAGCTATTGTGAATTGAACTGCAATAAACATTGAGGTGCAGACAGCTCTTTTATTTGCCAATTTAATTTCCTTTGGTTAAATTCCAAGGAGTGGGATGGCTGGGTTGTATGGTAGGGTTATATTCAGGTTTCTGAGGAATCTCCAGACTGAATTCCATAGTGGCTTTACCAGTTTGCATTCCCACCAACAGTGGGTTAGTGTCCCATTTTCTCCACATCCTCACCAGCATCTATTGTTGGTAGATTTCTGTATATGAGCCATTCTCACCAGTGTGAGGTGAAACCTCATGGTGGTTTTGATTTTCATTTCCCTGCTGGCTATTGATCTTCAACATTTTTTCATGTGTCTGTTGGCCCTTTGGATTTCCTCTTTTGAACAATGTCTATTGAGGTCCTTGGCCCATCTCTTAAGTGGGTTGTTTGTTTTGATGTTGTGGAGTTTCTTGATTTCTTTGTAGATTCTGTTTATCTACCCTTTATCTGTTGCATAGTTTGCGAATATTTTTTCCCATTCTGTCGGTTGCCTCTTAACTTTCCTGATTATTTCTTTTCTTTTTTTCTTTTTCTTTTTTGACAGGCAGTGTGGACAGTGAGGGAGAGAGAGAGAGAGAGAGAAAGGTTTTCCTTTGCTGTTGGTTCACCCTCCAATGGCCTCTGCGGTTGGCGCGCTGCGGCCCGCGCACCGCACTGATCCGAAGCCAGGATCCAGGTGCTTCTCCTGGTCTTCCATGGGGTGCATGGCCCAAGCACTTGGGCCATCCTCCACTGCACTCCCGGGCCATAGCAGAGAGCTGGCCTGGAAGAGGGGCAACCGGGACAGAATCTTGTGCCCCGACCAGGACTAGAACCCGTTGTGCCAGTGCTGCAAGGCGGAGGATTAGCCTGTTGAGCCACGGTGCCAGCCAACTTTCCTGACTATTTCTTTGAAGTACAGAAACTTCTCAATTTGATGCAATCCCAAGTGTTAATTTTGGCTTTGACTACCTGTGCTTCTGGGGTATTTTCCAAGACGTCTTTGCCAGTACCTATATCTTGCAGGGTTTCTCCAATGTTCTCTAATAATTTGATGGTGTTGGGTCGTAGATTTAAGTGTTTGATTCATATTCGGTGAATTTTTGTGTAAGGTGAAAGTTAGGGGTCTTGCTTCATGATTCTGCATGTGGAAATCCAATTTCCCCAGCACCATTTATTGAATAGACTGTCCTTACTCCAGGGATTGGTTTTGGATCCTTGATCAAATATAAGTTGGCTGTAGATGTTTGGATTGATTTCTGGTGTTTCTATTCTGTTCCATTGGTCTATCCATCTGTTTCTGTACCAGTACCATGCTGTTTTGATAACAACTGCCCTGTAGTATGTCCTGAAATCTGGTATTGTGATGCCTCTGGCTTTGTTTTTGTTGTACAAGACTGCTTTAGCTATTCGAGTTCTCCTGTGTCTCCATATGAATTTCAGCATTATTTTTTCCAGATCTGAGAAGAATGCCTTTGGTATTTTGATTGGTATTGCATTGAATCTGTAAATTGCTTTTGGGAGAATAGACATTTTAATGATATTGATTCTTCCAATCCATGAGCATGGAAGATTTTTTCATTTTTTGGTATCCTCTTCTATTTCCTTCTCTAAGGTTTTGTAGTTTTCATCATAGAGCTCTTTAACGTCCTTGGTTAAGTTTATTCCAAGGTATTTGATTGTTTTTGTAGCTATTGTGAATGGGATTGATCTTAGAAGTTCTTCCTCAGCCGTGGCATTGCCTGTGTATACAAAGGCTGTTGATTGATATCTTAACAATTATAGGCAACTAAGTTCATTACTACCTTTTACTCATATTCTGAAATATCTGAATTACTCAGAATTAACATGAATCATCTGTTATTTTTCCCCAAGAACAACCAGCACCCTAACTCTAACTTAATTATTATATTATTTCATTTTATTGATCATCTTCTAAATGTAACACCAGAATGTGAAAACTCTGGAAAAGGTGATGGTTTAGATAAAGCTTTATACAGATGGAAGAAAAATGTCAACTTCCTCCACACCCATGTAATAAACTTTTTTTTTAAGATTTATTTTTTTTTTTATTTGAAATAGAGTTCCAGAGAGAGGTTGAGCCAGAGAGAGAGAGAGAGAGAGAGAGAGAGAGAGAGAGGTCTTCCATCCATTGGTTCACTCCCCAGATGACCGCAACGGCCAAATGAGCTGATCCAAAGCCAGGGGCCAGGAGTTTTCTCCAGGTCTCTCACATGGATATAGGGGCCCAAGGATTTGGGCCATTTTCCACTGCTTTCCCAGGACATAGCAGAGTGGAGCAGCCAGGACTAGAGCCGGGGACCATATGGGATGCTAGCCCTGCGGGCTGGAGCTTTAACTCACTGTGCCACAGCACCAGCCCCCCATGTAAATAAACTTTTAAAGAGTCAACTCTTGGCAGCAGTAACTGGTGAAGGCAATCACAGGATCACATAGTAGTTACATGGTTAGTTTCTTAAGAAATGGATAAATTCCGGTCCTGTCCTGGTTGTTCCTCTTCCAGTCCTGCTCTCTGCTGTGGCCCAGAAAGTTAGTGGAGGATGGCCCAAGTGCTTGGGCCCTGCACTCACCTGGGAGACCAGGAGGAAGCACCTGGCTCCTGGCTTCGGATTGGTGCAGCACCGGCCGTAGCGGCCATTTGGGGGGTGAACCAACGGAAAGAAGACCTTTCTCTCTCTTTCTCTCTCTCTCTCTCACTCTCTAATTATGCCTGTCAAAAAAAAAAAAAAAAAGAAAAAGAAATGGATAAACTGGTTTCTAGACTGGCTGTATCATCTCACCTTACCAGCCACAATGAAGGAGTAAGTTAGTTCCTCTGAATTCTAAGCAACATATGGTATGTTTGTTGTTTTTTAGTTTACAAATTCCCATATGAGTGTAGTGATAGCTTTCTGTGGGCTTAAGTCACATTTCCCTAGTAGCAAAGAAAATTCAACTTATTTTCATTGGCTTTTTCCCCCATTTTTATATCCTCTTCAGTGAAATGTCGATTTATGTGATTTGACTGCTTACTAATTGGATTTTTTTCCATTGGAATTTCACAATTATATATGCTCTAGAAACTAGTTCTTGTCATTCTTTTGAGAGTCAGAGTTAGAGAAAGAGAGAGAGAGAGAGAGAGAGAGAGGAATCCCAACTGCTGGTTATCTCTGCAAATGCCTGCAATGGCCAGAACTGGACTGGAGCCAGAGTCAGAGCTAGGAATACAATCCAGTTCTCCCTTGTGCGTGGCAGGGACCCAATTACTTGAGCAATCACTGCTGCCTCCCATAATCTGCACTGGCAGGCAACTGGAGCCAGGAGTCAAAGGCAGAAATCAAACCGAGGTACTCTGATGTGGGTTACAGGTACCTTAACTGCTAGGCTAAATGCCCATCCCAACACTAGTCCTCTGAAGAATTTGCAAGATGTTGCAGATATATTCTTTTAGTCTGTAGCTTGTCTTTTGTATTTCACAGATAAAAGCTTCAAGTTTGATGGAGTTCAGCTTTACATTAAGTTTATATATTGCTGAAAGTATAAAGATATGATTTTGTATAGCGCTAAACTATTCTATTTGCTAACGTTTGTCAAGGATTTTTGTGTCTGTGTTCATGAGAAATATGAGTGTATAGTTTGGTTCTGGATGTGTGTGTTTTGTGTCTGATTTTCATATTAAGACAATCCTAGCTTCAAAAAGCTAGTCAAGGATGTTTGCTCCTCTTCCTCTTTGGTGAGTACTGTTCCCACAGAGTGGTAATGGGCCGACTCAGTATCCTCCCTTCCTGTAACGTCAGCAGAGACTCTGGGATCCGGGACTTCCATTCACACCCAATATTAATGTTTCTGATAAACCCTCCTTGGTTTTGTCAGGTATTACTAGAGGAGAGGAATACATTTTACCATCAGGGAGAGCAAATCAACACTTCTCCATGTGGAGCCCATTTGAGGGCACTATTATGAAAGACCACAAGTTCTCTCAGACAGAGAAGTAGCAGTAGAAGCCTAGTGAGAAATCACAAACTCATTCATACTCTGGACATGGAAAGCAAAGACTTAGTAAGATTTATCAAGATAAATACTCAAAGAGAAGTGTGTGTGTGCTAACACACCTGGGAAAGCAGCAGAAGGTGGCCCAAACCCTTGGGCCTCTGCATCCTTGTGAGAGACCTGGATGAAGCTCCTGGCTCCTGGCTTCAGCATAGTGCAGCGCTGGTCATTGTGGCCGTTTGGGGAGTGAACTACTGGGTGGAAGATCTCTCTCTCTCCCTCTCTGTATTGTCCTCTCTCTATCTCTGTAACTGTATCCTACAAATAAATAAAAATAAACCTTTAAAAAATAAATATTTTACTAATGAAGATTTAAAATTATTTATCTTATATTCAAGTAACATTGAATTACAATAAATTATAAAATCATTACTATTATAGACAAATTAATATTAACTTATTCCAAAACATAGAAACTTTTTATTAAATAAAGAAAAATCTGATATTTAATATGTGGTTAAATCCAAATTATTGTCTAGACTTTTGGGCAAGATGTTATGCATTTTATTATTTTAATGAAAGAAAAATGGATAACAAAATTAAATATGTTTGCCCTAGTCCTTCTAGACAGCTTTCTCAACTCATATATTTATATACAATTTAAGTATTGTGTGATTGTTAACAATAATGCATCATTTGTTTTCATGTACTTATTCTTATATATGCTTATATATATGTATATTTATGGATTTATATATATATATTTATATATAAATGTATTTACACACTCAGTTAACCTGTGTGAAGACTGACATGAAGAAGGAACAAAAGTTAACACACTGATTTTCTCAGGCACTGTTGCTATGGAAACATGACAGCTAACAGAAATACATAAAATCTGAACTCCATTGGAGTAACATGGGTATAATTTTTTCACTCTTTTCTTGACAAAGAAAAATAGCACTTCTCATGCATAGGTTTTCAAAATCTGTAGTTTCATGACCCAAACTAATGGCTTATATAGAAACTCCTTAAAAAACAAATTCAATTTTTTATTAAAGTGATTTTATTTTAAGTTTCTCCTTGAAAAACCCACTAAATGCTGTGTATAGTATAAAACCCATGAATTAGTATATGAATAAATACCATGCTTGTAACTGCCTCATACAATGTCCTACAGAGTGTTTTTGTTAAATTTTAAACTCAAAGGTTTAAATGGTGAACGTTTAATGCACTTCTTTGTGTTTATACAAAATAGCTCATTGATTTTGGAGTGAGAACTAAAAATAATTTCAAAGAAACTGAAAGAAATATCAAGGATTACATCATGGTTGTCTAGTATGGTTAAGAATTGAATATACTAAGGGCTCTATTTATTGGTTACTGTAACTGTCATACCTTAAAGTTTAAAGAACTCATTAAATTGTACACCTTAAATGCATGCAGCTTAAAAACAAGTATAAGACATGGACATTTATCATTAAAATTTAATATTATCTATTTCTCTTCTTAATTCAGAAGGCATTTTGTTATCTGCCACTGAGGGTAGTCCTGACATTCCTATGCACTTCATTTACCAAAAGTGTTCTTAGATATTTTATGCTGTTTTTTCAAGAACATTTGAGTATATAATCAGGTATTAACATATTCAATTTATACATATTATCTCATTTAATTTGTAATACAATAAGGCTATATGTAATATCTTAATTCCATTTTAAGTTATGTCATATTCTTATGTGTTCTTTCAATGTATTAATTGAAGCATGTAGAGTTATGGTTAAGATTGCAGACTCTAAAATCAAAAGATGTTATAGAGGAATATGCTTTCCTGTGGTGTCCCCTGAGCTTGTACAAATCCACATAGGCCACACAGGCAGTGACTTGAATCACAGCTAAAATGAGTCCCATGTGGCCTCTCCTGTTTTGATATTATTCTTTTTGGAATATCGAACCAGGTCCCAGGGAACTGGAACCATCAGTTTCTCATTATTTTGCATCATATATGAGTCATTAAATTGACTGAATCATTATATTTTTATTGCCTTATCAGTCATCTTTTGACATTCTGTCTGTTTGAGACCTTTCATTTTCTAGTTCTTTTTCTTTCTATGAATAAGAGTGACAATTATTTCATAGAATTGCTATAAGGATTAAATGAGTTAATACTTCTGCCAATCTCAATCTGTGCTGGCTACTGAGGTTATAATATTTGTATTTTGTCCAAAGTGACATGACTAACAATTGGAATTTATTCTCCAGTTCCTTGAGAACCAAAGCTTGTTTTCTTATCCTCTCGTCTCAACAAATTGTATACCAAGTTGCTTTATAACTGCATGCAAGTGGCTCCTCCATCTTAACCCGTCAGAGCTTTTCTATTCACAAACATTTGATACAGTTTGGATATTTTGTTTTGACAGGCAGAGTTAGACAGTGAGAGAGACAGAGAGACAGAGAGAAAGGTCTTCCTTCTGTTGGTTCACCCCCCAAAATGGCCGCTATGGCAAGCACGCTACGGCCAGTGCACCGTGCAGATCCGAAGCCAGAAGCCAAGTGTTTGCTTCTGGTCTCCCATAGGTTGCAGGGCCCAAGGACTTGGGCCATCCTTCACTGCCTTCCCGGGCCACAGCAGAGAACTGGACTGAAAGAGGAGCAACCGGGACAGAATCCGGCACTCCAACTGGGACTAGAACCTGGGGTGTTGGCACCGCAGGCAGAAGATTAGCCTAGTGAACTGTGGCGCCGGCCCTGGATATTTTAACTTGAGATCGTTTCAATTCTCAAATTTTCAATTTGAGAAATCCTATAACTGTGTGATGAATCATTTCCTAATATAGTTGTTTTAAAAAAACAATAAACATAGTTTCTGTGGGTCAGGGATCTAGGAGTTGCTTAGCTGGGCACTTGTGGCTGAGGATATCATGAAGCTGCAGTGTTGGCTGAGATGTAATGAGCTGACCATTTGCCTGAAACTGGAGAATCCATTTCCAAAGTACATTATTCACTACTTTCTCAAGTGTGTGATGAGTGTTTGTGTGAGTCCTCAGTTGGGCCCCACTTTGGTATTTCTGCAGGTTACTTAGCTGTGTTTGTGATATGGCCCATGGTTTTCTCTATAGCAAGCCATCCAGATGGTAGCCATCTCTGTTAAGGATATCACTTTACAATTCCCAGGGCATCAATTCTTCCATATTTCATTCAGTAGAAGTGAATCATTAAGTTTAACTCACATTCAGGGAAAGTACAATTACTGTGTACCCTTTAAAGAGAGTGTAGAATCCCACAGATATGCATTTCAGAAAAATAGTGCTCATTTATGTGTTTTTATATGAAATTTATATTAAATATCTAGCCTATTTAAGCCTGATAATGGTGATGGAAATTGTTTGAAGTAAGGATTCTTTCATGATTTGTGGCTCTAGATTCAAACAAATGGTTTGATTTTATTGCTATATCATTTTTATGGATTTTCACATATGTGACATATGGCCAATTTCTCCCAATTTGACGGCGTAGTACCAAAAGGAAAATTTTATGTTCTCCATTTATTTTTGTGTCTTATTAACTACCTTAAGTAATGCTCTTTTGTGAAAATTTCTCTATTTATTTCAACAAATGAGGTTTAGAAAGGTACAACCCATAGGTCAAATCTTGCTTTCTGCTAATATTGTTTTGACTACCAACTTAGCCCTGATTTATATTGTCTGTGGATGCTTTCTCATTACAAAGGCAGAATATTTGTCTTCCGGACTCACATACAGAGCAACAACAAAAAGTTTGAATTATCTAACTGAAGGTAGCCAAAAACTTCAGAGGTAATTTAATATTTCAACTTCATACATATCCATATTATGAGACTTTGGGCTTCTTAGGGCCTAATCTATATTTCTTGGTCAATTAATCAACTGTAATGTCCATGACATTAAATTTATGACCTTGCTAACATTTAGCAACCTTACCAACTGAGATAATTTACTTAAGATTTAACCTATCTCAAGAAAATCCATTAAACATAGCTAAATCATACAAATTTGTTTTCATAGATTTATTCATCAAATGTCATCCATTCCTATTTCAAGGCTCCATGTTCATGGCTAGAGATAGAATCAGTTAAGTTTCTACTTTATGGTATCCCCATGTTTTTCAGAGGAAGATGTACTTCAAGACCTATTTATAAGAAAATATAGTGCATATTCTACTAGCCAAGCCACACTAGGAGACCTATGTGAACAGACAGATCAATACTGCATGAAACATGAGGTCGAGGACAGGTATTATGGATGTTTTTATGTATGGGAGAACATATAAAGACAGAACAAGACATTCACTAACAATCCAAATAAGTTAGCATGGATGTGAGGTGCTTAAGGAGGAGATATTTAAGCAAAGACACTGACTCTGTAGGGAGACATAAAAAAATCTATAAATACGTAATAGTCTATGGAAAAGTACACTGGGCACATGAATTTTATTAAAAGAGGTTTATATATCTCATAATAGTTTCAAAGAGTCTGGCAATAGGTAACAAGTAATGGCTATAAGGTGCCGAAATGTATGGAAACATCACAGAGTAAAAGATAAGGGAGATATAAAGGGCAAACTTTATAGAGAGGATACTATCCTGGATTTTCTCATGTGCTAGCATATTAAGACCCTGTGAAACCGCTTAAATTTGACAATAAAACTACAGGAGTTGAACTGATGGTGGTCAAATATGTTCTTTATTTGTTTAATTTTTATTAATATAAGCAGAATAGATTTCTAGTATTTCATAGATACAGTGCTAAGAAGATAGCTACAAGGAGCTCAGAAATTCAACAACAACTTTTTGAATTTTGAATTGTGATGTAACATACTGCTTCTCAGACTTTCTATAATAATTAAAATAAGAAGTCCTTCATATTTGAAAAAATACATCTGGCACCAAACCCACCATATTCTACAGGTTAAAAAAGTCACAGAGCTGCCGGCGTCGTGGCTGAACAGGCTAATCCTCCGCCTAGCAGCGCTGGCACACCGGGTTCTAGTCCAGGTCGGGGCACAAGATTCTGTCCCGGTTGCTCCTCTTCCAGTCCAGCTCTCTGCTGTGGCCCAGGAGTGCAGTGGAGGATGGCCCAAGTGCTTGGGCCCTGCACCCCATGGGAGACCAGGAGAAGCACCTGGCTCCTGCCATCGGATCAGCGCGGTGCGCTGGCCGCAGCGCGCCAACCGCGGCGGCCATTGGAGGGTGAACCAACGGCAAAAGGAAAACCTTTCTCTCTGTCTCTCTCTCTCACTGTCCACTCTGCCTGTCAAAAAAAAAAAAAAAAAAAAAAAAAAACCACACACACAAAGTATATGGTACCTACATTTCTTCTCAGAAAAAGGATAACATAAGATAAAATAAGAAATAAAGCAAAGTAGTACTCCAATAGCTTATGAAGTACATCATTTAGAATTAAAGTGAGAATTTGGTAAACTATTAGGACTAATAGAAAGAGAAAATCATTTAAAAACAGAATTAAATCTAAGTAATTATGAAAATATGTGTGCAAAATATGTGACCTATTTTATATTTATTTAGATTAAAGACACAAAAGAGGCAGGCATTTGGCACAGCAGTTAAGCAGCTCTTGGGACACCCACCTCCCCTTTTTGAGTGATTGGGTTTACGTCTGGACTCCCCTTCTTATTTCAGCTTCCTGCTTATGTACAACCAGAGAGGCAGCAGTGTTATCTCAAGTACTTGGTTCCCCGCCATTCACGGGGAAGTCCCTGTTGTAGTTCCAGGCTCACAGCGTCAGCCTTGCTCAGCCTGGCTCAGCTGGGCAGTTATGCACATTTGGGGAGTGAACTAGTAGATGGAAGATAGGTCTCTGTCTCTCTGCCTTACAAATAAAATAAATATATTTTGAAAAATAAAAGATACATACTGCCAACTTAATAAACAAAGATGATATATAAATACACACACACACACACATATATATATATGTACACAAGCATATGAACAATGAAGTTGATAGAGGGAAGTAAACTGTTAAGTGATATTTATTAAGTGTCTTCAAAAATCCACACCCTGTTCTAGGGACTAGAGTATGTGAGTATGGACGATCCTTATCTTCATAGGTCTTACATTCTAGTGAAGGCTATTAAAATATTTTAAGAGATGCAATGGGACAAAACTATTTGCAGGAAAAATAAGTGGAAAACTACTCTAACCAGTTTAATAAAGAGCAGTTCCTGAGAGAGGGTATAAATTTATTTATTTTGTATTTTACATGTTTAACATTTATAGACTATACCCCATGAGTGAAAGTTCTAGGTGGATAAAAGTATAAAATTTCCTATGAAAACAGCATCCTAATAAGGGAGCCAGATAAACCCAGAACAACAGAGACAGGAAGGGACATGGAGTGAGAGAGTTGGTATTTTATATTCAGTGGTTTTGTTGGCCCATTTAGTTGTTATAAAAAATATCTCAGACTGGATAATTTTTGAATTGCTTACAGATCAGGAGGTTGGTATGTCCAAGACCTAGGTACCAGAAAATTCAGTGTCTTATGAGGACCTGTTCCTTAGAGATGGTACTGTGAAAAGTGTGGAAAAGCAAATAAGCTCCCCTAGATCTCTTTCAGGGGGACACTAACCCTTTTCTGAGGACAGAAACTTCATGATCTAATTAACTCCGTGTCCCCACTTTCTAATGCATCATGTTGTGTGGGTTAGGCTTCCACGTATGAAATTGTATTGTGCAGACAACAGCAGCAGTTTGTGTTGAGAGTGATGTCTTGCAAAACTGAGATCTGAATAATGAACAATGATTGCAAGCAAATGTATGGAGGAAGCTTTTGAGCTAGAATGAAGAACAATAGCAAAAGCATATACATAATAAAAACGCTTCATATATTCAATGAATGCAATGAACTCCATCTCACTTTCAACGTAGAAAATAAAGAGAATAGAAGTAGATTAATGTCAGAAATGGAGGCACAGCTAAACAATTTCTCTCCCAAGAGCTGGGAATATGTGTGTATGTGTCTGTGTGTGTCTGTGGGTGGGCAACAGGTAGCTTCTTGACTCATGTAATAATTCTAAGAAAGAAAAGAAATTCCAATGGCATAGTTGCCTCAGGTGAAGATAACAACGTCATAGAATGTATGAGACAAATCCTTTATGAAGAAGTTAATCCACCCCAGAATATCAATATTACCTCTGTTGAGAGACCTGAGAAATTTTGATTTTTAAATTCCATTTGAAATAGAATAAACTAGATATGCATGCGTATGTGTATGGTGTGAATATCTTGAAAATAAAATGCAGTGTAAAAAAAAGCTAAATTTATTCATGTTATGAGCTTGTGCTACTTACAAATATAGTAAATTTTTTAGTTACTTTCAAGAGTGTATTTGGTTAATATTTAGCAATTAAAGTTAAACTGACTTAATTTAAATGATTAACAATCTCTCATATAATTTAATTATATTTCCTAATCCAAATGTTTCAAGCCAAGTTTCCCAGTATTAAAAAAAAAAACACATTAAATCTCAAACTAAATAAATTGTAAAATTCAAATCATCACTATTCTTTCTTCTGGCCCCAATCACTTTGGAAACTATGGGTACTACGCAGACAAGGCCAAGTCAAAAAACCACACCACACACAACCAGTTCTGAAAAAGGCACAAAAATGGCACCAAGAAACCCAGATCACAAAAATTCAAATCTCTTAATGAGATGAACTCCAAGTTCCCAAGAAACATGCATTTTGCCAAGAAGCACAACAAGAAAGCCTAAAGAAGATGCAGGCAAACAACACCGAGGCTGTGAGTGCAAGTACTGAAGCTATCAAGGCTCCTGTCAAGGCTAAGTAAGTTAACCCCACGATCCCAAGGGGTGTCAGCCACAAGTTGAATCAACTTGCCTACAGTTCTCACCCTAAGCTTGGGAAATGTGTTTGTGCCAGCATTGCCAAGGGTCTTAGTCTGTGCCGGCCAAAGACTAAGGCAAAGGCCAAGACCAAGTCTCAGATCAAGGGCAAGGTCAAAGCACAAATCAATCCCAAGGCCAAAGCTCAAAACCAGCCCCAGGTCAAGGCCCAGGCCCAAGTTGCCCCTGCACCTGCAGCCTCAATTCTGGCCCAGGCTCCTTTCAAAGTTTCCCAGGCCCCCAGAAAGGCTCCATAGCATAGCCTTTGCTGACAATGCAAGAACAAAAGCACTGGTGTAGGTTGCTATCTGCACGGGACTGGTGTCCTCCTGTGCTGTTTGTACAAATAAGCTTGAGACATAGAAAAATCATCTTTCTTTCCAATATTATTTGTAATTTAGTAGAATTTGCACATGGTTTTCAATTAGAAGTCAGAAATTTTAAGTGTCACAGATTTAGAATGCAACTATGTAGCTCATCTGTTGACAGTTTTATCAAATCATATTGCTTAACAATTTAATGCTGAATAAATGTAATAAATGCAAATTGTTTCTAAACTTAGTACAGAATTATCAATGCTATATATTTTGAATTTTATTAAGTATATTCATTCTAGTGTTTCTTATAGGTTTACATCCACCCTGCTTACGTCATCATCCCAACAATTTGATGTTCCCTTCTTGTATTTTTATTTTTAAGGCTTATACAATTCAATAAAAAGATGAGATTGCATATAGAATTTTATCCAATGTGTTTCAGCCAGACCATTCTAGTTTCTAATTCATTGTGAAAACCAGATTTAGTGTAGGTCTTTCTAGGGAAGTTTGTTTTTCAACCTACTTTCTTACTCAGTTTTCATAATAATCTGATTTTTCTTTCTGACTTCTGGAAACAGACATTTGCAACCTCTGACAGTGTTAAGAGTGTCAGCAGAGGTGAGAATTAGGAGCGAATGCCTACTGAAGACAGACGAACAAGACTGTGGATAAGGTGATATTCATTAACACAGCAATGTGCATAGAGTCCTTAGTTCACCTGGGCAACCCTCAAAATCACAAAGTAATAAGTTCCCACTTGACAACCAGCAATTTATTGCTGCAAAGAAGACATTCCCCTCGGGTAGCCATTTGAGAACAAAATCACGTCATGAGGGCACTGACAAGAACCACAAAAACAAATACATCAAAAACTTGAGCCTGGAAAACTAGCAAAGGATTGTTGAACTTAACCTCTTCCAGTTTCTCAGTCTTTATTTCCAGTGCACATTAAACTTACTACTTCACAATTTTTTCTTTTTCCAACATATGGATTGCAATCTAAAATAGCAGTTATTTTCTGCTGTTTCTATGTTAGAAGTCTCAGTAGGTGTTAAAATTGGCCTTCGCAGTTGCTGCATCAACAGTTTAAGATGACTTTTCCACATCTCTTTGCTGACAAACAAGTGTAGTATGGTAATAAAATGTTCCTTACTGTTGTGTCTATCGCATTATTATTTTTTAAATTGTTATGGTGTTTATTTTGAACTCAATGGTGATTTGTATGCCTTCCTCTGTGTTCTCAGCCAGGGTCTAATAACTAAACACAAAAAGTGAGAGAAAGAGAAGAAACAGAAAATTGAATTCTTCCCCAGCATTCCTAGATACACCAATCATCAAATCTCCAAACTCTAACTGGAGTGACCCTCCACCCTGCCAAACCACATGCACCAGCAGAGATACACAGGACCAGTGGGGGAACTTCTGCTATCCCAGCATCATGTGTAAGAAGGTTTGGGCATCCCACACTACAAGTGCTAAAAATGCAGCCACAGAACCCTGCCTTTAACTGTTCCTTCTAGTGAGAGTGCTTTCCATATTTCCACTGTTTGCTGTAGATTAAATGGTACTAAAACTAAAAACCTAGAAAAAAAAGTACCTGTGGAACAGGCCCTTCTTCTAAGATCAACTTGAGTGGTAAGGGAGAGGACAGGCATTTACTACTTAACGAGGCCGGGTTCTTTTTCAGATCAATTACTTTCTGCTAAAATGAAGAAAGAAAAGGGGATAATTCAGTGAAGATATCATTTATGTGTGTGTGTGTGTGTGTGTGAAGTAATACAGCATCCCTATTTATTTAAAATATATAATACAATATGTAAACTTCCACACGTTAAACAAAAACACGTAATATTTTGTACTTCTCTTTCTGTGTCTTATTGTATTTAGCATAATGATCTCCAATTCCAAATGTTAGGATTTCATTTTTCTTATGGCTGAGTAATATGAATACATATCACATTTTCTTTATTCACCCACTAACAGATGTCTACCCTACAACATTGATTTCGTATCTTTTCTATTGTGAATAGTGCTGTAATACACATGGGAATGCAGGCCTATCTTTCATATGCTGACTGCATTTCCTTCGGATGTATTCCCAGAAGTGGGATAGCTGGGTCACAAGGTAGATACATTTTCAGTTTTTTGAGGAAATTCTATTTTGATTTTCATAATGGCCATACTAGTTTACTGTCCCATCAAGAGACATGAAGAGTGTTTTAGGGTTCCCTTTTCTCCACAACCTCACCACCATTTGCTATTTCTTATCTTTCCACTTGTGGAGGAATTTTACTTTTTTAAAAAACATTTTATTTCTGAATAGACTTAAATTCACAAGATGAAAATTGTGAGGTAGTAATACAGAGTTCCCAGATACCCCTCACCCTACTTCTCCTGTTGTTAACATTTCATTAATGTTAATGAACCAACTACAACTTCTTCTATCTTTATTCGAACTCCTTTTATCCCACTCACAATTCCCAACCATTAGTAATCAATATTTTATGTTCATAATGAGGTTGTTGTCCTCGACATTAACTCCTACATATGACAAAGAACATGAAGTATTTGTCTTTCTGTTCTGGCTTATTTTACTCAACATAATGTCCTCTTGTTCCATCCTTTTTGCTGCATATGATAGGATTTTATTTTTTCTTATGGATGAATAATATTCCATTGTGTATGGAAACCAAATTTTCTTTATCTGTTATTCTGTCAATGAATTGATTTCATATTTTTACTATTGTGACCAGTGCTACTATAAACATGGTGGAGAAGATATTTTAGGTATAATGATGGCCTGTCTTTTGGATAACTACACAGTAGGGAGATTGCTGGATCACAGGGCAGTTCCATTTCTCATTTTTAAAGAAATCTCCATAATGTTATCCACAATGGCTGCACTAAATTATATTTCCACCAACAATAGTGTGAATGTCTTGCTATCCTTTTCCTTCCTTCCTTCCTTCCTTCCTTCCTTCCTTCCTTCCTTCCTTCCTTCCTTCCTTCCTTCTTTCTTTCTTTCTTTCTTTCTTTCTTTCTTTCTTTCTTTCTTTCTTTCTTTCTTTCTTTCTTTCTTTCTTTTTCTTTCTCTCTTTCCTTCTCTCTTTCTAAGAGTTACAGAGAGAGATAGAACCAGAGAGAAAGATGTCTTTCAACTGCTGGTTCACTGTCCAAATGACTGCAACGGCCAGAGCTGAGCTGATCCGAAGCCAGGAGCTATGAGCTTCTTCTGGGCCTCTCACGTGGGTACAGGGACCCAACCACTTGGACCATCTTCTACTGATTTCCCAGGAGCATTAACAGGGAGCTGGATTGGAAGTGCAGCAGCCAGGAGCTGAACCAGGGCACATATAGAATGCCTGTGCTGCAGGCCGGGGCTTTAACCTGCTGTGCCACAGTGCCAACATCTGCTCTGTCTTTTTTATAATAGCCATTCTGACAAGGGTGAGGTGATGTCTCATTGTGATTTTGATTTGCGTTTTCCTGGTGGTTAGTGATATTGAGCATTTTTTTGTATATTTTTTGGTCATATGTTTTTCTTATTTTGAGAAATGCCTAGTCAAGTTCTTTACTCATTTCTTAACTGTATTATTTGTTTTGTTGTTTCTCAAATTTTTTAGTTCCTTATATGTTCTAAATAGTAATCAGATGCATAGTTTTTGCAAACATATTCTCTCATTCTTCTTGCTATCTTTTTACACATTGCTTGCTGCACATAAGCTTCTTAGTTTGGAAAAATACCATTTACTTGTTTTTTGCTTACATTTTCTATGGTTTTGGGAGTTTTTATCTAAAAGAATTGTTGCCTATGACAAGCTCTTGGAGTGTTTCCCCTATGTTTTCCTTTAGTAATTTCATGGCTTCATGTATTAAGTTTAGATATGTGACTGCTTTTGAGTTGATTTTTGTATATACTAAAAGGTAAGTATCTTGTTTCAAATTTCTGCATGTGGGAATCCAGTTTTCCTAGCATCATTTATTGAAGACACTGTCCTATATTTAGGGAGTGCTTTGGAAATCTCTGTCAGAGATAAGTTGGTTATAAATCTGTGGTTTTATTCCTGAAGTTTCCATTCTATCCCATTGATCTGTGTTTCTAATTTTGCCGGAACCATTCTGTTTTGGTTACAATAGCTGTATAGTATGTTTTGAGATCTGGTATTGTGTTATGTGATGTTTCCAGCTTTTTTTTTACTGTGTAAGATTTATTTGAGTATTTGGGTTTTTTGTGTTACCATATGAATTTTAGCATTCTTGTTCTGATTCTCAAGAGAGAATTGGTATGTGGATATTGTTTGCATTGAATATGTGAATGATAGGTTGGATATGAATCTATGAATATGAGAAGTCATTCCATTTTTGTGGCTACTTTAATTTATTAATATTTTTTAATTCATGTTAGAAATCTTTCACATATTCAGTTAAATTTACCACAAAGGTATTTAAGTTCTTTGTGGCCATTGTGAACAGGATTGCTACTGTAAGTTCTTTCTCAACAATTTCATTGTTGGTGTACAAAAAGGTTACTGACTTTTGCATGTTGATTTTGTATCTTGAAAACTTTGCTGAGTTCATTTATAAGTTCTAATAGTCTCTTGATGGAGTCTAGTTGTTCCAAATATATGTAATCTTTTTTTATCACTGCAGATTGATTTGACTTCTTCCTTCCCTGTGTCTGTGTCTTTTATTTCTTTCTTTGTACTAATAGCTATGGCTAAGGTTACCAAAACTATACTAAATAAGAGTGATGATAGTGGACATCTTGGTGTGATTCTAGAACTTAGTGGAAATGCTTCAAATTTTTCCCCATTCAATATGATTTTTACCATGGGATTGTCACATACAATCTTTGATGTGTTGAGCTATTTTCCTTCTATACATAATTTGTTCACAGATTTGTAAAGCATAAAAGGGTATTGTATTTCACCAAATGCTTTCTCTACTTCTATCCAGATAATCAAATGATTTTTAACTTTCATACTGTTGATGTTTATTGATTCACATGTATTGAACCATCTCTGCATTCCTAAGATAAATCCTGTTTGGTCAAGGTGAGTGGTCTTTCTAATGTGTTATTGAATTTAATTTGGTAAATAAATCATAGGCAAGACTCAATAAAATCAAAGATGAGAAAAGAGATATTACAATTGATACCACAGACATACAAAGAGTCTTCAAGAGCCATAATAAACAACAACATGTCAACACAAAGCAAAACCTAAAGGGGTTTGTTATAGAAGGCTGTGTTATAGAAGGCTAAGCCTTCGCATGTGGCACTGACATCCTATATGGGTGCCAGTTCTTGTTTGGGCTGTTCCTCTTCTGATCCAGCTCTCTGCTTATAGCCTGGGAAAGCGGTGGAGGATGGACAAAGTGCTTGGGCCCCAGCACCTGCTTGGGTCACCTAGAAGAAGCCCCTGGCTTTGGATCAGCCCAGCTCTGGCCATTGCAGCCATTTGGGAAGTACACCATTAAATGGAAGACCTTTCTCTCTGTCTCCCTTCCCCCTTGCTCTGTAACTCTACCTCTTAAATAAATAAATAAAATATTTATAACAATAAAAATATGTAAAAATAAATTTAAAAGGTAAAACCTAAAAGAAATGACTGAATTTCTGAAAAAAATATAAACTCATTAAAATAAAATCATGAAGACATAGAAGATCTGATAGAACCAATAGTAATGATGAGATTAAATCAGCAGTAATCCCACAACAAAGAAAAGCCCAAGACCAGGTAGCTCCACTGAGGAATGCTATCAAACTTTTAAGGAAGAACCAAAACTGATTTTTCTTAAGCTATTCAAAAAATTGAGAGGGAGAGAACCCACCAAACTCAGTCTATGGTACTAGCATTACCATGATTCCAAATCTAAACAAGAACACAATCAAAAAAGAAAACCATGGAACAATATCCCTGTTCAACAAAGTTGAAAATTTTTCAAAAGAAATACTAGCAAATCAATTCCTGTATTATATTCTGTTGCAAGAATTCATTTTCTCTTCATCTGAGAAATATATTGAATGAGCTCTTCATCTTGGAGGAACACACCCATGGTAGATAGATAGATGTACCTTTGCATTCTCATGAAAAATACCAAAATGTTTACAAGTGTAATGTCCAATCATGATGGAGATGGTCAGTTCTTGTCTACTATTTATACTGGGTTTAGACTGCACAAGAACTGTGAGAAAAGGAATTACTGGGAGTTGGTCTTAGATACAACCTGTAAGGAAGGAAGAAGGCAGGCATTGGCAGATAGAAAGCTGACCTTCATTGCTGCTGCAACTAAAGCTTTGGCAAGTTTCCTGGAGAATTCTGGAGCACCTTGATTGTAATCTCTGAGAGAATGTGACTAGACTTTTGCAAAATTGCATTAGCTAGACGTTAATAGCAAGCAATCACTTTGAAGTGTGTCTAACCCTGGTCAAGTTCATCCTTGTGGCTGAAGGAAATTCTCAGAGATTGAAACTACGGTGCTAGCAGAGGGAAATGGGTATATCATCCCTGAAGAGGAGATGTGATATTGGGTACAGTGTCCCAGGAAAATTAAACCCCTATGCCATGAACTCAGTATCCTTGACCATTGTGCTAACCCGTCACAAAAGACTTGATTGACAAAGTAGAGGGAATAAAGTCCAACGACTGTTCTCCATGCTCAGAGCAGCACTTCAGGTACTTAAATTACATAATTCAGTAATAGGAGGAAAATGTGAAGAAAAAGAAAGAAAAAATTCTTAAATTCTTCCTTGAACATAAGCCATTAGAGAGTCGCATAGATTTTATTTTAGATATTGTAATCACAATCGTGTTAAATCAATCAATTAAAATTCATCCAGAAAACTTAGGCCTCATTTCAGTGCTTAAGCATGACATCAGTATAGCTCTTCAGTGTAGTACCATTGAATCAAATTTAAAGCAGGTGAGCCCCAAGGTTTTTCTTTATGCCAATCATTGCCTCAGATATTGCTAGTAGTTTTGTTTTCCTTCTTGGTTTTGACTCCAACACCCTCTCTTCCTATTTCTTTCCCCTCTCTACTTTAGATACCTACACCCACAAGTTCTCCCAGGACCTCTATTTTAATCTCAATCCTGCAACTGAACCCACACCCTTCCCAACTCACTTAGACTCCCTTCCTCGTTATCCTCACTTTGCCAAATGTTGACCTCAGACCTGTTAGGAGGACCCTGTGCCACAAGTAGAGAAGCATTGCATCTAGGCCATCCTTCGGGGTGGCAGCACATTTGTCCAGCATAAGAACTTGATTAGAGAGGAGGAATTAGCCAGATGGTTCATCCTCATGACGCATCTTTCTTGGATTTTCCAGGAGCATTTGGCACAGTTGATCATTTCTTTGGCTTGAGGCATTTTGCTTAGGAGGAACACCTCAAAAACAGTGTTCCTGAAAGGTCCACATACAGCCAGAAATCATGGAAGTTCTTTGCTTAGAATCTAGCATTCAGATTTCCTTTCTGTCTTCCTGGCAACATCTCCACTTCTCTGGCTCCTCTTCTGATGTAAGTGGAAGATGTCAGATCTCTACTCTTCCTTAGTCATAGTAAAAATAAGTCAGACTTGACTTTATTCAGGGTGATGATCTTGCTACTTGCATAATATGAAGAAAGAGGATGCGAGAGTTGAGTAACTCTCAGGAATGGAGTTAAAATGTAAAAGCATTGAACAATGGAATCTAAGTTGTTTAAGGAATAAAGCAGGAATATTTATAGAGCTATAAGTTATGCCCAGTGGGAAAGTGTAGGAATTAGTAGATTGGAAGCTGAATGGGTCAAAGAATTGTTTGAATAGTGGAAATGAAGTTATTGGATGTGGTAAAAAGAGTAAGAAACTCAAAATAGAGATTCTAAGCATAATAATAAAAGGTCAAACTATAAGGACCAGAGTTGTAGCATACCTGACAAAGCCACTGCCTGCCACACCAACATCCCATATGAGGATCATACGGCTGTATGAAATACTATTGGAACTGGAATTAGGCTATGGCATCGGATAATTAACTTACATGAATAAGATCGCTAGTGAAAAGACATGGCAAATTGATATTGAAATCTTCAGTGAATGAGACAGAAGTGCTGTGGGAAAATCACTATAAGTGGGGAGTAACATGTATTCCATCAATTATTTAAGAGGAATTATGCTAATTTTTACACATTAATTTATTTAGTTTGGTGTAGAAAGGAGAAAAAGCATATCAGCATGAAATGAACAAACCACTTCATCTTCAGAATCTCCAAAAATTGTGTTTTAATGGGAAAAGCAACCTTTTAAAAAAAGAAATTGACTCATAGTAATTGTACATATTCATAGGGATACATATTGTGTTTTAACATGTGTATTTAATGTGTAATGACTACATCAGGGCAATTGGCATATCTATCACCATATTTCTTTATGTTGAGAACAAAGATTTCTTTATGTTGGGAACATTCAAAATCTTCTTTAATAGGTGTTTTGAACTATTCAGTTAACTGGTGGCAATTATAGTTATGCCACTGTGCTACAAATATTAAAAACTCTTCTCCCTATCAGTTACACCTTAGTACATTTTAACCATCTTCTCTCCATCCCTGCACCCCACACACCTTTCCAAGGCTTAGGTAATCACTGTTCAAGTCTGTACTTCTGTGAGATAAACTTTTCAGTCTCTGTATCTCTCTTTGTGTCTGACTTATTTTATGCAGCATGATGTTTTCCAGTCTCATTCATTTTGATGTTAAATGCCTGAAATTTATTATTTCACAGCTGCATGTTATTCTATTGTGTATATTTACCACATTCTCCTTATCCACTCATCCACTGATGGACACCTAAGTTGATAACTTATCTTGTCTAGTGTGTATAGTGCTGCCATACATTTGCAAGTGCAGACAGCTCTTCAATCTACTGATCTTAATTCTTTTGAACATATGCCAGGGCAGGATGGCTGGATCACACACTAGTTACATTTCTAGTCTTTGAGGAGTCTTCATACTGTTTTCCATAATGCTTGTACTAATTTACATCCTGCTAACAGTGCTTGAGAGCCCCCCTTCTTTGAATGTGTTATTTTTCTTATGCTTTTGATAAGAGCCATGTTAACTAGGGTGAGGTGCTCTATCATTATGAGTGGATTTACATTTCTTTGAGCATTAGTGATGTTGAACATTTTCAAATATACTTGCAAGCAATTTGTATAGCCTCATTCAAGAAATGTCTTTCAGGGCCATTCACTCATCTTTAAAATCAGATTCTTTTTTTTTCATACTGTTAAGTGGTTTGATTTCCTCACATTATATCAAAATTGATCTCTTGTCAGATAAATAGTCTGCAGATATTTTATCTCATTCTGTAGTAGTCTGTTCATTCTATCAATTGTTTCCAGTACAGAAACTTTTAAGTTTGATATAATCCAATTTGTCTATTTTCTCCTTTGTTTCCAGTGCTTTTTGGGTCATCTCCAAGAAATCCATGCCCAGATTTAATTCCTGAAATATTCCCCCCTATATTTTCTGCTAGTAACTTCAGAGCTTCTGGTCTTACATTTAAGTCTTTATCCAATTTGGGTTGATTGTTGTATGTAGTGAAAGGTTGGGGTCTAGTTCCATCTACATATGGATATCCAGTTTTCTTTGCAGAAATTCCATTTCTTAGTGTATGTTCTTATTGCTTTTGCCAAAAATCAGTTGGCTATAAATGCACAGATTTATCTCTGAGTAACCTTTTGTTCCATTAATCTATGTCTATTTTAGGCCAAAAGCATGCTGGAAAACAGCTGTTTCTTGAAGGAACGCCATCACACAGTGCCCTTAAGGAACCAGTGCGTGTTAATTAAGGCACTAAGCCAAAGAGAAAGTCCAGAGAGGTATCTGTAGTTGCAAAAGACTCTGAGAAAATTAGAGATGTGTGAAAATGGGGTCTATTTAGGGTATGTCTGTCATAAAATCAGTTCATTTTAGCTCTTGAGCTGTTGCAATGGTCTAAAACTACATTCTTGAAGGATAGGGGCAATTAACAGTTTTGATTATATTTTGGCTGTGCTAACTTTCCATAAGGTAGTACCAAGAAGCACCCCAGATAATCCCCTGGGTTTCAGTCATAGTTTTTATTGTCTCTACTGTGTAGCAGCAAACTAATCTGCTCTTGGTAGTTGGTGTAAAACACTTCAGTATGTAGAGCAAACCCTTCTTCTGCTTGCTGACTCAAAGGTTTAGGACATGCAATTGGCCAGGTGATATAATGAGGATCAGAAGAGACTAGAGCATCATAATTAAAGTACTGAAAAAGAAGTATATCATCCTTGATTGTAAAAATATACTTCAAAAACTAAGACAAAATAAGTACTTTAGAAATAAATGAAAGCTGTAATAATTCATTACTAGCATTCTTACAGTATAAAAGTTATCAAAGGATTTCTGTTAGGAATAAGAAAAATATTGCTAGATAGAAGCATGGGTGTATGTAAGGGAAAAGAATGTAGCAGAAATTGTATTATTTGATTACTTTTTACATTATTTTTATATAAAGAGAACAAATTTCATGTATTTGATATATGTAATTTTTAAGTACATAGTGAGGCCGGCGCCGTGGCTCAATAGGCTAATTCTCCGCCTAGCAGCGCTGTCACACCGGGTTCTAGTCCCAGTCGGGGCACCAGATTCTGTCCCGGTTGCCCCTCTTCCAGGCCAGCTCTCTGCTGTGGCCAGGGATGCAGTGGAGGATGGCCCAAGTGCTTGGGCCCTGCACCCCATGGGAGACCAGGAGAAGCACCTGGCTCCTGGCTTTGGATCAGCGTGGTGCGCTGGCCGCAGCGCGCTGGCCGCAGCGGCCATTGGAGGGTGAACCAACGGCAAAAGGAAGACCTTTCTCTCTGTCTCTCTCTCTCTCTCACTGTCCACTCTGCCTGTCAAAAAAAAAAAAAAAAAGTACATAGTGATACTTCCTACTCTCCCTCCCTCCTTCTCCTTGCTTCTTCTTTTTTTTTTTTTTAATTTCTACCATAATATACATTTGACTTACTTTATAGTCACAGCCTTAATCCTCCACTCAATAAAGAATTCAACAATGACTACTGTTCTGCCAGAGTATAGACAAGGGCTATAAATAATAATCAAATATCATGATATCAATTTCAATCATATACATTACATTTTCTGTACTCTGTATGCTAGCAACAAATTAAAGCACACACATATTTTTCTTTTTGGTTCTAGTTTACTTCACTAAGCATGATAGTCTCCAGTTGCTTTAAGATGATGGAGATTTGAAAGGAAATAAAACATATTTCGAGGTTACTAATGTATGTATAAGTAAAACATGTGACAAGAACCCACATATCAGAAGAGGAGAAATGGACTCTTGGAAAGTTTTTCTACTCTACAAAAAGTGATATTACACAGCTTGAAGGTACAATTTCTGATGTTAAAAATGTATGTCATAAACCCTAAAGTGACACAACTAAGCTAACAAGAGGATAGAATCAACTCAGAATTAATGCAATAGAAGCCAAAGAAATTATATAAAAGGAGCAACACACAAGTAGGACAAGTAGAAAAAATTCATTAGAATCTTCATCTTGTTCCCTGGAGCATTTCCCCTTAGAGATTAAAACTTCCAAATCAGTAAAGTTCAAAATTTCTTTCATATGAAGCGAAAATTCTGCCAATAAGTTATTAAGTATGAAGGTTAAGAGTTGCCATTCCCACTTTCATTCTTTATTGAATCTGGGACACATTTGTTCTGATTGTTAGGGAAAGCTGAGTATGTAATAGTTCCTAGTTCAGAATATATGCAAAATTTCATCTTTTAAGGAAGAATCCCCTCTTGTAGCAATGCTTTCTTCCTATAACTAAGTTTTCAATTTAACTCCCACCTGACAATTAGGCTGCCTGCTCTTATGTGAGGTGGTAGTTGGACACTTAGAATTTCTGGAAAGCTGCTCCCAGGGGTTGACAGTAAGGTAGTAAAATACTCTTTGAATCCATCTGCATGGGTACTACTGAAACTGTCTTGGAATGTTCATGACTGATGTCCCATTGCTAGCTGAGCACTGCAGGATCAGATAAAGAAACACACACATAGAACCAAAAACAAAAGTCCTTCCTCCTGCAGTGCCTCTCCAGTTTCCTTTACAAAGGAAATCTAGCATAATGCCAGCTGGTTTGGATGAAATAGTTACCAGGTACAACTCCAGTGTTACAGACTAGACAATGAGAATATACCTGGACTTTGGAGAAAATAAATTGACCTATTTCTACATTTTGATTCTTAGACCATATAGTCTATGGACAAGGAATACAGCAGCATAACATATTATTAAATCAGGGTATGACTATAGTCTTATTAATGTTCCCACAGAAACAAAGTATAGTCTCTAAGAGGCATGACAGTTCTGCCTTCAAAAGGCCATTCCACCATTCTATCAGGATGGCAGATTCTGGTGACTACAGATAATGATTTGATTAATGAATCCCACAGTCATGTATCCTTAGTTTTTGCTGTAAAATGCCATCCTTGGTTAATCAAGCACTTTGTGGGTCCTCAGACAGTAATGTTAGATCAGGCCTTATATACATAAAAATCTAGAAGATACATTTTTTTCTATGAGAGATGAATGGCTGCCTCTTCAAAGATAGAAGTTGCCACTAACTGGTTTCTTTATCTCCTTGGAGGACGGATTCTCAGAGTGGTCTTCATTGGGACATATTGAATATGCATCAATGGAAGTGGCTAGATTAGCCTTGGTGACAGGGAACCCAAACCACAGGCTCATGTGTTATCCTTACTACAGTAACTATTCTGTTTATGTGCCCACAGTACCAGCATTAGGATGACCTGTGACAGAGACAAGATTATGCCATCTGATCAATTGATCCTATCCATTAGTTATCTTGCTCATCCATCACAGTCGATATTATTTGCTGTGTGAAAATATGCAATACAAAGATTTCCATAACTTGTACCTACTTCCCTAGGTCCATTCAAAGTTCTTCCCTCCAGATTCTTTAGTTCTAAATTTCTGTTTATGCCCCACCATTGATCCTCCAAGGAGATGATAGATAGATAGATAGATAGATAGATAGATAGAAGATAGATTGATATAGATATCTCATATCAATTATCATTCCACATAATTTGTGTGTGACTATATACATCATCCAAAGTTTTGACAGTTGGGAGGGTTGTCCATCATTGTTACCTTTAGGGAATACTCTTAATACATTTTTAGTTTGCACTCATATAATAAGTAATAATTTTTTAACTCAGCTTGATATTTTCTCCTCTATAGTCATAAAGAACCCTCAGTTGTATGCACAATTGTAAGCTAAGGAAGATTGACACCAGTACAATAGAAAAAGACATAAGACTAGGGACTTTTATTTATTTATTTATTTTTTGTTTATATAAATGCATTTTATTGTTTTTAACAGAACAAAAGAAGAGGCAGAAAATATTTGCATATAATAAATCCTAGTTTATAAATGTAGGTTTTTTTAGTGGTAACATCTCTAATGATCATTGAAGAAAAAAAATTTTTTTAATTTGCTTCACTGTGTCTTGAGCTCTGATATTAGAGAAAAGCACATCTGGCATAAAGAGTAACCCAATGTCTCAGAACACTGGAGGAACCAGGTTAACATCCTGGCCTGAAGCACCAGCATCCCATATAGGCACAAGTTCTAGTCCCGGTTGCTCCTCTTCCAATCCAGCTCTCTGCTATGGCCTGGGATAGCAGTGGAAGATGGCCTAAGTCCTTGGGCTCCTGCACCCATGTGAGAGACACGGAGGAGCCTTCTGTCTTCTAGTTTCAAATCAGCGCAGATAGCCCTTGTGGCCATCTGGGGAGTGAAGCAGTGGATGGAAGACCTCTCTCTCTCTGTCTCTACCTCTCTCTGTAACTCTGTCTTTCAAATCAATAAAATAAATCTTTAAAAATGTGTCCTCTTAGATATTCATGCCTGACCACAATGGTACTACTTTAATCATACAACGGAATTAAGAGGTAGATCTGACAGAACCCAGTTCATGATGGACAGTGTGGTCATGTGGACACTTGCTGTCATGTATTATTATCTTGCAAAAGTATTGTACAGGAAAATTGTGGCCATTGTCAGAAACAAAAATCATTATTTTTTTTTCTTTTATACAGGGAGAGTGGATAGTGAGAGAGAGAGACAGAGAGAAAGGTCTTCCTTTTGCCATTGCTTCACCCTCCAATGGCCTCTGCGGCCAGCGCATCTCGCTGATCCGAAGCCAGGAGCCAGGTGCTTCTCCTGGTCTCCCATGCGGGTGCAGGACCCAAGCACATTGGGCCATCCTCCACTGCCTTCCCGGGCCATAGCAGAGAGCTGGCCTGGAAGAGGGGCAACTGGGATAGAATTCAGTGCCCCAACCGAGACTAGAACCTGGTGTGCCGGCGCCGCAAGGCGGAGGATTAGCCTGTTAAGCCACGGCGCCGGCCAATCATTACTTTTCAAAAGTGATGGATGACTATATGGCTACATGCACAAAATAGCCAATTTCAAAACGTTCAGGCAAGCACTGTGAGGGGTTAGAACTCAAATAGGAAAAGTGATGATGGAAAGAAGAGTATAATTAAACCATATGTAAAGGTATCAGCAGAATTGGAACTAAAACAAGAATTTCACATGCAACCTAATGCTTTTAGAAAAGTCACAGATTGATAAACAAAAAATACTATGATTAATATTTATGTAAGGCATGACATGAAAATTGCTTAAGTCAGGATGTACTTAAAATTAGACCAACTTTACAATGGCCCTTCTGAAACTGTGAGTACCTGGAAATCGTGGCTTGTTCTGAGACCACAGAGCCTAAGGAATCTGGAGATGACATAAAAGCTTTTGCAAACTTAGCATATAATTAGTAACTATTTGCTTGAGATTTTGGTCAAGTGATATTACTTCTTCACATCTGTTTCCCATATTTATGAAGTAAAGATAAGAATAGTAACTCACTTCATTCTAGTGCTTTGAAAAGTAGGCCTCTTACATAAGTTTCCTTTTGCAAAAACACTTGGGTTAACTTAAAAACTTCATGATGCCAAAGGGGGAAACCATAAAATAAAAGTTAAAATATCTTTATGGTCATTCTGATTATGAATTGCTCCATAATAAACTATCTCAAAATTAAGTACATTTAAAAGCAAGTTACTTGTCTACCATGCTTTTACAGGTTAACTGGGCTCAGTAGGGTGGTTCTCATTTCATACAGTTGTAGTCGGATGTCTGATGGGTCTGCAGTTACCTGAAAAAGCTAGGCAAGACTAAACATCCAAGATGGCTTACTCACAGAGGTAGACTTTTCAGTATGCATTTTGACAATTATGTTTCATTTTGACAATAGGAAACAATGCTGCACAAGAAATAAAGTATGGTTTCCTTTAAGCACAATTCATTTTCATTTCCATAAGCGTTCCTTGTTTAGATCTTACACAATGTTTTCTGCAACAATCCAACCTTAGAAATGACTACACAGGGCCTGCGCTGTGACTCACTTGGTTAATCCTCCGCGGCATCCCATATGGGCGCCAGGTTCTAGTCCCAATTGCTCCTCTTCCAGTCCAGCTCTCTGCTGTGGCCCGGGAGGGCAGTGGAGGATGGCCCAAGTGCTTGGGCTCCTGCACTTGCATGGGAGACCAGGAAAAAGCATCTGGCTCCTGGCTTCGGATCGGCGCAGCGCCGGCCATAGCGGCCATTTGGGGAGTGAACCCACGGAAGGAAGACCTTTCTCTCTGTCTCTCTCTCTCTGTCTATAACTCTACAATCAAACAAACAAACAAAAAAAAGATGACTACTCCAGGTAAGATGCTACACGGATTGAGCAAATCATTCTGTAAGTGGAGAACAGCAAAGACTTGCCTTGGAGAAAACAGATAGATCACTAATAAGTGGAATATTGTGGTTAGGAACAAAGTTTTTCAGTCATTATAAATAATATTTGAACCCTAACACTGTTTGCCCTGGGACACTGATCCCCTTTTTAAAATGTAGATATTGCCTACCTCAGTACATCAAAGCAAGCAATAATTAGCAAGATTTTCTTGTTTAAAACTTTCATTACAACTTTTTTGTCAAAGTATACTTTATACCAACTCATTTTTTCTTTTTTTTAACTTGTATTTAATAAATATAAATTTCCAATTACAGCTTTTGGATTACAGTGGCTTCCCCCACATAACTTCCTTCCCACCTGCAAGCCGCCCATCTCCCGCGCCCTCTCCCATTCCATTCACATCAACATTCATTTTCAATTATCTTTATATACAGAAGATCAATTTAGTATATACCAAGTAAAGATTTCAACAGTTTGCACCCACACAGAAACACAAAGTGTAAAGTACTGTTTGAGTACCAGTTATAGTATTAATTCACATTGTACAACACATGAAGGACAGAGATCCTACATGGGAAGTAAGTGCACAGTGACTCCTGTTGTTGATTTAACAATTGACACTCTTGTTTATGGCATCAGTAATCACCCTAGGCTCTTGTCATGAGTTGCCAAGGCTATGGAAGCCCCCTTAGCTCGCCTACTTTGATCTTATTTCGACAAGGCCACAGTCAAAGTGGAAGTTCTCTCCTCCCTTCAGAGAAAGGTACCTCCTTCTTTGATGACCCGTTCTTTCCACTGGGATCTCACAGAGATCTTTCATTTAGATTTTTTTTTCCCAGAGTGTGTTGGCTTTCCATGCCTAAAATACTCTCATGGGCTCTTCAGCCAGACCCGAATGCTTAAGGGATGATTCTGAGGCCAGAGTGCTATTTAGGACATCTGCCATTCTATGAGTCTGCTTTGTATCCTGCTTCCCATGTTGGATGGTTCTTTCATTTTTAATTCTATCAGTTAGTATTAGCAGACACTAGTCTTGTTTATGTGATCCCTTTGACTCTTAATCCTATCATTATGATCAATTGTGAACTGAAACTGATCACTTTGACTAGTGAGATGGCATTGGTACATGCCAGCTTGATGGGATTCTATTGGAATCCCCTGGCATGTTTCTAACTCTACCATTTGGGGGAAGTCCTATTGAGCATGTCCCAAACTGTATATCTCCTCCCTCTCTTATTCCCACTCTTATATTTAACAGAGATCACTTTTCAGTTAAATTTAAATACCTAAGAATAACTGTGTGTTAATTAAAGAATTCAACTAATAGTATTAAGTAGAACAAAAAAAATACTAAAAGGGATAAAGTATTAAGTTGTTCATTGGGGCCGGTGCCATGGCTCACTTGGTTAATCCTCTGCCTGCGGCTCCAGCATCCCACATGGGTGCCAGGTTCTGGTCCTGGTTACTCCTATTCCAGTGCAGCTCTCTGCTGTGGCCTGGGAGGGCAGTGGAGGAAGGCCCAAGTGTCTGGGCCCCTGCACCCTCATGGGAGACCAGGAAGAAGCATCTGGCTCCTTGCTTTGGATCGGTGCAGCGCCAACCGTAGCGGCCACTTGGGGAGTGAACCAACAGAAGGAAGACCTTTCTCTGTCTCTCTCTCTCTCACTGTCTATAACTCTACCTATCAAAATAAACAATTAAAAAAATTTAAAATAAATTAAGTTGTTCATTGACAGTCAGGACAAGGGCTGATCAAGTCACTGTTTCTCATAGTGCCTATTTCACTTCCACAGGTTTCCTTTTTGGTGCTCGGTTAGTTGTCACTGATCAGGGAGAACATATGATATTTGTCCCTTTGGGACTGGCTTATTGCACTCAGCATGATGTTTTCCAGATTCCTCCATTTTGTTGCAAATGACCGGATTTTATTGCTTTTTTTTTTTTTTACTGCTGTATAGTATTATATAGAATACATATCCCATAATTTCTTTATCCAGTCTACTGTTGATGGGCATTTAGATTGATTCCAGATCTTAGCTATTGTGAATTGAGCTGCAAAAAACCCTAAGGTGCAGACTGCTTTTTTTATTTCCAATTTAATTTCCTTTGGGTAAATTTGAAGGAATGGGATGGCTGGGTTGTATGGTAGGGTTATATTTAGGTTTCCGAGGAATCTCCTGATTGACTTCCATAGTGGTTTAACCAGTTTGCATTCCCACCAACAGTGGGTTAGTGTCCCTTTTCCCCCACATCCTCTCCAGCATCTGTTGTTGGTAGATTTCTGTATGTGAGCCATTCTAAGCGGGGTGAGGTGAAACCTCATTGTGGTTTTGATTTGCATTTCCCTGATTGCTAGTGATCCTGAACATTTTTTCATGTGTCTGTTGGCCATTTGGATTTCCTCTTTGGAAAAATGTCTATTGAGGTCCTTGGCCCATCTCTTAAGTGGGTTGTTTGTTTTGTTGTTCTGGATTTTCTTGATCTTTTTGTAGATTCTGTATACCAACTTCTAAGAGAAAGTGATCACATCAGAATGTACAAGTCTGCTCTCTATATATTGTATTTTAAGTAGTTCATATGAAGACAATTTTTGTGATTCTACAGAGACTAGGCTTGTGTTTTTTAAGAGCTTAAGATCAGTGATAATAACATGAATGTATTTGTCTATACGTCTATTTTTAAAGAGTTTAAAATTGGAAACAATAACAACAATGTATTTTTATTAGAATTAATATGATTATTCTTTTGCCTCCCAACATCACAATGCAACTTCTAAAAGCACTCAAGTTCTTTGTAGATATTACACATCAAGTAAATGTTTATTAATTTAATACTTTGTCAACAAAAATACCATTCTTCATCATCCAATTATACTCTCTAGGTGACAACTTACTTGTTCTTAATAAGGAATTTAATATTGCTGCAACAAAAGGCAATAAATACAAATTATTCTAATTTTTTTTTACCAATTATCAGAGTTAACTTATGTCACTAAGTTTCTTTATGGTACACAGTCATTTATTTCCTCATACTTTTTCTGTTGTCAGTCTTTAGCATTATCAATCAGGCATTTGACCTCTCACTTAGTCATAAATAACACTTACCACAATTGTAAATGACATGTCTTAGAGTTAATAATGGTTTCATAACTCTCTGAGAGTAGCTAAATTTCAGTTCTTGATTAAATTAATCACATGTTGGTCTGTCAGACTGTAGTTTGGTTTGAAATATTAATTAATGGCTGTGTTTAAGTATTAGCAAGTTCCCTTTTAGAAAATGGCAGATTAAGGCATCAAAAGCTCTGTTTTTTGAAACTTTTTAAATATTAATAATGTGAAATTCAGCATCCGTGTATGTATAGTCCTACAATGAGCTGAAAAATTGGTTATAAAGTACTAAATGTGAGAAATTGTGTACAAAATCAACCCATATATAAAATCTCAAAAACTCAGCTAAAGTCAAGGGAAAAATAACGTAGCTACATTAAAATTTGAAATCTTAGACTGCATTCTGAGAAGCACAGTATCATTTTATTGTGGTGCAATACCCTGCAATTGCTTGAACAGATTTTAAAAGTTAGGATTGTGGCTGGCGCTGCGACTCACTAGGTTAATCCTCCACCTGTGGCGCCGGCACACCGTGTTCTAGTCCCCGTTGGGGCGCCAGTTCTGTCCCGGTTGCTCCTCTTCCAGTCCAGCTCTCTGCTGTGGCCCAGGAAGACAGTGGAGGATGGCCCAAGTGCTTGGGCCCTGTATCCACAAGGGAGACCAGGAGGAAAGCATCAGGCTCCTGGCTTCAGATCGGCGCAGTGCGCTGGTGGTAGCGGCCATTTAGGGGGTGAACAAACGGAAGGAGGACCTTTTTCTCTGTCTGTCTCTCTCTAACTCTGCCTGTCCAAAAAAAAAAAAAAAAAAAAAGTTAGGATTTCTTAGATAAAACATTAAATAAGTTCATGAACAGAGATAAATGCACTTCTACAAACAAGAAAAATATGATAAAGTAAGCAATAGTGTCAGAGCTTTTTCTTGGTCATAATAAAATAGCTGATATCTGACCTATCACCCTGTGGCAAGTAACTACACACACTTGAGTATGCCTGGGTATATATTTATCATAGCTTTCTGAAATCACTGGGCAGGAATCAACACTAAATTCCTAGAGAAGTGATAACACATCAAGTGACTCCACATTCTGTCTTTGTTACTTAGGTTAAAACGTATATTAACTGAAGTCTTTATGAATCAAGAGAGAGAGATTGATTTAAATTTGGGTTGGCAAGTCAGTGGGTAATCAGGAGCAAATTTCAAGAGAGGCAGATTCAGTGGAAAGAGACCCTACTATGATTTGAGCAAGACTAACTCTCCAATTTATACAGATGTTTCAATGCCAAAGTTGTCAGTTAATGACACTAAGAGGATGGACAATTAACCCAGTCATAGTGTTTAGGAGGTGGGCATAATGAGAGGTCCTTAGGTCATGGGGACATGCCACTGGAAGGTAGTGAGAATAACAATTAGTAGCTAAGTTGGGCCTAGTCACCATCTCTGCTTCCTAGCTTACCAAGTGGGTCTTCCTCTGAACCTACTCCTCTATTGCTAGACATCCAACTCATTGGGCCATCTAATCTTGGACTTGAACCTATATAACTAGAATCCCAAATAAACATCTCCTATTCATAAGTAGCCTGAGTCAGGCATTCCTCTATAGTAACAAAACACTGAGTAATGCAGGCCCTTAGTATCTCCAAAACCATTTACTTCGGTTTCCTGGGTGGCTCCCAATCAGTAAATGCACAGGGGAAGACTTTGGAATGCTGGACAGGGAACAGTCACAGAAGCCTGGAGAGCTGAGCATAGGAGAACTCAGCATGACAAGAAGACAGTGGAATTTGTGTAAAACTAGATGTAAAACTTGGTGAATGTGTCAGGCTTTCTGTTGAGACTCCAATGGAGTAAACCATGTTGAGACTCCAATGGAGCAAGAATAATGGGCAAAACTGAATTAGATATAAAAAGACAAAATTAAAGCACCCACAGGATTATTAACTTTTATCTATAGCAAAAAATCTATACCCTTTAAAATAGTTATACAACCAGAGTAAACACATCACAAAATTATTTTCAAGAATAAAATTATTTTAATACAAATAATTAGACTCAGAAGAGCTACAAAAAGTGGTCAATAAACAAAATTAACAGAATAATGTCCGGAGGTTATTCAGTTATTAGGTTAGCAGACAATGACTTCCTTATAGCAGTGACCAATATGTTTATCAAATAGAGGGAAAATTACAAAAAAAAGTATAAAATTTTCAACAGAAAGTAAGATTTTACAAATAAGCATCAAACAGACATCCCCAAATTGCTAAATATAATATTCAAATTAAGAGCTCTTTGTGCCGGCACCGCGGCTCAATAGGCTAATCCTCCGCCTTGCGGCACTGGCACACCGGGTTCTAGTCCCAGACGGGGCACCGGATTCTGTCCCGGTCGCCCCTCTTCCAGGCCAGCTCTCTGCTGTGGCCAGGGAGTGCAGTGAAGGATGGCCCAAGTCTTTGGGCTCTGCACCCCATGGGAGACCAGGAGAAGCACCTGGCTCCTGCCATCGGATCAGCGTAGTGTGCCGGCCGCAGCGCGCCGGCCGCGGTGGCCATTGGAGGGTGAACCAACGGCAAAGGAAGACCCTTCTCTCTGTCTCTCTCTCTCTGACTGTCCACTCTGCCTGTCAAAAAAAAAAAAAAAAAAAAAAAAGAGCTCTTTGAATGAGTATAACAAAACAAATGGACAAAGTGGAAGATACAATTTTTGGGCTTGAGGTAGGTGAATAGAAAACAATCCAGTGAGAACAATTACTAACAATGAACAGATTGTAAGAGAGCTATGTGGACCCACCCTAAAAAACAGGCAAAGCTTTGCACACAGATGATTTCGCCATTTCGCCTTCCAGCCAGTACAAAGGAATAATAGGAGGAGGATTGCACTAAGGAAGAAGTAACCGTAGATCAGTAGCACTGGAGGCTTCAGACAACCTCAGAGTGTGCTCAGAACCTGAAACAGCACCTCAGTGAAGTGAGGGGGATCAGGCAGTGCATGAAGTTGTTGCTGGGAAGGAAACACGAATATTGATGAAGCAGTTGCCTTTAACTGAGGGTGTTTTTAGAGAGGTCCTCAGCTTTAAACATTGGCCTGTTATTGCCTAAAAACATGAGAATGGCTGCCTTTTCCTAAAAAGAGAATTAATTTAGAGCCTACGAGTACAATTATAGAAACAATCAGAACAGTACTTCAAAAAGTGTGCACAAAAATGGAATTAAAAGGTGAGTTTATTTTGGTACAAAAAAAGAAATCTGTGCACAGTCTTTTCATAATACGCATTTTGTTTTGAAGGTTTTGAAGACCTTGCACAATCAGAGTCCCAAAAGAAAAGTTAAGTAGAAAGGGTCTTTGAAGAGTGAATGCCTGAACATTTCTGAAATCCAATAATAACAATGAATGAATTTAAGAAGTTCACTAAATACCAAAGGGTTTAGATACAGCACAGTTTAATAGCTGAAAACAAATACAAAGAAGGAAATCTTCAAAACAGACATGGGTGGAAGGGAGGCAGATAGCATCCCTTTGAGAGGAGCAATTCAACTTGCTGGATTTTTCAGCATAAATGTTGTCAACCACAAGAAAAGGGAATGATGTGAAAGTGGTATGCAGGGGAAATAGACCTGCCAATGGAGAATCCTGCATCTAATCAATATGTCCTCCAAAAAAAGGAGGATAATAGAGCTTTCAGAAAAAGAAGAATGACAGAAAGCTTCTTTTATGGATGCACATAAAAATAAATGTGAAAGGAAGATCTTCACATAGAAGAAAATTACTCCACAAGGACATGTGCTACTTTTACAAAGAATGACGAATGATAGCAAGCATTTCAATAAATATAAATAAATATTAATGACTTAAAATGTCAATACCAATAATAATTATGTTAACTCATGATAATTATCACATATAAGGAGTAAAACATAACAATTTTTAAAGGGCTGGTGGGAAATCAGTACAGTTATACTGTTTTAAATTTAAACTATAATCATAAATAAGTTAAAGTGCAGTATTATCCCTATATAAACCACTAGAGAAAAAGCATTTCAATTAATAAACAAGTATAGAAAATGAAGGGAAAAATTTAAAAATACTTAACCTAAGCAAAGTAAGGAATGAGGAGAAAACAAATAAAGAAGAATTACTAAAGAACAGGTGGGATAAAGAAAAATAAATAGATAAGACATAGACTTAAACCTAACTGTATCAGTGTGGCAAAATCACTATGGGAACTGTCTACATACTCCAAACAAATGACATAATTATCAGCATAGATTGAAACCTTAAATGAACCAAATAACAATATTCATTTCAAGTAAGAGTTCACAGAAGAGTTAAAAATTAGTTAATGGATAAAAGATATGCCATGAATTCTTAACCAATGAAAGCTCTCTGGATCATGAAATTATTCTACACCAATTTCCTGAGAGAACCATTAGTGAAGTCCAAGATATTTCATAAACAAATTAGCAAGATTTAATGACCTTCAGGGTGGGCCCTGGGAGCCTGCACTGTTAAGAGGGCAGGCAGTGGGCAGAGGGTGGTTTGAACATAGAGACCAGCGAAGGCTGCATCTCTAATTTGCAAATGGCTTTCAAAGGAAGAGAAGCCAGGCAGTAGAAGAAGCCTGACTCTTTTTTTAAAGTTAAAAAAAAAAATTAAGTCCCACGATAACAAAACATCTTTGTGTTTTGAACAAAGAAATTTTCAGTAGTTGACTGGTATTGTTTGATTCTGAAGCCTAGGGTATTTTTTAAGCCTGTAAGCACCCTGTTTCATGCCCTTCTACTTCTTGATGTTTCAGGTATTTTGTAAGCATATGTGTGTGTGTGTGTGTGTGTTTTTAAAGGCGTGCATGTATGACCAAATGAAAATAAAGCAGGGACTGTAAAAAAAAAAAAAAGATATTTCATAAACAAATTAGCAAGATTTAATGACCCTAAATATTTATGTACCTATGAATAATCACATTATTCTAGACACATTAGAAGCTTCTATAAGCTCTTAAGGACAGGTTGCATATTTTAGACCAAGTCTTACGATAGCAAATCAAGAGAACAACAGTATTAATGAAATTATCCAGGGCAGTGACTGTTTCATATTCCAGCCACCCTAATATGAAAAGAATACTGACAGACCAGAAATCAACCAGAGATGAGAAACAAGATGATGTGGTTGTCTGAAACCAATGCTGTAGTCTAGGTAGTTTCAGCAATAGACGAGAAGATTTGGAATTATATCTGTTTCCAAAAGTCAATAACCTGATATAGACACTAATATTATTTTACAAAGTTCAGAATAACAGAAATAGAGACAGAGGATGGAAACTCTTAGCAAACACAAGTAAAATATATACACACAGGTCATACCAATAATAGGACTGACTGCCTTGTGCAAAAGTGCTTGTATTGTTGGAAGAAGTGTCCAGGTAGCAGTCAGATACTATTCTTGCCAGGAGCCTAGAAAATGCTCAGATCATGTGTGATTGGAAGAAACGACCTGTAATAGCACTAACAATGCTCAAGTTCTATGTAAAATTTGAATTCTATTGTTTTTCTACTTGAATACACATTTAAAAATTGGACCACTCTAAGTCAGTCATGAAGTGAGGAAAATAATACATGTATTTGAAATGGCTTTTATAAAATTATTATCTGAGTACATTAGTAAAATATTCCAAAGAGACAAATCTATCCATGTGCACAGTAAAATATGTAAGGGTAGGCAAAACTCTGTTTTTGGAAGGCTATTTTTCTAAATAACTTAATGTGCATACATCATCTATTACACATGTTAAATGTCAAAACTAGAAGTTAAGTTATAAAACTATTAATATTGCCTTTGGGAATTCAGAGGTTTAGTTACGTCAGTAAGTAAAATAACATATTATAAATTTGGTAACTTACAAACAACTGAAATTATTTCTCAGAGGCCTACAGGCCTGAAATTCTTGTCAGAATACAAATATCTTGTGAGAACTAGCTCTCTGCTTCACAGAGGAGGTTTCTTGCTCAGATATACTCAGTCAAAACGTGAGGCTGATGTCTGTGGCCTCTATTATAAGGACATTAATTCCATTTAGGAATGACCTAATCACCTCAAAAGGTCCATTTCCTAACACTATTTCACTGGGGATTGAATTTCAACGTATGAATTTTGGGAGGACACAAACAAATTCATAGACTATGGCAGCTTGCAATGATCTCTGATGAGATATTTCACGGAATATTTCATAGAGAAGAGTAGGAATGCTATACGAGGCTACCCTTGATTTTATTTGTTTAAAATACTTGAAATAAGTATCATCCAGTTTGAGACTCTTTATTGAGACTTTATTCTATGCAAGATGTTTTTGTAGGCTGTGTGATGTACATGCTCTTAATTTGGAATGCTATTTGAACATCACCTGTTCAGAGACAGGGTTTATGTTCTTAGTCTCACTCTAGAGTAGAAACTTGATAGTGGAAGAAACTCTGTAATCCTTTGTTGAATCATCAATATCTCAGACAATGCCTAGTACCAAAATAGATACGTAATTAATCTTGGTTGAATGAACGAGTAAATTATGGTTTCTGCCTACACAAATTAGTTAAGGAGATAAGTTATAAATACTTGGTACATTAAATTTCATATTAATGCTGCAATAAATTACAACATGATTGGTGGTTTTAGAAAAAAACCACAAATGTGGTTTTTTTTTTCAGTTCTGGAGGTCAGAAGGCTTAACATCAAATTTTCTGAATATCTGTACTTCTGGAGGCTTTAGGGAGGAAGTTGTGTCCTTGCCTACCCCAGCTTCCAGAGACAACCTACGTTCCTTGGTTCCAACTTCTACTTGTACTTGTGACATCTCCTTCCGTGGTTCTCACTTGGTGGCCTCCCTCTTCAAAGACTCCAGTGATTACATTGCATACTAACACAAAAGTGCAGGATAATCTTTACTCCATCAATGTCCTCAATGACATAGGCAAAAATCCTTTTAACTTACACATCTACAGTTTCTGCGAATTATGATATGGACATCTACGATGAAGTGACACACAGACTGACCCTGGCAAATGAAACAGCCACAAGATACACAAACCATAGTGCAAAACAGCAATCAACAGACAGCTTAGAGAATTGTTTAGAATCTTCCTTCAATGAATGAGCAGGTAGCTCATAGCTTCTAGTAACAGCACCTTCTGCAGTCACCCACAATCTCTTTATGGTCAACTTCCAGCCAATGACTGAGTTGAAGCCATCTAGAGCCTGGCCATTTCTGCCCAACACAAGCCTCTTCTAATGGGTAGTCTTTGCCTTGATTTCCTTTTCCTCTGGCTAAGACACAGAGATTTGTATTGCAGTCTGGAGGCTCTTTGTCCATGTCTGCCTCCTCCTTGCTTCCCCTTCAGAGACATCAGATCTGTGTCAAATATGAAGACTCCCTGCTATCTTGTATCCTTTCCCCTTTGTCTTTCCCACGTACTCTTCCAATATTTCTGCACTCTTGATCCCACCTCAAGGGATTAGGCACAATAAGTTAGTGTTGTAAGAGTTCCTGGTTGAACACTGGACTTCATGTGATTTACGAGTAGGGAAAGGAAAAGAAATATGTACAGTGGAGCAATCTGGTAGAATTTCACAGAGGGAGGGAAAGGACATGCATTCAGGCTGCATAGGATTTCCATCAGTAGCAGGGAGAAGACAGGGAGCTTTCAGTGCAGGAACACATACAAGGGTGGAGAATTCTTGAGGGGCAGGGACTGAAAGTCATAAATGTAGTTTACCAGTGTCAAGGAGTTTGGGTCCAAGAGCATTGTTGTGGGCTTACCCTGAGTCCAAGGTACGTAAAATATGCTTCCTTTGTATTCACGGCAGATTTTATCTTCTTGTTAATTCAAAAGGAAAATCACACTTCAGTTTGATTTGAAACAATATGAGCAAACTCTTTCATGGCTGAAACTTTGACGAGACACATAGTATGGTGTCCTTTGAACTCCTTTTCCTGTTTAATCTGAGCATAAGCCTTCACTGTTACAGGCTAAAAGGACAGAAAGTGATTTTGTTCATCGTTTTACTGAAGTAAGGCCATGACTGATCTAACCTTTAGGTTCATCTTGTATGTTTGTGTTGCTGGTGGTGGGGATCCATCAGGTTAAGAATTCAATTCTTAGGTCCTCCTTTTAAATGCAAGAATTGGCCTGATAGTTACTCTTTTAGATGTGGTACAAATAGACACTTCTGGCTTGAAATTGCAATTTCCTACCTACAGGTTATGTTCAGCATGTATTTTTTCAAGAAATACGTTCCTTGCCAAAGCCATGATATCCTGAGTTCTCCTTTTAATTACCTTTTGTTTTGCATTAGCATTAAATTTTACTATGTTATCCTCCCCTCATGACACCTTATCCTCCCCCCCTCATAAATAATCATCTCCTCATCTCAATAGTTCTTACTTGCAGTAAAGAAGAGAAGGAAGGTGGTGGCAAAAAGGAAAAGTCTTGTTGAGCTCACAGATTTCATTTTAACCTTAAGAACAAGCCTGAAAATTATTCTCCAAGTGGATAAATTGAGTCCCAAAATAGTAACACAATTGTGATGACAGATGGAGGTGTGGATAGAAGAATGTACATGGCAGCTGCTGCCTGAAGCACTTCCATCTGTCACTAGGTCTCTGCTGTCTCTTAAAGACCTCTCTGTCCAGTAATGCGATTGTACACGTTTCCGTCATTCCTTTCTAGGAGGTAGACTAAACTGCTCACCACAATCTCTGGAATAATAATAACTAAAAATACAGCCAGAGAGTCTATCACTACAGGACTAAAACTTTAGCATTTAAAAATATCACCACTCCCTAGATTTCCTCAGATAACACATTCAGAAGGAAAAAAAAAAGAAGAAGAAAAAAAAGATGAGTAGTGAGGAGGGAAAAAAAGTTTCTTGATTTCTCTTTTGTCTTGCTTCTCCCTTTTGGGAGAGAAATAAAGAAACTTTTTCCTCCATTACTTTTCTTAAAGAGCATTTTCCCTTTCTCTCCCTTCCTATACATTAAGGAATAAATAAGATATAAGAACATAAAAAGTATAATTCGTTGTTCCAATTCGTAGGCATCACAGTAAATGGGAGCCCAGGAGCTGCAGACATAACAGTTTTATTCAAAGCTTGGCCTCTGCTTTCAAGATTGGAACCTGGAGCAAATTTCTATAAGCTTTCTGCATCTCGATTTTTTCATCTGTAAGTTGGGTATTAATAAACATAGCCACCGGTGAGCACTTGGTCTGGTGCCTAAGATGCCTGTGTCCCACATCACAGCACTGGGGTACCACTCTTGATTCCAAGTTCCCTACGATGCAGCAGTTATGGCTCACGTAAATGGGTCCCTAACTCTCACATGGAAATGGGTCCCTAACTCTCACATGGAAAACCTGGTTTGAGTTTCTGGCTCCTTGCTTCAGCCTGGCCTAGCCTCAGCTTCATGGGAGTGAATCAGCAAAAGGGAGCTAGTGTGCTCTCTCTCTCTCTCTCTCTCTCTCTCTCTCTCTCTCTCTCTTTCACACACACACACACACACACACGCCTTTCAATAAATAAATAAATTAAATAATAAAGTAAACATAGCTATTAAATTTTTTGATAACTATTAGATCAATGAATATAGGTAAGGCATTTTAAGTGGTCCTGAGAGAGCTCATTACCTGGACTGGGACGTACCTTATCTCCGGAACAGCGAGTATCAGAAGACGCCAAAGTCTCAGGGCCGAATTATGGAGTCTTTACTTCTGAAAGCTGGCGGCTGCACAGGTGCATGTGCTCTCAAAACCATGCAGCCCCGAATGAGCTCGGGGTAAGCTTACAAAGGCAAAAACCACATCTTGTTGGAAGTCAATTACAAAGCCAAGCTTTTGTTACAAAAGCTTTAACAAGCAAGATTACACTTATCTCGGGGGCATCAAATACATTCTCCCAGCACTTAATATAAACAATCCTTACAGATAACATTCTTACAAAATTAGTTTTTGGGTAGATAGCAGTTGTAAGACTGGTTAGAGGACATCCAGGGAGAAGACAGAGTGACTAGAGGACATCCAGGGACACAATGCAGTGACTCTGGTCAGGCCACAGCTCACTGGCACTTCAATAATAAGAATGTGGTATTGGCTTCTGTGTCACCATAACTCTGGGTACACTCTCAATGACCATGCAGATTGTCTGCATCCAGACACTATGTTATTATAAGCCCAAAGATGGCCAGCTAATCTGTGATGCCCAGAACTCAGTTAATTCCATAACTCACTGTTCTTTTTTTTTTTTTTTTAAGATTTATTTATATATTTGAAAGGCAGAGTTACAGAGAGGCAGTGGCAGAGGCAGAGGCAGAGAGAGAGAGAGAGAGAGAGAGGCCTTCCATCCACTGGTTCACTCCCCAGTTGGCCACAATGGCCAGAGCTGGGCCTATCTGAAGCCAGGACCCAGCACTTTCTTTCAGGTCTCCCACGTAGATGAAGGAACCCAAGACTTGGGCCACTTTCTACTGCTTTTCCAGGCCATAGCAGAGAGCTGGATTGGAAGTGGAGCAGCCAGGACTCAAACTGGTGTCCATATGGGATGCTGGCACTGCAGGTGGCAGCTTTACTGACTATGCCAAAGCTCCAGCCCCTCAGTGTAAATGGAGAATGAAGGGAGAAGAATGAAATCAGTAAACAGTGGGCAACCCTATCTCCATGAAACTCCATTCCACCTCTCTCTAGCTCCTCCCCACCTCCACTCCTGGCCTCCTTCATCACCTATGATCCCTTTATCTCGAACTCCAAGCTCTACTACTGCCTGAGTCCCAGGCAATATCCATTGCAGGTCAATGCAGACAAGAAGGATGCTGTTTAAGACCCCTGTGTGAATCCCGCCTGCTGACAAAAAAATCTTAGTCCTATAAACACCGGTAATTGATTGAAATGCAAGAGGTGACACATTGGAGAAACTATAGCACATAGGCTTCTAAACAAACACACTTACACACCTATTCTAAAGACAAGTCATCATCTATGGTCTTGGATTAGAAATTTATCTATGTAATTTTTAGAAAAGAAATTAAAAAAATATAAATTTATTCTGGTAGCTCCTATAGCAATTTGTAAAAACTAATTATTAACAATACTAATGACAAAACAATCAGTTCTGTGAAGAAATTTAAAGATTCATAATACAGAACATCATATATAAAATGCCTATAATGTTTTGAATTATCTATATACATGTATATTAAACACTGAAACAAGTAAAAACATTCATTAAATTTTAATTTTTCATAGGCATATGCATCATAATGACAAGCACATTCTATCTCTTCAATAATTATTTATCAAATCAATAAATAAAAATGAATAACAGATGGATGGAAGAAGAGAAGAATATTTAAATATTTTATAAATATTTGACTTTACATTTCAATATACATTTCATATTTGACCCTTAAATCTGTAAAATTCTACTGTGTGTTAACATGCTTTAACAAATATATCTGGGGCCAGCGCTATGGCGCAGCTGGTTAATGCCCTGGCCTGAAGCACCAGCATCCCATATGGGCGCCAGTTCTAGTCCCAGTTGCTCCACTTCCAATCCAGCTTTCTGCTATGGCCTGGGAAAGCAGTAGAAGGTGGCCCAAGTCTTGGGTCTCTTCACCTGCTTGGGAGACCTGAAAGAAGGTGCTGGGTCCTGGCTTCAGATTGGCCCAGCTCTGGCCATTGTGGCCAATTGGGGAGTGAACCAGTGGATGGAAGGCCTCTCTCTCTCTCTCTCTCTCTCTCTATCTGCCTCTCCTTCTCTCTCTGTATAACTCTAACTTTCAAATAAATAAATAAATCTTAAAAAAAAACCACAAATATATCTATGCAACATTAGTTATTAAAATGCTGTAATCATCATATGCAAACTTTTCATATATTCATGACAACTTCAGGATCTCTATTCATTTCTATTAATTTATTTGTTTATTTTCAGATATTTGAAATAATGCAAAGTTTTTAATGTGCTTTAATGCCTAATCAAACCTATGTCTTCCTCTTATTATTCCTTTTTTGAGTATAATCTCTGATAAAATTGCATAAGCCCTTTGTAAATGTGCCCCTCTGCAATGCATTTTATATAAATGCTAGATACAACCAGATCCAGGACCCCAGCCTCCCTTTCTTAACATAGAGTTTTCTTGCCTGACTTTTCTAAAATTAACTCACTAAATTGAGGGAATAGTGTGTTGTCCCCAAGGGGTCTCTGACATCAGACTCATGTGGTCATTATCTCCTCTGTAGATAACATCCTGATGCTCCATGTTGTCTTATGGTTTTCCAGGAACCCTAGGCTTTGAGCAAGAGTTTGTGTTGCTAACATCAAATTCTCAAAAGAACATCACCTCAAAGCCTAATCAAAGAGGTGGCTTGGGCACTATGGACCAACCGGGGACCTACCTATACACCAGATGAGCTGAATACAGCTCTCCATCCTAACTTCAGTCTGTAAGGCACTTTACCTCGTACCCCTTGAAAACCCTGGAAATTAAGCAATAGCTGCCTGTGTCCTTGCTCAGCACTTTGCAAAAATGCCTTCTCTCTTCCACCACGCTCAAGGCAGTGATTAGCTTGCAATGAAGGGACGAACAGACTCAGGATTGGGGAGTTCTGCATTTGTTTCAAAAAAAACTTTTAGCATCAAGATTTTCCTTTGGAATTCAAACAAAACTAATCCTTTGGGTACTTTAACTGGTATGACTTTGAATTTAAGGGGTGATATATGGAAAACTGCATCTTTGCAAAAATAATTTTTTTGTATTCTATCATCAATTATGTTTTTCCAGTGACTCTCATAGTTCAACAAAAATGTTTCACACTGCATAAAAAAGAACTCACCTTCATCAGTCTTGAATGCATTTCAGGATGGATTTAGGGAAGAGAATCTGATGCATTTATGCATATTATGCAATCCATTCTGTGAGAATTGGGTTGGTCAAGAACTTTCCTAATAATATTTTTGTTAATAAAAAGGTTAGTGAAAGAACTTCTAAAAACAGGCCACAATTTTACACATTGCAGAAGTATTTCAAAAATGAATTGTGCCATAGGAAGACATTGCTTTCTGTTACACATGGAACAATGATTGACTTCCATATCTAAGGTACAAGGAGCTTTTTACGCCACCGTTGATTTGGATTTCACTGAGCCAGCCTTGCTTTGTTACTTCTTTCAAATAAACCTTAGTCAAAATTCCATCATGGGCTTCTCTGGACAGACAACTTCAGGCCTCGGAGCTGAGGATAACAACCCAAAAGCTGAAGGATTAGCTCATCCCTGGCAGCAGTCATTACTCCCTAACCAACTGAGCTAACCGGCCACAGGTGTGTTATAAACAATTATCTTCTTGTTCTTTTTATACCACCAAGGGTTTTCTAAATTGGGACTGAGTGCTGAATTCCTTTGATCCATATTCATGTTCATCTAGAAACATGAAGTTCAATTGATTCAATGGAGATCAGTGAAACACTTTTAAATATCATTGAGATTGGAAAAGTATCAGACGCATTTTAGCAAGCTTAAACAATTACCCCTTTAATAATATGAACAATAAAGAAATATCTGAATTAATGGCAACCCTCTGACTTAAGTGTTCCTGTGTACCTAATTTAGAAATAAGAATATATACACAAGGGGGGATTAAAAAAAAAAGAACATATACACACATAAAATCATGGATTTTTCTACGAATTTCAGTTCAAGAGTGTGGGGGAAGTGTGGGGGTAGTTTAAAAGAGAGAGATTCTGATAGGGAGGAACCCACTGTCTGGTCCCTTACCTCCACACCCAGATCTGTGTAGAAATAAGGCTGAATAAAGCCTTAACTGACAAATACTCTCAATATCTTTACCTGTTGCAGAACTTCAGTGAGTGAGTTTGTGCTTTATTTTTGAACTGTTACATAAATACATAAAGCTAGGAAATGTGAATGAACAAGATAGTGAGTTGAAAATTGCGTTCAAATAACATCTAATGTATGTAGATTTAAAGATAGATGCTATGAAATCAACCAGGCCTGTCTGATGCGGAAGGATAAATAAACTTGAAAGAACTGACAATGTCCTATAGAATACATAGCTCCTTCTTACATAATACTTATATAGGGAGCAGGTGTTTAGCTAGTGTTTAAGATGCTCAAGTCCCAAATGGGAGTGCCTAGGTTCAGTTCCTGGCTCTGGTTTCTGACTCCTGTTTCTTTCCAGTGCAGATCCTGGGAGGCAGAAGAGATGGCTCAAGTAGTTGAGTTCCCACCACCCACATTAGAGACTTGGATTGTGTTGCTAGATTGTCTCTGGCTCTAGACCACTGCTGGGTGTTGCAATCATTTGGGGAGTAAAGCAATAGATTCAATATATATCTCTTTCTCCCATGCAAATAAATAAAAATCTTACATGTGTTATAATAATTATGTAGGAATTATAAGACTAAATTTTTTAAGAAATGAAAAAAAAAAATCTTGCATCTACTTCTGCCAAACCTGTGGCTGAGAACCCTGGGCAAGGGATACATGGCAAGTGTGTACATGGTGCCCACGAAAGGAGAGGCAGCTGCTCCCCACCCCGATGATTATCTGCTTTCTCTTGCTTATTCTGTATTGAAATCTGCACAAGTATAGCACAGGCCTGCCAATAGGGAAGGGCTGGCTGAGTTTCCTAACGACTGCATATTCAAGTAGCCAGCAGAGATCATGCAAACTGCAATAGCTGTCAGCACTTTTATATTTGCCAGGAGGAAGGACAAGAAAGCTGCACTTTAAATACCAGGCTCGGAAAGTATTTAGGCCATCAGCCCATTTTAATAAAGAGCAAACATGCTTTTCCTGAGGAAAAGCAAAGCTTCATCCTAGCATTTGAAAATTATTTAATGGAATCACTGTAGGGGATCTTTTTTTAATAACACCTCTGGACTGCTGACTTATGAAATCAAATGGGAGATAATTCCCAAAACTCTCAATTATTAAAATAATCTTAATAAACAATCTCTGTTTCCATGTCCTGTCTACCTGGACGGTTATGGATTTCGACAGTTCACATGCAAGAAACACAAGTGCTAGAAGAAATTTTCAGAATGTGACAATGGGAAAAGTCCCCTAGCTAAAATACTCTCTCCTATTCTATCTTTCTGAAGCAGGGCTACTGAAGCTTTTCTCTTGTTTTTTTTCTTTGTTTCCATCCTTATTCATAAGTAGAATGTAAGTAATCCTTAAAGAAAAGAATAAAAAATATTGAATGAAATTTGATTAAAGACACAAATTAACAGCAGCAGGTTCATTTTGTCCCTCCCACTCTCCCCCATTATTTGCTTCTCTCTTCTTGCTATCTCCCTCACTCCCCCACTCTAGGGAAAGATTATTAAAACAATAGAGCATCCATCCAGAGCTTGGAGTTTGGTACTCAGGTAAGGGATTTCCAGATGGGAGAAACAGCTACTGAAAATGAGCTGCTGACAATACAGGAACCACATTCTGCCTGCTTCACAGTTTTTCTCATACCTAACACTGATAATAATATTTCTTTCCCAATAGAGCTTCTATACCGTGTGCAGCCAAGGCTTGAAACAGTCTAGAAAAAAGTACACCGACTTGAAGAGGACAAAGCCAAGCTATCCTTTTCCAAACTCTTAATTCATTTTTTGAAAACAATAGTCAGTTACTAATTATAATAACCTTTGTGTGTCTAGTCAACAATGAATCCTAAATTCAACAGCTAAATTAAAGTGAAAAACATAGACTTCATTATTTTTTTAAATTCAAGAGATTTATTATTTTTTAAAGATTTACTTATTCATTTGAAAGGCAGAGTTACAGAAAGGCAGAAGCAGAGAGAGAGAGAAAGAAAGAGAGAGAGAGAGGTCTTCCATCCATTGGTTCACTCCCCAGATGGCTGCAACAGCTGGAGCTGAACCAATCTGAGGCCAGCAGCCAGGAGCTTCTTCAGGGTCTCCCACACAGATGCGGGGGCCCAAGGATTTGGGCCATTTTCTGCTCTCCCAGGCCATAGCAGAGAGCTGGATCAGAAGTGGAGCAGCCAGGACTTGAACTGGCAGGTGATGGCTTTGCCGTTACTCCACAGTGCCAGCCCCAGAATTTAAGAGATTTGTTACATAAGCGAGTAATATTCCCTGTTATGGTTAAAGGCATAAATATCCAGATGTTGTAGAATTCCAGGACTAATACTTACTACTTTAAAATCAGGATCTTACGGAGTTGTAGGATTATTTCTTATGGAAATATCAGTGTGTGCTTTTATTTTTGCATTTTGTTCACTGTTTATGAATTATTCATGAATAAAAAAACACTGAGATTTATTTTTTAGCATGAACACAGAAAAAGAAAAGGGAAATGTATCATAAATGCCAAGAAATTTACATATTAGCAAATATCCTGATATCTCAAAGCATCTTTAAGAAAAACATGACAAGTTTACCATTTTTAATGGGAAATTTCTATAAAAACTCCTAGACTGCCCACTGGTATAAGCAGATTCACAGAAGAAATTAGTTCACTCTTTTTTATTAAAAGTGAGCTTGGGCCGGCGCCGTGGCTCAACAGGCTAATCCTCCGCCTTGCGGCGCCGGCACACCGGGTTCTAGTCCCGGTCGGGGCACCGATCCTGTCCCGGTTGCCCCTCTTCCAGGCCAGCTCTCTGCTGTGGCCAGGGAGTGCAGTGGAGGATGGCCCAAGTGTTTGGGCTCTGCACCCCATGGGAGACCAGGATAAGCACCTGGCTCCTGCCATCGGAACAGCGCGGTGCGCCGGCCGCAGCGCGCTACCGCGGCGGCCATTGGAGGGTGAACCAACGGCAAAGGAAGACCTTTCTCTCTGTCTCTCTCTCACTGTCCCCCCTGCCTGTCAAAAAAAAAAAAAAAGTGAGCTTGGAGATGTATCAGAAACCATGGCCCAGGTTCTCATATTTGTGTGGATGAAACAGAAGGAAATATACCAACTGGACCCATTGCTTATTGTTAAGACAAATTCCTCTTTTCTGAGTTATTTTGTAACAGTTTAGTGTACAAATTCCTACAAGGCTTTATATATATTAATATATATAAGCATATATTTAATATGTAATCTCATAGATACCTATTTATGTCATACATGGATACTATAAATATCTACAAGGTCATACAAAAGTCATATGATGAAGACTCTGATTCAACAGGCCTGTAAGTTGTGCCCAGTGATGATCTTCCCAAGGACTCTAAGCAGTAGATCATTGCATCAAATTCTCAGCACAGCAAAAAGCATAGTGCTACAGTCAAAGGCAGGAAGAAGAAAGAGAGAAAAATAACATGTTTTGTTCTTAACAAGGTCTTCCCTGGAGGTTAGCACACATGGCATATGTTTGGATTGTAGGTAAAAGCCAGGACATCTCCAAGCAAGCGAAGGGTGCTGAGCATTCGAAAGCTCTCTCTGCTGGCTGTTGGGACCGAGGAGGTACCAGCACTGAGAGGAGAAGACAGAGGGTGTCACGGATAATGCAACTATGAAATGAAACTATATTTCTCAATATTCCGTCAGTGGCACAAGTTGCCTATTGATACCAATGCTAACAGGAGAATAAACATCATTGAAAATGAATGCTGCGGCTGGCGCCGTGGCTCAACAGGCTAATTGCGGCGCCCGCACACCAGGTTCTAGTCCCGGTTGGGGCACCGGATTCTGTCCCGGTTGCCCCTCTTCCAGGCCAGCTCTCTGCTATGGCCCGGGAAGGCAGTGGAGGATGGCCCAAGTCCTTGGGCCCTGCACCCGCATGGAAGACCAGGAGAAGCACCTGGCTCCTGGCTTCGGATCAGCGAGATGCGCCGGCCGCAGCGGCCATTGGAGGGTGAACCAACAGCAAAAAGGAAGACCTTTCTCTCTGTCTCTCTCTCTCTCACACTATCCACTCTGCCTGTCAAAAAAAAAAAAAAAAAATGAATGCTGCATGCATAGTGAGTCAAAAGCTCAAAGGCCAAAGGCTCAAGTCTTAAACATTTCAAAGTTAGTATTCACGTGTATTTCTATGCTCTGAAAGTAAATCTGAAATGAAGTAGGTTGTGCAGGTTAAACACTTGGAAAGTCTGTCATGTAAGATGATAATCTTATGTGAAAACTTTCAAGGAGATATTAAAAAGTCAGAGAAACATTTATTTGACTGCTTTGAGATTTACCTTATAGATATCTACTCACTGTTCACACAATGAATATGCCTGGCAGGGGGGTTTATTTCCTAAAGTTTTCCTTCTCTGTGGCTTCTTTGGACCATTTCTGCACATGAGGACACTCTACAAAACATCTGAAATGGGCAAACAGTGAGACTAGAATTTCCCAGTCTTGGTTGTAGAATCTGAGACAGAAGTCAACAAAGGAAAACACAATGTAGGATCAAGAAGATGTATGGCACAATAATCAATGGTGTTTCTAGTTTCAAATCTTCGTTATATGGTGAGGATGGAATGGTTCCCACACAAGGATAATTTTAGGAAATATTACCTTCAATACATGGTTATTTTATTATTGACATTTACAAATTCATAAAGATACTATTTAGCAGAGTAAAATGAAGGCAATGGAGGTAACTTGATAAAATTTGGGTGCACTTGTGTGGAAGAAAGGCGAGGAATAACTGATGTAGACTTTTCTTTATGGTCGTTGAATTGAATCTTCTTCCTCCTACAGTCTGACTTCTTGGATTTAAGTAAGTATGCAAAGTAGTTGAATAGCAATAATTGTATCAACTAATTAATTTATTTAATTTGTATAGGATGCTTACTATGAACCAAGAATTTTTCCAAGCACTGAGATTATGTCAGTGTAGAAAGTAAGGAATTGGGGCTGGCATGCTGGTGCTGTCGTGCGATCTGGCTGCTCGGCTTCCAATTCAGCTCCCTGCTGATGTTTCTGGGAGGGTAGTGGAGGATGGTCCAAGTGCTTGGGCCTCTGCCACCCATGTTGCAGATTCAATAAAAACTCCTGACTCCTGGTTTCAGCCTGGGCTAGTTTGCCATTGTGGCCATTTGAGGAGTGAACCATCTGATGGAAGATAGTCTCTCTCTGCCTCTCTTGTTCTCTCCCTTTCTCCCTCTCTCTCTCTGTCTTCCTCTCTCTGTGTAACTCTAACTTTCAAATAAATAAATAAATCTTTAAAAAAGAGAGAGGAAGGAAGGAAGAAATAACTGCTTTTTGTAGGATATGTGAGTTAGAATAGAGATATAGCCAATAGCATATCAAGTAGATAAATGAAAATCGTATCAGTACACTAGGAGACACAGAGCACAGTTAAGGAGGATGCATTCAGCAACAGCTATTTTTGGTAGTATCCTTGGTACAGGTAGAGCGTTATGTGTAAGATATTCACCAGTGTCCAAAACAGAGTCCTGACCCTCAAGGAGTGAAACCCTTAAAAGGCATAATCAATACCAGCTAATGTAAGGACGCGGATTGCCACTCAGCCTTAACTGGGCATGGAGAATAATTCTCCTAGATTACAGCACCATTTCTCATGAAGTTCTACAAGTTGTCTCAGTGCACTGCTCCAGGCACCCTTGATGCATGAATCAGAGCTGGCCCCTGAGATTAGCTCTCTCTGCATCCTGAGTCCAGCTGGAAGAGGATGGAGCCTGATGCGTGCATGAATGTGCCTAAACAGGAAACACACCTGCCAGAGAGAAGGCCCTTTATCCTTTTATCCCAATCACAGATATTAAAATTATTAACTTGAATTCATATTTTGTGACTCATCATTTGGCAATGCTGTTAATGAGGTTTATTACATTTTCTCTTGAGTGATGAATATTAATCCAGGAACAAATTATTTTCTCAAAGAATATATATCTAATAATAAAATAAATCATGATCAATTGATGTAATCCAATTTATTGAAAGTACAAAGTAATAAAAACAAAGTCATAATATGTTGTGTATTTGCAACACATAACTACCTGACATCCTTTTCTTCAGATATTAAGGAGCAAGAATGACATTTATTGGTGTCAGCTGCTGCACAATTCAGAGAGCTTTATGTAAGCACAAACATATTTTTACAAAATATTGACAATATGTATGTGAGCAATATATACAAGAATGTGGAAATCCACATTATATTATAATTTCAATTTTCTGTGGACCTTCTGAAATACCCATTTGTGTGTGTGTGTGCATGGGGGGAGAATAATAAATTAAAAGATCTAAGAGACTCACATTGCTGTTTTTTTTAAACATGATATTTTTTATTTTTTAATGTGAACAAATTTCATGTATTTCATATATACAGATTTAGGAACATAGTAATACTTCCCACTTTTTTTTTTTTTTTTGACAGGCAGAGTGGATAGTGAGAGAGAGAAAGACAGAGAGAAAGGTCTTCCTTTTGCCGTTGGTTCACCCTCCAATGGCCGCTGCAGCCGGCTCATCGCACTGATCCGAAGCCAGGAGCCAGGTGCTTCTCTTGGTCTCCCATGGGGTGCAGGGCCCAAGGACTTGGGCCATCCTCCACTGCCTTCCCGGGTCATAGCAGAGAGCTGGCCTGGAAGAGGGGCAACTGGGATAGAATCCGGCGCCCCAACCGGGACTAGAACCCGGTATGCCAGCGCCGCAAGGCGGAGGATTAGCCTGTTAAGCCACGGCGCCGGCCAATACTTCCCACTCTTTGAAAGAGTTACAGAGAAAAAGAGACAGAGAGATCTTCCATCCATTGGTTTACTTCCCAGATAACTGCAATGGCCAGCACTGGACCAGCCTGAAGCCAGGAGCCAGGAGACAGGAGCGTCAGCCAGGTCTCCCACATTGGATAGGGGCTCAAATACTTGAGTCTTCTCCTGCTGCTTATTCCAGGCCATTAGCAGGGAGCTGGATGGGAGGTGGAACAACCAAGACCCAAACTGGTGCCCATATGGGATGCCAACATCACAGATGGCAACATTACCCGCTATGCCACGAAGCCAGCCCCTGTTATCACTATTTATAAAAAGAGAGTGGTACCTGCCACTCTAGAGAGAATAAAAAAAAAAGAAAAAGAAAAAAGTGAATTGTGCTCTCAAATGATCATATCCAGGGCAGATCTAATTTTGTTGAGTTTGAAACACAATTTTGAAGATCCTAATTTAGCCTAAAAGTTAAGATGTATGTTTCCCATATAAGAATACTGGTTCTGGTTCTGGCTTCTCACTCCAATTTCCTGCTAATGCAGAGTCTGGGAATCAATGGCCATGGCTTAAGTAATTGGGTTCCTGCCGTTCCCATAGGATCCCTGGGTTTGGCTCCTGGCTCCAACCCCAGCGCTACCCAATTCCTGGCCATTGTGGACATTTGGAGAGTGAACTACCATAGGAAACTCATTCACTCTGTGTCTCTCTACCTCTCAAATAAATAAATTTTTTAAAAAATATAGGGAAGAAAAAGAAAACACAAAACTGCATAATTTTAAAAAGTTGGCATCCATATGAACACCATAAAATCTATTTCAAAAGTGTCATTTTTATTGATTTAATGGCTGAATAGCTGAACCTGACCCTGCTCTAAAATATTTTATTCCTAATTTGTTATTGGCACCATATTCTTTAATCAACTCTTCACAAGAAATCAATTTTCTAAAGCAATTAGCACAAAAAAGTATAGAAAAACAATTCCATCTTTCTTCTGGTAAGTTTTATTGGATACTAGTTTCAGCTTCACAACTTATTATTAGGTAATGCCCACTAAATTCTGAGGATGATAGCTAAGTCTGCATTGGGAGAATCTCTATGAAATATTTTCATTCATGAGTTCTAATTCTTGAAAATAATTTCTACACTACTTTTTTTGCTCTGATTCAAACATTACTTCCTACTTTCCTAACTGGGATGGTATAATACAGCTACATCATATACAACTTATTATTCTTCATCTTTGCATGGCAATGCTATACCTGGCACAGTGACTAATCGTGTTACAAGGGGCCCTTACTGCACCTGGATTGCTTGCAAAAATATATGCACAAAAATAACTCTAAGCCACAAGGTTGAATAATCCACTGAAGAAAAAAATAAATATATCCCAAATTCCTGTACTTAGATAGATAGTACCGTACTCCTATCTAGATCTGTAGTCACTCTCCGCATGGAGCTTGGAGAACAACAACAATGGGGAAGAAGGAATGTAAAGAGACAGTGTTGGTAACAAAGTGCATTAAAATACTTTGATTTGGAAAAACATGTGGGGTTCTTGTCATGGAAAGCAGAGACCAGGACTACAGATAACACAGTCAAGGCATGTTCCTCTTCAAATATAGACAGAAATGGAACAAGTGTTGTGGATTTGTTTATTCTGGTTAGTCTTTTTAGTATGGAAGATAACATAGCATATATGTTGACTCAGATGATAAAATAGACAACATTTGAATGGGCAGAATGTATGGGCATTTGTGGGAGAGGGATCCTCTCCAGAGAGGGCAAGATGCAAGGCACCAGTAGGAGTTGGTTTTAAAGAGAACCCTGCAATATCCATCAATTTTAATAACAGAAAAGGAAAACATATGGTAGAGATACAAGTTATGTTGACAAACGTAGTGGTTAGTATATACAGACTTTCTTTTGTAATGACCGCTTTTCTCAGAAAAAAATGAGATGGAGTCTTCTTATTTGAGAAGGAGGAACTGAGAACTAGGTGTTGGCAACTGAAACAAAGAGTGGGTGTATGATAATTGTGTTGAAGAATAAAGGAGTGTGTTACCTAGGGAAAGCTGCAGAATAGCTATCCTGAGTTTAAAGGCAAAGCATTAGAATGATTGTGTGTTTTTCTTCATTCACACACGGTTGGTTCCAGCTCTGAATTAATTTAATTTAACAAGGGCTGAGGTTTTCTGATGAGTGTTGTGAAGACAGACACAAACAAGAGAGAAAACAGTCTATGCCTGGAAGTGATTCTAATGATGGACTATGGATTCTAATGTGGACAAAGAGAGAAATAAGAGGCATGATGGAAAGATAAGAGGTGATAAACAACAGATTAGAGGACTCAGTGTGACTGGAAAATTTGTGGATGGAATATCACAGATATCCTGGAAATTTAGGAGGCCATGTTTGGAGAATGACAAATCCAAAATTAAAATCACAGAAGAAATATATTGTGAAAATTGACAATGAGAGTGAGTGAATAAATAAAATCAATGATAAGATCACTGGCGAGGTGACCCAGAAAATAAGAAGTAGATATTGGAATTTTGAAATAAAAAAAAATAGAATTTGCTCCTGAATGTGAATAAATGTCACATAAAGTTATGAATAGAATAGTAGTGAAAAAAAGTAATTCAGACCTTAAAATCTTCAAAGAATGAGAGTGAAGTGGCTGAAGGTTTACTGATCCTGTAGTTATTCAGAGGTAGAATCCTATGGCAAGAGATTCAGTGGCTCTGGATATAGTTAGTGGCAAAAAGGGGAAAATGGTTTGGAAGTGGTAATGAGAAGGAAAAAGAACATCACTCCATCTTTGGGCCTATTGATTCATTAAAAGGAAAAAAGAAAGTCTTCATTTGAGAGATATTTGAAGAAGTTATTCGTATAGAATCTATGGGTCCTTGCTGGAGTGAAAAGAAAAGATTATTTGATGAAATGGACCGGATCTGGAAGCTAGGTAAGGATGGATTGAGATCTGAGGGTAACTGGAAGGATTTGGAGAGAAGATTCATATAAAGATGTGGGATTGGGTTGTATGAAAAGGTGCACAGAGCCATATAAGGATAGGAGAATAATACTGGAAGATGTTTTAGGAAATTACTATGGATTTACGTGGAAAATATTTCAGATTTTCTGAACTTTTATCTTCTGGTTCTGCATTGTAGTGTTAAACAGAATCGCTTGAGGACTTGTTTAAACACAGACTTCTAATATGATTCTCCAGAGTTTCTTATTCAGCAGGTCTGAGTACCGCATAAATTTTATATTCCTAAAAATATTCCCAAGTGGTATTAATGCTACTGGTCTAGGCACCATACTATGGGAACCACATTTAACTCTTTCTCACAGGAGCCTTGTCTGTCCCAATCACTGTGTCCTATTTGGAAAAAACATTTTACTGGGGCTGGTGTTGTCGCACAATGAGTAAGGCCTCTACCTGCTATGTAACATCCCATATGAGCACTAGTTCATATTCTGGCTACTCTAATTCCAATTCAGCTCCCTACAAAATGGCCTGGGAAAAGCAGCAGATGATGGTCCAAGTACCTGGGCCCCAGCCACCCACATGGAGACCCATATGAACTCCTGGCTCTTGGCTTCGGCCTGGCCCAGTGCTGCCCATTGCAGCCACCTGGCGAGTGAACTAGCAAATGGAAGATATCTATCTCTGTCGCTCCCTTTCTCTCTGTAACTCTGACTTTCTAAATAAATAAACATTTTAAAAAGGCATTTACTGTTAGTACCAAAAATGTGCTTGAATCTATAATATATATGATTTGCACATATAAAATATATATAAGTAATATGTGAGCATATTACATATGCACAACCCACACAAAGATTTGAGAGAATTTATTCCTTGAAATTTCCTGGAATTCGAGGAAAAAGGCAGGTACTTAAATATTTCAACTCAGGTGCACAAATTTATCCATAGTAAAAGTAATGAAAGTTGCATTAAATTCTCATCTTATCTGTAGATGGTGAAAAATACCCCCAAACTTTCAGTTTAAGGTGCGGGTCATGGAAAGATGTGGATCATCGCAGACAATTGGTGGGTCCTTCTTTCAAGATGAAATCTGGATTTTCTTTAATGTCGAGTTGGACAATAAAAAAAATACAGCAATTTTTAAATTCAAGGCTTTATCAGCAATCCCCTAATTCTACAGGACAGGAGCCAACAATGACCAGCTCATTATATATATATATATATATATATATATATATATATATATATAACGGAAAGAATATATAACGGAAAAATCAAATCATTTGACCTGCCACCTAGCAACCAACTGCAGGAGTTTGCTGACAATAAAAGAATTTGGGTTTTTGACTGTTTTTCTTTATGATAGAACGACCTGTGGAAAACAAGAGTTTGTTAACTTTATACTACAGTTTCCCAAGTGGCTTGTGTAATTAGAAAGTTTTCTGCATTCCATTCTTCCATGTAAAATTTCAAGAAATAAACATAGTTTTATAGCACCTATACAAATGAAGATAATTCCCCTACCATACTCTAAAGAATAAATATGACATTTATCGGATTTTTAGATGTACCTACCAAACGTTCTAATTTTATATGAATCACTCTACTATGTTTCTTTTGGTATGGAAATTTTCTCTAAAAATTTAGTCACCAACAGCTGTCTCTTGCGAAGTAAAACTGGATGATGCGTTGCAAAATTAAGTAAATACAAATACAGCAATATTTTCAGAATCCCTCCAAATAATCTTATCATCTTTCAACTGGTCATTGCCACAATAATGTGTGATTTTGGACTGAAATTCTTAAGGAATGTCTAATTCTTTGACCTAGAAGAAAAACACTTCAAACATATTCCTTGCCACTATTAAAGCTATACAAATTATGTGCCCTATTATGTAAGACATGATTGCCTAATGACTTCTAGAATCAGATTGGTTAGGCTCAAATCCCAGCTTTTCCATTTATTTGGGTCATTGAAAATTGAAATTCTTCATTGTGTTTTCAGTTAATCTGCCAGAGTTGTTTTGCTTGAATTTGTACAGTTTGTACAAAAAATATGATTTCGATGACTCTAATGTTAAAATAATCTTCATAGGTATACAGCTTTATCCAATCAGAGACAGATCATGGAGTTCATAGCAAGTTCATTTTCAGGAGATTTAGGGATGAAATGATTCTCATTTGGAGATAATAGTTATGACTTTGGTTAAACAGCTTTTAATAAATGTGATTTTCTTTATCAGACATCATTAACTTTAGTAACAGAAGTAACCTGTACTCTAAATTATTTAACTAACCTTTAAATATACAAAAATTTTCTTTTATCTTCTTGGTAAAAACATAGGTATAAATTAAAATTGGTGATGTGATAGTAGATTAAATAATTTAAGTGGTAATTTTAAGTAAATATTCATGGACTTTATCATTTTCTATTTACACAGCAGATGCTTTAATTGGCTACCTGAGTATGTTTTCCTTTAAAAGCAGCTGTGTCAGAAGTGTCTCTTTACTTTGAATCATATAAAGGCTTATAGATTATAGCCTCAGGTATATCTTCTGGTAAAAATAAATCCTGTCTTTCACAACAATATGTGTGCAGCTGGAGATGATTATGCTTAGTGAAATAAGCCTGCCTCCCCCCCCCAAAAAAAAAAACAAAATCATATGCTTCCTCTGATTTGTGGTAACATATACAGAGTACAAAAAATGTAATGTATGAGTAAAATTGAAATTTTGAGATTTAAGATAAGGAACAGTGGTTTTTCTACTTACTACTTGTTGAATTATTTGTTTAGTGAATGATTAAGTTTGTGATTATGAAGTAAACTGAAAGAATGTCATTGCAAAAATTAAAAGCAAAATAAGAGGCAGGAGCTGTGGCATGGTGGGGTAAGCTTCTGCCTGCGGCACCAGCATCCCATAGGGGCACCAATATGTGTGCTGGCTGCTCGTCTTCCAGTCCAGCTCTCTGCTAATGGCCTGGGAAAGCAGCAGAAGATGGCCCAAGTGCTTGGGCCCTGCATCTACATGAGAGACCCAAAAGAAGCTCCTGGATACTGATTTCCAGTTGGTCCAGCTCGCACCATTGAAGTCATTTGAGGAGTGAACCAGCATATGGAAGACCTTTCTGTGTATAACTCTTTCTCTCAAATAAATAAAAAAATCTTAAAAAAAAAAAAAGAAAAAAGGAAGGAAGAGGGGGGGATGGGAGCAAAGGAGAGAGAGAGAAAGTGGGAAAAATCATTTTCTTAAAACTGTATGAAATTTATGAAATCTGTTCCCTTCAAATAAATTAATTAATTAATTAATAAAATTAGTAAAATATTTTAAATAAATAAATAAAAAGTGCAAGGGAAAAACTAGCGTGTTCTTACTCCTCTTCAGCTGGGTCTAAAGGAAAGGACCTAGACAAGGTAGAACTTGGCTAAGGAAAGATAGGCAGAAAAGAGCAAGACTTGGATGGAGGTCTTGAGAGACTATGGGAAGAAGCAGCTTAATAGAAGGAGAACAACACTGAGGGGCTAACAGGTTGCCCTCATCATGGTTTTTGTCCCTGTCTGACTGCTATATAATCAACTTACATTTGATAACAGCCAAAACTCACAGAGGATATTACTTTGGGTTATGATGGAACAAGAATAGCTACATCTATCCCCTTTCTTATAACCACTTAAACAACTGGGCAAAATGTATAAGCCAATGGTTTTAAGATATTAATATCAGGCAGAAGAGAAGACGGTCATTGAGAAAGAGAGAGGAAATAAAATGTGCCCCACATTTCCCCAGTGTACTGTTGGAAGAGTTCTCAGACAATGGGACGTGGTAGGGGTGATGCAGTGGCTTCCCTGAGTTGAGACCAACGTGATCAAGGTTCCTCCAAGTTTATATTTCTTAAAATATTTTTTCAACTAAGACTTCATGCAGAGAGCTGACAAGGGAACCACCTTCTCCCAAGCTCCCTCCGATTAAAAGCCTCTTTATAATCATTCTTATGGTGAAAACCAAACCTTCTTCTTAAATCAACAGCATGCTAAGAAGGGCTGCTGTCACTACTTCTATTCAGCAATGCATCCGTAACTCTCAACAATGCAGTGGGAAAACGTTTGGGGAAAAAAGGCAAAAGATTGAAAAGGACAAAACTCTACTATCTTCATTCATAAACATCATGATCTTCTATGCAGAAGAATTTTTGGTTAATAGAATTAATGAGCAGAGTTTAGGAAAACTGCAAGCTATTGAGTACATAAAAAAGAATGAAATATATTCTTACATACACAGCAACTAATATCTGAAAATTTTAAAAGTTACCATATACAAATTGAAATAAAAATAATTTAAAGATTAAATTCCTAGAAATACATTTGACAAAATACAGTTGAGAGTTCTGCAATAAAAGTACAAAGCATTTCAGACAGAAATTATACAGGGGAAAATGCTCAGTCTAGCAGTTAAGGCACCAGTTACAACCGACACGAGAGTACCCGAGTGTGATTCCCAGTTCTTGCTCCAGGCTCCAGCTTCCCATCAGTCCAGATTCTGAGAAGCTGTGGAGATGGCCCATCAAGTTGAGAACTACCACCTCTGTGGGAGACTGCATTGGGTTCCCGGGTCCCAGCTCTGGTTCCAGCCCAGCCTAACTATTGTGTGAATTTGGAAAGTGAACCAGCAGATTGGAGCTCACCCTCTCTTTCATTCTGTCTGTTTCTATCTCTCAAATATATAAAATTTTCTTAAACATTAAGAAAGAGAGAAAAAATTATATAGGATCTAAATGGATACACATATTAAATATTTTAATACAATATTGGTCTGCAAATTCAATGGAATCACAATCAGTATCCCAGCTATTCTTGTAGAAATTATTAAGATGATTCTAAAGTTCACATCACAACTAAAATCACTAGACTAGTCAAAACAACTTTGAAAAGATAGAGAAAAGTTGTATTTATTATGAACTAAATTTAAGACTTCTCATAAAGCTACTGTTATCAACCCAGTGACTCACTTACATAAAGATAGAAAAAATACTTCAGTGGAACTCAAAAGAGAATCCAAAAATAGATCCAAATGGATGTAATTATTACAATTTTGACAAAGCTGCCAACACAAGTAAGCAGATGTGGTGTAATATTTCACCAAATGGTACTGGAATACTTGGATAGCCATATGCAAAATCCCTTTTTTGGCCCTTATTTCATACAGTATATAGGAATTTCACTGAAATTAATCATAGACTTATACTGATCAGTCAAAATTATGAAACTTCTTGAAGACAACGTACAGGAAAATCCCAATGCCCTCAACTTTGGCAGTGGTTTCATTGTTTCATAAGACCCCAAAGCACAAATTTTAAATTTAAATTTAAATTTAAAAAATTTTCCTTTTCAAAAGGCATTGCTATTAAAAATGAAAAGGCAAGACATAGACCTGGAGAAAATATTTAAAAAACATACACAGCATTAGATTTGTGTTTGGAATACATGATAAACAAAAATCAAAAGTAAAATGACTTTCATTACTTTCATTACTTGGCTGGCCTGGGAGGAGAGCTGGCCAGGTAAAGGCAGGTGGCAACTCTAACAAGAAATTTACAGTTCTGCCTGCAATGTTGCTGACCCTACTTGGCCGTCCCCTCAGCTGCAGTGGTCACTTTGGAAGTTGGGCTGAGTGAAGGGCTTTTCAGCTTAGAGCCAATAAGATCTGTGGCTCTGACCTGGGCATCCTTCGACTCCAGGGCAGGTCCTTTTCCAGTGATCCAACTCTTGGCAGAGCTGCCAGGGCTCTTCACAAGCTGACTTCTGCTGAAGCCCAGGCTTACCTCATTGAAAGCCACTGCAGTGGACTGGCCTGTTGGGTCTCCTTGAGGGCAGATCACTGTACAGATCAGCCATTAATAGGCCTGCCACCCATTGCTTCTGATGCCTAGCTTTCTTTTCCTCCTGGTTTGTGTTAAAGCAGACCAGAGGATGCAAGTAAAGGGAGTGCCCGTGTCCCATCTCTAATCTTCGGTGGCCTGAACTACAAGTCTATAGTCACAGGCATGTTCTGTAGTAGTTTTTCTAAGGTAGACAATGCCCATGAGGAAAATTATATTCTCACTTTAAAACTTTCTTTCCCTTTGGTCTGAAAGGGAGGTTTTTTCTACTTACTGTATACTTCGCTGATGGCGAAGTGAATCTAGCTATGAGATTATTATTTAAGTTCTTATTTTGGCTATGCTATTACAGAAAAATGTTAGCCATCTCTTCAGCCAAGTAATGAAAGTCAACAGAGTGCCTTCCCCTAGGAGGTTCACACGTCCCTTAGGATATACCCCATGTGAAGAGATAGATAGGTCTGGGCCTCATAACTTACAAGGCCTAAAGCCCAACAGATTATTATCAAGCCCCTTCTATCAGGTTCTATTTGCCTCTCAATCAGAAAACTTAATTGTAGCTTAGACAGCACCTTTCTTAGCTCCTCTAAGAATGACTCTGTCCTTTGTTCTAGACCCTTTCTAGCACACTTGGGCCTCATTCCTTTGTAATCATAACCTCTACTCTACCACCAATGGCTCTACTCCCAACCTGTGTGTACTGATGGTCCTCTTCCCCACTTAATGCTGTACAATTGTTCAAACCTGGTTAATGCCACTCTTAGGATCATTGGTTACTATTCTCACTCTGTCTTTTATGACCTTGTCTAAATATGATCAGAGTCGGCAAACTTGGAAGGCTTCCATAGCCTTGGCAACTCATGACGACAGCCTAGGGTGGTTACTGGTGCCATAAACTAGAGTGTCAATTTGTTGGGTCAACAACAGGAGCCACTGTGCACTTGCTCCTCATGTGGGATCTCTGTCCTTAATGTGCTGTACATTTTGATTTAATGCTATAACTAGTACTCAAACAGTATGTTTCACTTTGTGTGTCTATGTGGGTGCAAACTGTTGAAATCTTTATACTAAATTGATCTTCTGTATATAAAGAGAATTGAAAATGAATCTTGATGCAAATGGAAGGGGAGAGGGAGCGGGAGGGGGGAGGGTTGTGGGTGGGAGGGAAGTTATGGGAGGGGAAAGCCACTGTAATCCATAAGCTGTACACTGGAAATTTATATTCATTAAATAAAAGTTTAAAATAAAAAAAAATATGTTGAATTTGCTGATGATTTGAGCCAGAGAGAAAAGTGGCTTATTAGATGTAGTTTGAAAGACACAACTATAACGACTGCAGAATTATTGAAGAAGGAGCAAGGGGAAGAGGACGAGAAGAAAGGAGTCCAGGAGATCAGCAATTGGGTACAATACAAAGGTTGAGTGTTTAAAAGAATGGCTACTGATCTTCTGTATATAAAGAGAATTGGAAATGAAAAAAAACAACCTGGTGTTAAAAAGGAAATGGCATAGAAAATTAATTAATTTGAAAAAAATTATGTAGGATCTCTGTCTTTAATGTGCTGTTCATTGCTATTTAATGCTATAATTAGTAACCCAGTGGTAGTTTTTTCACTTTATGTTGCTATATGGGCAAAATGTTGAAATCTTTACCTAATATATACTAAACTGATCTTCTGTATATAAAGAGAATTGAAAATGAATCTTTACATGAATGGAAGGGGAAAGGGAGCGGGAAAGGGGAGGGTTACGGGCGGGAGGGAAGTTATGGGAGGGGGGAAGCCATTGTAACCCATAAGCTATACTTTGGAAATTTATATTCATTAAATAAAAGTTTAATAAAAAAAAAAAAAGAATGGCTAAAGCAAGGACCTCTAAAAAAACAATGAGCACTGGTTAGCAAGTTGGAAAAGTTGGAAGGGGGCATAAAATGTAAGCTCCTGATGAAATCTCTCTTGGAATGCTGCATACCTAGGAGGTGGGTTTTGTGTGAGAATGACCAGGTACATAAAAAGCTGGCCTCCAAAAGAGGGGCACTATATAATGATTAAGGGATCCATTCAACAGGAAGATATAATGATTATCAATGTATATGCACCTAATTACAGGGCGCCGGTTTATTTAAAAGACTTGTTAAGGGACTTAAAGGGAGACTTAGACTCCAATACAATAGTACTGGGGAACTTCAATACTCCACTATCAGAAATAGACAGATCAACAAGACAGAAGATCAACAAGGAAACAGCAGATTTAATCGACACTATTGCCCAAATGGATCTAATAGATATCTACAGAACTTTTCAGCCTACACATACGGTCATTTGCAACAAGATGGAGGAATCTGGAAAACATTATGCTGAGTGAATTTCCAATGTGAAGTAATGCTATAACTAGTACTGAAACAGTATTTTACACTTTGTTTTTCTGCATGGGTGCAAACTGATGAAATCTTTACTTAGTATATACTGAATCGATCTTCCGTATATAAAGATAATTGAAAATGAATCTTGATGTGAATGTAATGGGAGAGGGAGCGGGAGACGGGAGGGGTGCAAGTGGGAGGGAAGTTATGGGGGGGGGAAGCCAATGTGATCCATAAACTGTACTCTGGAAATTTATATTTACTAAATAAAAGAAGGAAAAAAAAGTAAAATGATAAACCAATAGAAATTAATGTTCAAAATTTCTCAACAAACATTTTATCAATTAAGATATATAAGTGACCAAAGATGTGAAGTAACACAATATCATTATTCATTAGAAAAACGCAAATTTAAACCACAATGACATATATTTTAATTTTATTATGTTGACTAAAACAAAAATTGACCACATCAATGTTTTTGTGCACATGGAGGTGCTGAAGAGCACCCATACAGTATTAGTGGAAAAATATAGAATGGTTCAACTTGGGTTAAGCTGCTGCCCTGCAATGCCAGCATCCCATATGATGCCAGTTCAAGTCCCAGTTGCTCTACTTCTGATCAAGATCCCTGCTAATACCACCGGGAAAACAGCAGAAGATAGCGTAAGGGCTTGGGTCCCTGAACCCACGTGGGAGATCTGGAAGAAGCTCCTGGCTCCTGGATTTAGCCTAGCCCAGCCTCAGCTGTTGTGGCATTTTGGAGAGTACACCAGCAAATGACAGAATTCTCTCTCTCTCTCTCTCTCTCTCTCTCTCCAATAAATAACTAAAATTAAAAAAAAATAAAATAAAATTGACTACTTTTGAACACAGTTTGGCAGTTTCTTATAAACTTATTTTTAAAGATTGACTGGTTTCATTATTTAGAGGACACAGTGGCAGAGACACACAGAGAACATGGAGAAAGAGAGAAAGAAAGAAGAGAGGAAGGAAGAAAGGAAGGGAAGGAGGGAGGGAGGGAGGGAGAGAGGGAGGGAGGGAGGGAGATTTCCATTCAGTGATTCACTCCCCACATGGACACAACAGCTAGGGCTTTCTCAAGCTAAAGACAGGAGCTAGAAATTCCTTCTGATTCTCCCACATGGGGGGCAGGAACTCAAATACATGTGCCATCATCTACTGCTTTCCAGGCACATTAGTAGGGAGCGGGATTGATAATGGAATGTGGGTTTCCCAGGAAGCTACTTAGCCTGTTGTGCTACAATGCCTGCCTTATTTTCTTATAAATTTAAACATATCTACCATATGATCCAACTATTCTATTCCTAGATGTTTATCCATGATAAATGAAAGTGTATTTCTACACCAAGCAGTGTATACAAAAACTCATAGCAGCTGTATCTAATAGTCAAGAGTTGGAAACAACTCAAAGGTCCGTCAGTAATACAGCAGATAAACAAAGTGTGGTAGGTATACACTGTAGAGTACTATTCAAGAATAAACAGAAATGAGGTATTGATCCACTCTACAAACACAAATGTATTTCTAAATAATTACGCTGAGTGAAAGAAGCCATGTAAAGAGTATACACTACATTACTTCATTTACATAAAATTCTTAAATAATAAAAAACAATCACTAGCCACTGGAAATAAAGAATGGGAAAGAATAGGGATAGAGAAATTCTAAGAAGCCCAAGGAGTTTTGGGGATGGTCACTATGCTCATTAACTTTATTGTGATAATGACTCCATGGTGTATACATGTGTTTTTCTACTTTCTATTTGTGAAATTTATTGAATTTCAAGCATACCTCAGCAAAGATGTAGAAAACTGTAGATAAGGAGTACTTTAGGAGTGACAAATTCTTCCTCTTTTTGCTTGTTTTGGAAGCTCTTTATTTCACTTTCATCTGTGAAAGAGAGCTTGTCTGGGTAAAGTATTGTGGGTAGGCAGATTTTTTGTCTTTTAGAACATGGGCTATAGCTCCCTGTTCTTTCCTTGCATGAGGGTTTCTGTTGATAAGTCTGCTGTCTGTCTGATGGGAGTTTCTTTAAAGGTAGTCTGGCATTCCTGTCTTGCAAATTTTAGGATGGTATCTTCATGTTTTATTTTATGTTTGAAAATCTGATTAAGACGCTTGTCTTAACATGACTATTTGTGGTACTATGGGTTTTCTGTATTTGAATGTCTATATCTTTCTCTAAATTGGGACAATTTCCTGTTATTATTTTATTTTATTTTATTTTATTGAATAGATTCTTCAAACCCTTCTGCTTTTCCATTCCTTCTGGAATTCCTAAGTCTCACATATTTGGTTGTTTGACATTATCCAATAGATACTGAATAGTGGTTTTGTTCTTACTTTTTTTTCTTTCTTTTTCATGTAATTGAGATATTTCAAAAGATCTGCTTCCTATTCTTTCATCTGCTTCTCTATTCTCTTGTTAAGGTTTCCACTTAATTTTTGTTTGCTTTGTGCTTTGTTGAACACTGAATTTAAATATTTCTGTTTGGTTCCTTTTTTAAAAAAATTATTTATTTTATTTGAAAGGCAGAGTTACAGAGAGGCAGAGGTAGAGGTAGAGGGAGAGGTAGAGGGAGAGGTAGAGGGAGAGAGAGAGAGACACTAGTCTCTTCAACAAATGATGTTGGAGTAATTGGATTTCCACATACAGAAGTTTGAAACAAGACCCCTACTATTCACTATATACAAAAAACACTCAAATTTGATTTATAAAAAAATCTAAACTTAAGACATGAAACTATCAAATTATCAGAGGAAAATTTAGGGCAAATACTACAAGACATTGGCTTATGCAAAGACTTCTTGGATAAGACCACAGAAGCATAGGCAATAAAAGCAAAACAGACAAATGGGATTATATCAAGCTAAGAAGTTTCTGTGCAGCAAAGGAAACAATTAACAAAGTGAAGAGACAACAGACAGAATGGGAAAAAATACTTAAAAATGTGTATCCAATAAAGGCTTGACATTCAGACTATGTAAGGTGCTCAAGAAACCTAATAACAGCAAAACAATCTGGTTATGAAATGGCAAAGGATATGAACAGATATTTTTCAAAGGATGTAATGCAATTGGCCAGTGATACATTTCTCAAAGGATGCAATGCAAATGTCCATGAAAAAAATGCTCAGAATCACTAGCCATCAAACATTGATGGAGTTGTGGAGAAAAAAATACCCTAATACACTATGGATGGGAATGTAGGCTGGAACAGCCATTATAGAAAAAGTCATGGGAATTCTTCACAAAGCTAAAATAGATCTATTATGCCACCCAAGTATCCCACTGCTGGGAATATATACAAAATTATTAAATCAGTGCATAAAAGAGTTACCTGAACTCCCATATTAATTCAAAATAGCAAAGATGTGGGATCAACCTATAAGTCCATCAGCTGCTTATTGGATACAGAAAATGTGGTATATATACACATAGAATATTACTTAGCCATTAAAAGAATGAAATCCTGATATTTGCAACAAATTCATTGCAACTGGAGATCATTATACTGAGTAAATTAAATCAGACTCACAACATCACACTTTCTTATTTGTGGAAGTTAATATAATGTATAAAAATTATGTGAATGCTGTATCATTTGGTATATAGTTATAAATATTGCTCCACTGATCCATGCTATGTAAGTAACATAAGAGAATGTTATTGACACTGTCATTAATCCCCCACCTTATGATTCCAATATCACTCCTTTCCATAAAAGAAAAATTTGTGGTGCTTGTAGAATACATTTTGTGCATAATGGAGTTCATGTGCTTCCTTAATCCCTTTCTGAAACATTAGCTGTGTTCAAACAGATACAATTCAGTGAAACTTGCAGCTTCTCTTTTAAAAACCCCTTCTCTGACATCCTCTTTCTCCAAAGCAATATTTCTCAGGTATAGTCCAATGATCTGCATCATTGATAATAGTCCTAAAGAGAAAATACAGATTTCTTGGATCAAGCTTTCGTCTCCAACTCATTGGTTACCCATTTTAAATTAAGATGGACGTATTTATTGCACACGAAGTGGTTGGATTCAGCTCCCTATATCTTCACATTCTACTGACAGTCACAGTTATAAAGAATTTTAATGTCACAGAGACCACTAGGTATCTTAAGTTCCATGGAAATTAACTCAACTTAATATAAAACATGGCAGTAGAGAGAGATATCCATGATTCAGTATTTAATTTCATATGAAATGGAGTGAAACCATGATTCTACCTCTCCACAAATTTGTTGAATACACTACTGGTAAATGGAACATGATAGCAAAATAGTGTTAGACTATTGATATTCAATATTCAATATTGATTTTGATGAATATCAAGTGAAGAATTGTACAGTGAAGAAGAGGGAAATGTCACAATAAGAAAGATAACATAGTATTTTCAACATGACAAATTTCAAAAGACTTAGATTTAAAATCTTCCTTTCCCTGTCATGCTCAGAAGATCTTTTTTAATCTTCAGATTCACATTGTTATCATGTCTCTGTCCTCAGCCACCATAGTGAACAATAGTTTAAACTACACCCTGGGACAGAGTACAACTTGCACATAAAATCTTTTGAAATTGAGCCTTTTACTTCAGCTGTGCTAGTTCTAATCTTTCTAAATGATAAAATATGATGATTTATTATTTCCTGGAGTCCTGGTGATGAACAAGGGAGATTAGCACATGAAAATAACTGCCACAGGCCTTGCATATTGCAAGTGCTCTATCACTCTTTCCTATCTTCCCCTGCCTATAAAAGCAGCAGAGAGAACAACTCTGTGCCTGCAAATGTTACCTATTATAGAAACCAATGGATCTGGACCAGATTGCAGAAGATAAACTGAGCTAGTGGGCTTTCTGCCCCCGAAAGTTGTTGAATATACTGTCTTTTTTTAAAAGATTTATTTATTTATTTGAAAGTCAGAATTACATAGAGAGAGAAGGAGAGGCAGAGAGAGAGAGGTCTTCCATCCAATGGTTCACTCCCCAGTTGGCCGCAACAACCGGAGCTGCACCGATCCGGAGCCAGGAGCTTCTTTTGGGTCTCCCATGCGAGCGCAGTGGCCCAAGGACTTGGGCCATCGTCTACTGCTTTCCCAAGCCATAGCAGAGAACTGGATCAGAAGTGGAGCAGCCAGGACTTGAATTGGTACACATTGTGGGATGCCGGCACTATAGGCGGCAGCTTTACACACTACGCCACAGCACTGGCCCCTGAATATACTGTTCATAAATGTGAGATGACAGTGAAACTGTGTTTGCTGATTGCTTCATGAGTAACTACCAATTAGAGAATGGTGTGTATTTACATATATATGTGCATCTCCTTGATGTGTTTTATAAATTCCAGCATCTTAATTAGAACTTAGTTTTCATATTTTAATTGATTAATTGGGAGCCCATTTGGACTGTTTATGAGATTCAGTGTTTAAAAATACTTTAAGATATGTTATTTTGTGGAGACGGGCTGGCACTGTAGCTTAGCAGGTAAAGCCATCGCCTGCAGTGCCAGCATCCCATATGTGCACCAATTCAAGTCCTGGCTGCTCCACTTGAGATCCAGCTCTCTGCTATGACCTGGGAAAGCCGGGAAAGATAGCCCAAGTGCTTGGGCCCCTGAACCCACATGGGAGATCTGGAGGAAGCTCCTGGCTCCTGGCTTCTGATTTTCCCAGCTCTGGCCATTGCAGCTATTTGGGTAGTGAACCAGCGGATGGAAGCTCGCTCTCTCTCTTTCTCTCTCTCTCTCTCTCTCGCTCTCTCCCTGCCTCTGCCTCTCTATAACTATGCCTTTCAAATAAATAAACACATCTTTAAAAAACTTTTTTAAATAAATATTTTGGGTTTAGGCTATGCTATTATACAATCCAATTTCAAATTCAACCAGGGATTGATAATGCATCACTTATTCCATAATTCTTTTACCTTATACCTAGAAGTAATAACATTTCTTTCCACTGAAAAGGAAGCAAAATAATTTTTCTTTTAAAGTGTCTGTGGTCCAAAAACTCTGGGTCTTTGCTAGAAATTATAAGAGAATATATAATCTGGAAAAGCAAATTACACCAATTTAATTTTGTAATCATCTATCAAAATCTACTCTCTGCTTGTTAGATATATTTATTATTTCTGCAAGTTGAGCCAACCCAAGAAATGCAGGAGACAGTAGTCCCTTCTTCAGCTTACAAGTGAAGAGTCCTAAGACCACTGCTTTGTGGTGTCAGTGTAACCAGATTTGCTTCTAAAGATTCCAAATTTAAGTGCATGTATTGGCTTCTCTCAATTCACCAACTCTATTCTTTTCTACTGCTTTCTATATTTTTCATCAGTCTTTTCTAAAACACAATCCCCAAACCAAATGCCATGACCATTATCTCTTTACACAAATGCCAACTAAAGTGTTAAAAACAAAAAAAGCAAACTGAACATCGTCTACCACAGTTAAATATATTATTTGCACTTTAGTGCTCTCTCATTATGTGTAGGAGATAGTAAATCTTTGTATATTTTCTTTCTTATTTGCTATGATAGCCACACTCTTACCAGTTGATTACCATTAACCTGAAATCATTACAAAATAAACTTGATATATTTTGACCAACTGTAATAACTGATTATTTTTGTTATGTGAATGAAACCCACTGCTCAGAAAATGGTTAACATAGTACCCCCAGGACTGCTATGTTTAGAAGGCTGCACTTTCATGGTGAGTTCTTGGTCGCTCTTGGCTAGGCTTCTAAAACTTTCCCTAACAGAGGTGGGGAAAGCCCAGCCCAGGGGCCACATAAGCCTACAAAATCATTTGGTAAGGCCCTGCCAAAGCAACAAACCACAGGTAGGACTCAAAAACCAATAAATCGATAAATGTGTATGACCTATGAATGATATTATACGTATCCAAATGACCCCCGGCAGGAAAAGGCTCCCCACCCCTGCAGGCTGATAAGGTTGCTGTGCCCGCACAGTGCACACAGAATGTATTGTGGTGACCATCTGCTGGTAGTAAGGAATTTTGATTGTTGCTAAGCAGCGAATGCCCATGTGACCAGCCTCGAGTGGTCTTCCCTGGAAAGAAATATCACACGCGTTGCAACACCATTACAGCTGGCGAGAGTGTGATCTGAGAGACCACTCACAGAAAGAACAGAAAAACATGCATGTTTATTCAGACTGCTTTTACACTTTTACTTACCCAGCTCTGAGGCTCTTGGCAGCCAGGACAAACGTTTTGAACTGAGGTTGTGTTGACAAAGGTGGCAGCACCTCTCGTCATTCCCTCGCACCCAGGACTGTGCTTGCAATTGAGCTGCCACTCTCTGGGATGACCCTTACTGAGGCACATCACTGCATCATCTCCTCATAGCCACACAACGAGGTGCCAACGAGGGTTGCTTTCTGAAGAGAGCCTGTGGCTGTGTAAAAAGAGAATTGTGTATAACGGAGTGTTGATTTGATAATTCCAGACATGAGTATGGCTCTATGCTGAGTCCACTAAGTCCATCCAGTGGATCACTTGACAGAGGGCTGGTATTAAGAAAACCCAAAAATATCAGCTAATTAAATCAAAAGGAAAATAATAAAATTTGCCTTTCTGACCCCTCCTGAAAGAATTAGCAATGTTTTTCTTCCCCTATAGAAATCGTGTTATTTCTCTGCTTGACAACCTGCCGTTACTACCTGTCACTCTGAAGATTCCTGTCAATTACCCACCCAGTCTTAGCTCAGTTTACAGCTCCCTTACTCACAGCCCTTCAGCTGTATTCTCTGTCCCAGAAGAGCTTTTCATCCACTCCTGAATTGCACCTATTTCTCTCCTCGACCTTCTGATGCCATTTAAATCAATTTTTCTATGCTCAGTCACAGCCTTAGCCCTCAAAATCCATTGAATTTGCAGAACAATTAGAAAAGGCAAAGACTGATTATTAAAACTCATCTCAAAATCTGGAATGCTTTCCTCCTAATTATTTATGAGCTGTTGAATATATAAAATTAAATTTAGCTGACAACATCCTTATAAACCAATGCAGTTAGTATGATGTCAGCCAAAACATCAGCTTTCACAGTTTCTCCTACCAAGGTACATTGACTACAAATACAGGATCCATGACTAACTGCAGCTTAAGTGATAGGATAATATAACTTCAGCCAACAAGATCTCTGATACAGGTGGTTTCCAAGTAGCTCAAGAGCTCTGTGGTATCAGGTCACAGCCATTTTTTCTGCACTTCTAGTATCCTTCCTTTTAAGGTTGCAATATAGCAGCTGCTATTTCAGATATCACATAACTGTATTCATGCAGAAAATAAAGGGTAGGTGATATGTCAGTGGTAAAAATGGATTTTTCTCTACATGGCTGGCTCTCTCTTTTCTCAGGGAGCAGTAGCATTCCCACAAGTGAAATGCTGGCATCCTGTTGTAATCCGTTGCCCTGAAGTAGTTCTCATGGCTGTGTCAGAAACCAGCCACTGGCAAAGGTCAATAGATGAAGGCAGTGGCCAGCGCTGTGGTGTAGTGGGTAAAGCTGCAGACTACAGAGCCAGCATCCCATATGGGAGCCAGTTCGAGTCCCTGCTGCTCCACTTCCGATCCAGCTCTCTGCTATGGCCTGGGAAAGCATTAGAAGATGGCCCAAGAGCTTGGGCCCCTATACCCACGTGGGAGACCCAGAGGAAGCTCCTGGCTCCTGGCTTTGGATCAGCTCCACTCCAGTCATTGAGGCCAACTGGGGAGTGAACCAGCAGATGGAAGATCTCTCTCTCTTTCTCTCTCTCTCTCTCTCTCTGCCCCTCCTTCTCTCTCTATGTGACTCTTTCAAATAAATAAGTAGATCTTTAAAATAGATAAAGGCAAATTCCCATGACTCATGTAAACAAATGATGTCTTGTCCACAGGAACTGCAGGAAAGGCCTGAACATGGTGGCACCAAAAATAAGTATGAATTGTAAGCCGTGGAAAAGGGAGCATGAGTTGTGAGTGGGCCAATGGCTTGCATATTATGTAATGCACCAAAATTGATTGGATACTGATCAAAACCTCCAAAGTTTCTGCTTTAGTATGACCCATGGAAGAACCTGAGAATCTGTACATCTTTTGTTTGCTTTTCCTGGAACATGAAGATCTTTATTCCAGTTTCCCTTTACTTAAAGAACTCTATTTATGGATTTTATACAGTATTACCACCCTGAAACATTTTCTAGATTCTTCTCTAAATAATTTTCGCTCTCCCCAAAGGTACAGACTCACAGAACCTCCAAAGTGTGTCTCCTCTCTGGTTGCATGGTTTCTGACTCACCCTACCCACTTCCAGCCCAACTATACTTTGCTCCCTATTGTAACCATCTCCACAGAGGGCAGCCCTTGGGAAGGGGAGTTCTTTTCCCAGTTTAACCTCTTCTCTAAAGATCAGAAGATTCTCAGAATTCAAGCGATAGAAATTTCCTGATGGAGTCTCAGAACTCTGATGAACAAAAATTTCTGACTTCATTTCATGTGAATTTATAGGTATCTTAAACCTGGCATTTTGAGTCAATGGGCTAAGCCAATATATAGTGTTAAAGTTATTGGCTATCCACCTAGAAAAAAATCAGTTGACATATTTGTATTTTATAAAGCAGTCTATAATTTTGTATCTCAATACTTAGCATCCTGCATTTATCACAGCATCCTAGATAATGCCCCCGCTTCTGGGGAACCACTATTTTGAAAACAAGTAGAGAAGATGAAGGTTAGCCTCCTCAAAACGACTCCATAATTTCTGGGTAAAGTCAAGGATTTTGTTGCACTTACCTGATAATGTGCTCAGGAAGGCAGAGGAACATGCCCTAAGTCTTTGGCCCCTGAATCCATGTGGGGTACCCAGATGTACTTTCAAACTATAGGTTTTTGTCCAGGGCCAACCCCAGCCATTACAGCCACTTGGTGAGTGAACCAGCAGATAAGAGATCTCCATCTCTATCTCTTCCTCTCTCTGTAATTCTGCCTTTCAAACACATAAATCTTAAATTAAAAAAAAAAATACCACCTTTAAACTCATTGTTTGAATCCGGTGAACAAGAAATTATATACCCAAGACTCTGCTAAAAGTCTATTCACCCAAGCATTTTCAAAATACATTTCTGAGGTTAACACTTCAAGATTAACGAGTTATTGAGTGTAAAAATAAGTTCTATATAAAGTAGAAATATGCTTTGCTGTGCCATAAGGAGTTATTTTATAAACATACATCACTTTTTACATGCACAAAGAGCCAAAAAACCCCATCTGTGCTCCAGATATTATTTAACCATCTAGAAAGAACTCAAGCCCTGTCTGAGCCCTATGTTTGGATAAACACTTCTGATCCCTGCATAAGTAATTGCTCATTTGTCATGGACACTTGGATTTTCCTTTTGGTAAGTTCCGTATTTCTGGTAATTTTTACTAGTACTTCCTACACTTCCCTATGTATCTTACTTAAGAAAACTGGGCAAATACCATAGTATTGTTTTAAATCTTATAATTTTAAAGATACCGAATCCTAGATGGGAGTGACTTTATGCATCTCTATACTGTATTGTATGCAATTTAAAAAAAAAAAAACTTAGTTACTGGAGGTCGGGGGATCACACAGACAGGACTAGTGTCTGCAGGTGCTAACTGGTGGAACCAAGGAGGGAGAGAACGATCCAACATGGGAGGAGGGAGACACAGCAGACTCTTAGAATGGCAGATGTCCTAAATGGCACTCTGGCCTCAGAATCAGCCCTTAAGGCATTCAGATCTGGCTCAAGAGCCCACGAGAGTATTTTAGGCATGGAAAGCCAAGACACTCTGGAAAAAACAACAACAACAACAAAAAAAGAAGACATAAATGAAAGATCTCTGTGAGTGAGATCCCAGTGGAAAGAACAGGGCCATCAAAGAAGGAGGTACCTTTCTCTGAAGGGAGGAGAGAACTTCCACTTTGACTATGACCCTGTCGGAATAAGATCGAAGCCAGCAAACCCTAAGGGCTTCCATAGCCTTGGCAACTCATGACTGGAGCCTAGGGAGACTGCTGACGCCATAAACAAGAGTGTCAAATTGTTAATTCAACAACAGGAGTCACTGTGCACTTACTCCTCATGTAGGATCTCTGTCCTTAATGTGTTGTCCAATGGGAAGTAATGCTATAACTGGTGCTGAAACAGTATTTTTACACTATGTGTTTCTGTGTGGGTGCAGACTGATGAGATCTTTGCTTGGTATATACTGAATCGATCTTCTGTACATAAAGATAATTGAAAATGAAAAAAAAAAAAACAACTTGGTTTTAAATTGGAAATTGCATAGAAAATTAATCAATTTTTTAAAAAAATATCATGTAGGATCTCTGTCCTTAATGTGCTGTGCATTGTGATTTAATGCTATGACTGGTACTCCAACAGTATTTTTGACTTTGTGTTGCTATGTGAGGGCAAACTGTTGAAATCTTTGCTTAATATATACTAAACTGATTTTCTGTATATAAAGAGAATTGAAAATGAATCTTGATGTGAATGGAAGGGGAGAGGGAGCAGGAAAGGGGAGGGTTGCCGGTGGGAGGGAAGTTATGGGGGAGGGGGAAGCCATTGTAATCCATAAGCTGTACTTTGGAAATTTATATTCATTAAATAAAAGTTAAAAAAAAAAACTTAGTTACTTATTTGAGAGGCAGAGATCTTCCATCTGCTGCTTCACTCCCTAAACAGCTGCAACTTTGCCAATCCAAAGCCAGGAGCTGGATGAATCCAAAACCAGGAACCAGGAGCTTTTTTTTGTCTTCCATATGTGTAGTATGAGCCCATGGATTTGTCCATCTTCCACTGCTTCCCCAGGCCATTAACAGGGAGCTGGACTGGAAGTGGAGCAGCTGGGACTAGAACCAGTGTCTATATGGGATGCTGGCACCACAGGTGGAGGCTTAACCTAGTATTCCACACTGTTGTCCCTCTGTTTGCAATTTTTAACAAGCATTTATTATTTATGAAAAGTAATTAAACTAATAACCTAAATCATGGTAAAATATACATGATTGTTGTAACCATTTTTTTAAATGAACTTTTTTTTTTTTGACAGGCAGAGTTGACAGTAAGAGAGAGAGACAGAGAGAAAGGTCTTCCTTTTTTCTTTATTTTTTTTTTTTTGTCTGTTGGTTCACTCCCCAATGGCCCCTGCGGCCTGCACACTGTGGCCGGTGCACCACGCCAATCCGAAGCCAGGAGCCATCATACAATTTTCAGCTTAAACCACATCATTGTGCACCCATCAGTAATGTCCAACTCCAAAATGTTCTCATCATTCCAAGTGGAAACACCATAACCATTAAACAATAATTCCCCGTTATACCATTTCCCCAACCATTATTCTATTTCCTGTCTCTGTGAATCTCAGATAGTGAAATCATACTATATTTATTATTTTGTGATTAAATTATTTCAAGTGTGTAATTTCTTTGATATTTATACCTATGGGCCAGTGTTGTAGCACAGTGGGTAAATCCACCCGCTCCAATGCCAGCTTCATACAGGTTCATTTCCTGGCTGCTCCACTTCCAATCCAGCTCCCTATTAGTGGCCTGGAAAATCAGAAGATGGCCCAAGTGTTTTAGCACCTGCCACCTATGTAGGAGAACCAGGTGAAGCTGCTGGCTTCAGGTTGGCCCAGCCCTGGCCATTGCATCTCTTTGGAGGATGAAACAGTAAATGGAAGATCTCTCTGTCTCTGTTTCTTCCTCTTTCTCTGTAACTCTTTCACAAAAATGAATAAATCTTTCAAAAAATTTGTATATATTACAGCACAAATTAGAAGTGAATTCCTTTTAAAGGCTGAATAGTATTCTAACTGTACTTTATTTATCTGTCAGTGGACACTTGGATTGCTCTTTCACCTACTGAAACTTGTACATTTACTTCTCATTCCTTTCTGAGTGTATTCTAGAGCTATTGACTTTATGGTTATCATAGGATCATATTTATTACCCTGTGGTTGTAAAACCCTTATTATAATTTATACCAGCTTTGTTTCAATTGTAAGCAAAAGCTCTGCTTTTGTACATCTTTTCCCCACCACTTTCAGCTATTTGTATTACCAAATTATGCCTTTATCTGTGCAAAATCATAAGTCACTAATTCCACAATGCATTTGTATCTTAAATCAGATAGAAAACAAAAAATGAAGTTGTAAACAAACATTACAATAATACAGTGATACTATTTGACCCTGCTGGCTATGCCAATGATAAATCTATAAATCTAATTTATGAATATTTGGATTTATAGAATATAGTTTGACTATATATATGTAATAAATATGGAATAAAAGTGATTTATACATTTCATTATTGCTTCATTTGATATTGTATATTAGGAGAAATAAAAATAAAATTTTATAGAAAATTTCCTTTGGAGATATTACCATATAAATATTGAGTTGGGTCAAATCATCCTATTGTACTAAATTATTTTTAAAATTAATTTTATATATCTTCTCAGGTGATTGATTTTTGTCTTTAAACTTCAATATAATACTTAAGCCCAGCAAAATATTCTCAAATCTGTGATATATATCTTCAATATGTCTTGAGATCTTAGGAGCAAATTATAAGAAAACATATTAAATAATAGTAGAAAGCTAAAGCACTGAAATATATGTCACATTTGAGTGAAACAGAGGGTTAATTCTGCTCTGCATGAGCATCTTCCTTTCTGGTACATCAAGCACTCCTTTCCTAGCTATCTCTAGTTTTAATTACTGGTACCTATTGAGTTCTAATTCATTTCTGTGTCATGCTTCACTATTTTCAAAACATGGGACAATGTCAATAACCAAGCATTTTTTATAAAACTTCTTTTTAAAATACATGCATTTAGATGGCTATTATTTCAGAAACGGTCTAGTTTATGTCGAGGTAGATAATTCAGTCCTAGCATTTAAGTCAGGCTTCCTTACCCGAATGTAGTTGGAAAAGTGGACCAGAAAATATAAATCCTTGTCCAGGATGAAAGAGTATTGTTTCTCAATGGGCAATGCAAACATAACTAAATCTATCACTGAATCAAAATATGGAAGTCAGAAAGAAGCTCTCAAGTCCAGTAATTTCTGTGGATAGTATTCAAGGCTCACTAAGGCTGCTAATCTCAAAATCCTTACATTCAAAAATGCCACAGCAACAATATTAATGGCACACAACATATTATTATTATCCAGATTCACAGCCAGAGATGGTAAAGATGTACCAGCCACAACCACAACCAAAGTCATACAGAAGCCGTGCTGAAGAGTGCAGAAGACCAAGGACCTTGAGCCAGTGTCGGGTGTGGATTTTCCTTGCTCGCTGCCCTTGAACAACTATCTTAACCTCTGCCTTAGTGTCCTCATTTGCTAAATCAGCATGCCTGACATCTACATCAAAAGAGGTAACCCAAATACCAGTGCAGACATATTTAGAAGACTTCTGGTTATACACTTTATAGAGTATAAAAATATGTTATTGTCACTAAATGTCTGAGATACAATAGAAATGTATGAAAATGGAAGAGTATAAACTCTTTGTTATGAGTTCATTTTGGTTCCTATAAGTCCTATGTTGAAATTCTAGCCCTAGTACTTTACAATATGATGTTATTTAAAATATGATCATTGCCAATATAATTAATAATTTGAGATCATATTGAAGTCGTGTGGGTTGGTGTCATTGTAAATAGGAGAAATTTCAGGACAATGACATTTGAGGTTGAAGGGAGAGATGAGGTTATTTTCTACACTCAAGCAATGCCAAAGATTGCCAGTGAAACAACAGAAGCTTGGAGACAATCATGGAGCAGATTCTTTCTCACAGTTTGCAGAAGAACTAACCCTCCTAACATTCTGACTTTGGAATCCTGCTTTCTAATTTCTAGAACTGTGAGAATGCATTCTTGTTATTTAATTCACTCAGTGTATGCTGCTTTGTTATGACAGCTCTAGCAACTTAATGTACTGATTTGAAGCTACTAATACGTAAATTTGTCCATGATGTTGATTTCTTGAAGTAGAAATATAAAGACAAAAGGAAACACTTTCCCTACAAAACAGGAGTTGATATCTTTCCTGCTTGGTACACATTATGTCGTCTGTGAGCCTAAGCCTTTGAGAGAAGCCCTGAGAGAGACTGGGGTTACCAACGAGTAGAAGACTTTTTTCATGAGCTAGAATTTTAAGGGGCTCCGTAGTCATCCACCACTTGGGGCTACTATGGACTGAGCACTGGGTGAGAGACCCTCTGAGAAGCAGCACGTTTGAGGATGCACGAGCTCTGGGTGGCCTCTTTTTTGGAGAATTCCATGATATTTGACTGCTTTGACTTGTTTCTTAGAGAGAAAATACATCTCACTGCTAAAATAAAGGTAACTCTCATGTCTAATCACCCTGGATAAAACCATGACATCTCCATTTACCACAGATTTACCTAGGGCAAGCTAACCTTAGTGTGCAGCAATAGCCATATTTTATTAAAATATGAAGTATATTAATTATCCATTCCTTATATATATGTTGGAAAAATTAGCTATAATTAAGTTGCATAGAATAGTGACTGGTATATAGGAAGCATGTGAGAAATGTTTATTATTATTCTGAAATTTTTTATTATGATGACTTATTATTAGTAATACAATGTTCTGTATATACCTGTGTTTACTAGAATATGAAAAATTCAGTCAAAAGTTGGTAAAATAATTCTAACATAGATATTCTGTGCTCAGCATTATGATTGAATAGAGAATATTTTATGGCTGAAAATACATGAGCTTCATATTCTCAAAAGAGGTACGGACATTCTTCAAACCTCCTACTTACTCGACATTAAAAAATGTGATCTGGAGCTACAGCAAGGAACTGGGGTGGAGCAATGAACAGCAGAGCAGGGGAGCGATCCCGAGGGCAGACACCGTATAGCTCCTCGGTTAAACAGGGGCAAGCTGAGTCTCAGGGAGCTAAGGAACCTTGGGCTTGAGAGTCTCACACGAAGTCATGACAGGGACAAATGCAAAACAGAAATCTATACATACATAAGTACAGCAAGCACAGTGAAGTCAAATCAAATGAAAGCATACTCGTTGGAAAAGAGCAATTGGAAATTAATTAAACTTATTTAATCTGCACATGACATGACCACATACAAACCCCTCCAATCTATAAGTTGCAATAGTATTGAAGATAATTTAGAAAGGCACCAGGACATAGGGTAGATAAGTAAAAGTCCAATTTCTACGAGCCAGCAACAGCAGAAATTTAAAAAATGCACCATTTATAATAATAACAAACACTAACATATATCAAATTATTCATTTAATGGAAGGTATGACCCAGCCATCCCACTCCTGGAAATGAAATCAGCATATGAAAAAGTTATCTATACATCCATGTTTATTGTAAGTCAATTCACAATAGCTAAGGTATAAAATCAGAACACGTGCCCACCAACCAATGACTAGATAAAGCAAATGTGGAACATACATACTATGAAATATTACTCAGCAGTAAAAAACAATTAAATACTGTTGTTCACAACAAAATGGATGCAATTGGAAATGAATATACTTAGTGAAATAAGCCAGTCCCAAATAACATATGTTTTCTCTGATCTGTGGTAATCAATAGAACAAAAAATGTAATGCATAATTATTTGCATTGCAATCCACAAAAACTATTCCTGTGCTAAATTGTTGAGAGGATGTGGCTTCAAGCCTGAATGAACTTAATCTTGTAACCATACAGGAAATATTTAGATGTCACATTATCATTGGTTCTATTTCATTGAAAGAAGTAATGAATGAATAATTGACTAATTGAACAAAAATCTGTTTATAGGTGAAATGGTCATTTATACATTCAATTACTGTTTATAGCCATTGCTCATATTCCCAATTAACAAGGATCTTTTTGCTTTTTTACTTCTTATACTTTTTATTCATTTAGGAATTAAGTCTTTTTACTATGACATAAATTTAAAATATGTTAGATTATAAACAAACAAAAAAAAAAGATAGAGAATAGTATGGTTGGAGTGAAAAAGGGAATACCATGACGTTCTTAGACCTGTACCTACATATCATATTGGATATGTTAAAAATTAATAAAAATTAAAATAAAAAATTAAAAAGATATGTGATACTCATATAATAAGTCATATAATTTTGAGTAAATATATTTTATTTTTTCATTTTTAATTATTTTTATATACAGATCAATTTAGTGTAAATTAAGTAAAGATTTCAACAATTTGCACCCACACCAAAACACATAGTGTAAAATACTGTTTGAGTACTAGTTATAGCATTAGTTCACATTGTACAACACATTAAGGACAGATATCCTACATGAGGAGTAAGTGCACAGTGACTCCTGTTGTTGACTTAACAATTTGACACTCTTGTTTATGGCATCAGTGATCACCCTAGGCTCTTGTCATGAGTTGCCAAGGCTATGGAAGCATTTTGAGTTTGCCGACTCCAATCTTATTTAGACAAGGTCATAGTCAAAGTGGAAGTTCTCTCCTCCCTTCAGAGAAAGGTACCTCCTTCTTTGATGACCCGTTCTTTCCACTGGGATCTCACTCACAGATATCTTTCTTTAGGTTTTTTTTTTTTTTTTTTTTTCCCCAGAGTGTGTTGGCTTTTCATGCCTAAAATACTCTCATGGGCTCTTCAGCCAGACCCGAATGCTTAAGGGATGATTCTGAGGCCAGAGTGCTGTTTAGGACATCTGCCATTCTATGAGTCTGCTGTGTATCCCACTTCCCGTGTTGGATTGTTCTCTCCTTAATTCTATCAGTTAGTATTAGCAGACACTAGTCTTGTTTATGTGATCTCTTTGACTTTTATACCTATCATTATGATCAATTGTGAACTGAAATTGATCACTTGGGATAGTGAGATAGCATTGGTACATGCCACCTTGATGGGATTGAATTGGAATTCCCTGGCACATTTCTAACTCTACCGTTTGGGGCAAGTCAGATTGAGCATGTCCCAAATTGTAACTATATTTTACATATATTTTAAAGTAAATGTATTTTAAAGACTTAAAAGCAGATATCCCATTTTATTAAATAAGTAGGATAATTGTTCAGTTCTCCCCAACTTTATCTAAATAGGATGTTATAAATAGAAGTTCCAGTAACATTTTCTTTGAAATTTAACAAAATCATTTCATAAGTTATTTGGAAAAAACAAAAGTAAAATAGTTCCAAAATATTGTTTAAAGTAAAACAGAATGAAATGAAGCTATCATTTTCCTAGTGTTGTACTTGTTTCTGTAACAGGATAATACGATTCCACATGACTGTTAGTCTACTGAAAATATGCTGGCTCAGGGTTGGCAGTGCACAGTGTACACATTGTGATATGTTACATGCACAAAACAACATGTGCTGACTCACTGGTTCTGGATTGGCTGGAAACATCTTCATTGAAATAATAGATGTTGCACAATGGAGTTCCTCCAAACACACAATAAAAATTTTTATGAATCTAAACAAAAAAAAAAGTGTTCAGAATGCTAATGAAGTAACCTTTATTATTATTATTATTATTGTTGTTGTTGTTACTGTTATATTTGAAAGTCAGAGTTACAGAGAGAGAGAGAGACAAGGAGAGAGAATCTTCTATCCACTGATATTTTCTATCCCAGATGGCTGCAACAGCCAGCGCTGGGCAAGCCAGGAAGCCAAAGAGCCAGGAGCCAGAAAACTCATCCAGGTCTCCTACGTGGGTTGCAGAAACCCAAACACTTGGGTCATCTTCCACTGCTTTTCCCAGGCCATTAACAGGGAGCTGGATCAGAAGTGGAGCAGCCACGACACTAACTAGCACTGAAATGGGATGTCGGTGTCACAGGTTGAGGCTTTTCCAGCTATGCCACATCGGCCCCATAATGTCAATGTTTTGATGAACAAATCCATCAGGCAACTTACAAACAACTTCTTTGATTCAATATTAGCTTAAGTAAAATTGATTTCAATAAGAGATGGGAACAAGAACCTAGATATTTAAATTTTGGGGGTCACCGTTTAATTCATCTCTTTGTGTTTCATTCGTATTCAGGGCCAATGATTTCTCTCTTATTATTGCTCAGAAAATTACCGGGAATCATCCTTTACCACGAGCCTTGGCACTCTTCTTCCTTCTAAAAATACTTGTTCTACAACACTTGATGAATAGCTAGGCAAATATTTTATCAGGCAAATAGACAAAAAAATAAAAAGCACATCAGTATTAAAAAGCCACAAAATTAGCCTATTGTAAACAGGAATAATTTTAATCCAAATTAGCCCTTAGTTTCTTTTTAATAAAATGTCTTCTAAAATTAAAACTAAACTATTGGAAACTGGGTGTACAATTTACATAGTGTTTAAATCTTTTATTAATGTATTAGCTTGAGTTTCAGTGTGCTCAGTGCTATTAAAAGAACATCAAGATTTGTGTTGAAAATCTCTGAAGAAAATACATGTATTTTCCTTCTACCTTCTTTAAAAATCAGCATATTCTCAGAATTTATAAATTTGATGGGGTAGAACAAACAACAGTGAAAGTAGATGCCATATTTTGAGAAATTATTTCTGTTGGGCACTCATATCTTGTCTATAAAACAGCCCATAAAGGTCATCATTATTAATCTCACTTTACAGATAAGGAAACTCAATTTCAAAAAGGTTAACGATTTATGTTTACAGAGTTTATGGGTATAAAATGGAGATTTAAATCAAGATTGACCTCATTTCAAGGCACATTTTTTATTGCCCCATATTGCATTCATTCCAAAGTCAGCTGGACTGTCAACTTTACGCATTTTCACGCAACACAAGTCCCTAAAAGACTGCTTTCTGATTTTGCTTATGTTCTGTTCTGTTTTATTTCATTTACTTGTAGAATAAATATTTTCAGGCACTTTCTCTTTTTCTTTTAAAGGCAGAACTAGAGAGAGAGAGAGAGAGAAAGAGGTTTGTTTGTTTTTTTTTTTTTAACATTTATTTGTTTACTTTAAAGGCAGAGTTATTGGGCTAGGTGGGGACAGAGACAGAGAGAGAGATCTTCCAACTGCTGGTTCACTCCCCAAATGTCCTGCAATGGCTCAAGCTGGGCCAGGCCAAAGCCAGGAGCCAGGAGATTTTCCTGGTTCTCCCACGTGGATAAAAGGGCCCAAGGATTTGGGCCATCCTCTGCTGCTTTCCCAGGTGCATTAGCAGGGAGCTAGATTGTAAGCAGAGCATCTGGGACTCAAACAAGCACCCATATGGGATGTTGGCATTGCACATAGCAGCTTTATCTGCTATACCACTATGCTAGACCCTTAAAGCACTTTCTCTAGAGAAGTTACCATGCCACAGATTGAGGTTAAAATTCATACAATGTTTACAATTACAGAATATTTATGGCCCAAGCATAGGAAAATCTCGACAGGAGGGAGATACCTGTGAATGTAATTGCCCTAAAGGAACTGACTGTGGCTGCCAAAAAGGCCACAGAGAATGGGCAGCAGGTATTCTCTGAGCAGTGGAATAAACTGTGGAGCAACAATCTCAATTACCAACAAATAATAACCAACTGGGAAAGGTGCAAGGCAAAGAGAACAACTCTGGATTTAGAAAGGTGGAATTTGGAACCTCACCTCTGCCATTTATGAGTTTTTGTTAACTTGGGCAATCCTATGCTTGTTTACTTAGCTGTAAAAAAGGACAATGATACTACTCAATTTCTTATTAAAATTAGAAAGCAAATTTCTATGGTCTCACCCCCACTCAACATTCATCTGTTGAAAACTCAATCATACATTGAATGCTTGAGAGCCACTGCCTCACACATCCCTAAATAGCTTCATGATAGACACACCTGCCACTGATTGATTGAAATTCTGTGTTTTTGTTATAAGAGAAGATGATGAAGTGTATGATGGAACTGAGGAAATTACCAGGGCTTAGACCAGGAAGAGAAATGGGGAAAATGAGTACAAGATCAACAAATATGAAGGATAAGATGAAAAATTCAGGATGCTCCACATTTCAGAATAAGACAACCAAGAGGAAGAGTAGGCAGTATCACCCTGACTTAGATGTTCACATCCCTGGAGGAAGAATGGCATCAGCTGGGACAGGGAAGAGGTGCTTCCTCTCATTTCTGATGTTTCCTTACAGTGCAGAGAATCTGGCCAACACCTGGCCTTTCTCCTGCCCTTAACTCCCATTTCCTCTGGTGTGTCAGGCAGGGTTCTCAACAGAAACAGAATCAAGAGAATATATATAGACATAGTAAAGCAGATTTATTATGGGAATTGGCTTGTGTGATTACAGAGGCCAAGGAGTCTTACAATGTGACGTCTACAAACCGCAGCCCCAGGAAATCTGCTGACATATTTCATTCTGAGCCCAAGGCCTGCGAACCATGGGGAGGGGGACACAAGTGCAGGTCCTAGATTCCAGAGGTCCAACAGCCAGGAGCTCTAATGTGTGAGGATAAGAGAAGTGGGATCCCAGCTCAAGAAAGTAGAGAGAGAATTCTCACCTCAAAAACAAATCCCTCAAAGAGCTGAGTGAGCAACCTCTGCCTGTGTGGTTGAACGCAATTCCAATTATTCAGCCTGTCAATTCAGACACAGCCTCACAGGCACACCCAGAAATAATATTTTACAAACTATCTGGGCATCAGTAAACCAGTGAACTTGACACATAGAATTAACCATCACATCTGAGGATTGATTTCTCTGATTAGGAGATACAGGGAAGCACTGGACACACTCAACCTACAGCTTTCTGTACCTTGTTGGAGCTAACACTGGGCTCATGCAAGCCCCAAGCTGATGGTTTAGTTTGGTGCTGCCTGGATTGGGACAAGTGATTCTATTTAATTCTGGGGTAAGAATATGGGGAAATGAGAACTCACATCCTGCTTGGGCGGGGGCGGTAAATATATATCACTGTGTGGAGGGCAGTTTGACAAACATTTCCTTTACTTGAAGAATTAATTATATATGCACCAGCTATTCTACTTCTGGAATTGGCTATTATCCCATTAGATTTTTCTTGCAAGTGGATAAAAACATGCAAAGGACATGGATTGTAGTCAATGGGAAGCCACCTAAATGACTATCAATGTGGTGTATTTACCTTGCAAAATACTATGAAAATTAATATTCATTAACTACATTGATTTATGTCAATATGGATAAGTCTTTTCTAAAGATTTATTTTTATTTACTTGAAAGGCATCCATTAGTTCACTCCATCTATTGGTTCACTCCCCAAATGGCTGCAACAGCCAGACTGGGCCAGACCAAAGCCAGGAGCCAAGAGATTCTTCCAGGTCTCCCACGTGAGTGCATAGGCCAAAGCTCTTGCATTATCCTCTGCTGCTTTCCAGGCACATTAGCAGGGAGCTGGATTGCAAGAGGAGCAGCCAGGACTGAAACCTTCATGGGATGTCAGCATCACATGAGGTGGCTTTACACACTATGCCACACACCAGGCCTGATAAATCTTGAAATAAAATGTTGAGTTAAAAATGCATTAGTACCATTTCACAAATTTTGCAAAATTAATATATGAAGTGACATAGTTGTTGATAGTGTCTATATGATAAAAGTGAATGGTTTGGACATGAAAGACATGACCTTCATGATGGTTATGGTGTCGACCTCTGCGGAGAGATAGAGAACAGTTAAATATTTACCAGGCAAGCTTTCATTTCCCTTCCAAAGCTGATTTTCCATTTCATCCCCAAACAGAAAGGCATTCTGATCGCACTCCCCCTTCTCTGTACTGGATGCAAATGCTCACACTTTAGGAAGCATTTGAAATCACTGCTGCCCACCTTCCCAACCCTTCTACATATCTCCCCAAGGAGCCATGTACCGTATGAGGGAATGAGGGCATGAATATTTCCTTTCTTGTCCGTGCCATTGTGATTTCTGTTCTACCTGTACACACAACCACGACTCCCTCTTATAGGATTCTGAGCAGCTGTGTCTAGGTTGGGGAGAAGATCCTGCCTGCACAAGCAGATAGTGAAATATTAGGAAATTGTTAGCCACTGGTACACTTCAGCTCTCCAAACATGCCTTGAAGCTTGGTCCACACTTGTCTGTCTCTTGAATTCTTCATTCACTTTTTCCAGGACCTGGAAGCAGAGGAGAAAGCTACCGTCATTTAAAATACCAACGTTGCTAATATAGAGAGGCTCAAGGGGATAGAATTAGTCATTTTTAGGATGCATTTATGAGCTAGATACTAAGTGGAATATGTTTGGGATTCAGTTGCACACAACAATAAACATGATAGCATATATGCATTGCACAGCATCAATCTTGCATTTCTACATGTAGTAGAAATTTTACAGCAAAAGCACTGTTATCTTCATTGTACAGCTGCAACAACTCAGGTGAAGCAACTTTAAATGAAGGGCACAGGGGGTGAAATCAGAAGAGGCTTCATTTGATCTAATGTCTGTGTGGCTCCTGCAGCAAATGAGCCCAAAAATTAACTTTGCTCTGAGTCAGTGCATGGACAACATCCTTTGGGAGATCACTGCTATTATGAAACAAAGAGAACTCGGTTTGCTCATTAGTCACCAATGCAACTCTTTGGAAAGCCAATGGAAAAACAAACAGCTGCTCTTCAAGTCATGTGTGCTGATCACACTTAAGATTGTTTAAAAGCACCCACCAAGCAAATAATTTCATGATGGAGTAAAATTAAGATTGCATATTTCATTCTGCTTATCTACTGGAAAGTTACATAACATTCAGGAAACACATGTGGGTTTTATTATAGTTTCTGGCAGTATTTGCAAAAAAGGTGATATGTAATAAAATATATCATTTTAATATACCAAAACAGTCAAAAGTAAAATGTGAAAAAATTATCAATAAAAAACATAGAAAAAATAATTCAAATGATTACTGAGTGAATGGCCACTGGTTTGTAGGGTTGCACATAAGGACTATTTAGTTTTTTTAGTTTGGCGAGTCTGTTACACTTCAACCCTTCACAGTTCTAAAAATTGGGTTGTATGTGTTGCTGATTTTATATGTAATAAAGAAAAGTGCATGTGTTGGGATTCCCTGGCAGCAGCAATTGTCACTTATATACAGAATGAATAAACAGGCAAACTGCAAGCAACAGGTAGGGGAATTTACCCTCCACATCCCCTGTTCTCTGTGAAATTTCATCCAGGTATGCATCATCGTTTGAAGACATGGAAATCTGGAACCTTCACTCCTCTTCATCACTGGCTCCAGGGCTGCTGACTTATAAAACCCAAGGGAAGAGACTGTGCTCTGGGGATGCCACATATGAAAACTGTAATGTCTAACGTCCTTCCTGGGACTGCGCCATCTGTCGCTTTCCCCGGGCCACCTGTTTACCACCTCAGTCTCTTCTGGGTCTTGGCCCAACAGCCACATTGGCCTCCGCTGAGTTTCTCATGTGCACAATTCTTGCTGTTCTCCAGCGCCTGTGTACTTCCTGTTCCCTCACGCATTCATTCAACTCTCCAAAAGTGTAAACTTGGCCAAACTCTTTTATGAGGCCAGCATTATGTTCACACCGAACCAGACAAAGATACAGCACAAAAGGAAAACCACAGGCCAATATCCCTGAGGAACATAGTTGCAAAATTCTCAACAAAATATTAGCAATCGGGAGGAGCGGCAAGATGGCGGAATAGGCAGGGAGCACACTTAGTCCGGGGGGAGAGAAAGTTTAATATAAGTGGAGATACTGCAGGGTCAAGGAAGAGTAGGGGATGAAATAGCAGAGGAAACTCTTCCGGAACTAGTGATTCACAGTGGACCTGCGTGGAGAGCGTGGGAGCCCAAGTTCGGGACACCAGCGGCAGACTCAACGCACCAGCGCTGGAACGCGAGATGAGCCGAACCTCCATAGCCCGAGATACCAGCGGGCAAGTGGAAAGAGGAGGCTAGAGGGAACGAGGCTTGAAACTCTGTGGGGAAAAGTTCACCAGGCTAACTAGAAGAGAGATAGGAAAAAAATAAAAAAAGTGACCGATACAGACACAAGTTTCTCTCCGCTCACCTCTCAAAGGCGAGCAAGACAGAGCAGGCGCCATTTTGGACATACGTCATAAGCAGGGCGACCTCAGGTCTGCACCAGCCCTGAGCCTAGCGGAAAAACCTGACTCTGTGGGGAGGGGTGAAATAACAGGAGATTAGCATCTAACTTGGCAACCCAGTGGGAGACTGCAGGAGAATTGGAGCACACACTGAGGGCAGCACAGATTCCCTGTGTGGTCCTTGAGAAAGAGCTTCCAATCTCTGGCTCCTGTGGGTATATCATTTGCCTGCTAACTACCTCCAATTACGTTCAGCTGTGCGGAATTACTTCCCTTTTGAATCAAAAAAAGAAAGAGAGATTTACCACACCTAACCTAGGAGTGTCATCTTTGACACACCCTCAACCCTGAGGAACCAAACACAGCTCTCAGTCCACACTCATCTCAAGCCTCTAAGGCTCCACTGAAAGCAGACAGTCCACTTAATATAGAGCCATAGTGTAACAAGAAAAAACACCACAGTGAAGAAACCAAATATCTCCAACATGCCAAACAACAAATGCAAAAACCAAGCTAACAAGAACAAGGAAGAAACTATGACGCCCCCAAATGAAAAAGACACCCCAATTCAAGATTATGAAGATGATGAGATCGAAGAAATGCAAGAAGCGGATCTCAAAAAATTGATAAGAACATTAAGAAGTGCTCAAAAACAAATTCTTGAACTACAGAAATCCTTCATGGACAAGATAGAAAATCTCTCTCGTGAAACTGAAATATTAAGGAGGAATCAAAATGAAATGAAACAACTAGTGGAACAAGAAACTCTGATAGTGACTAGAAATCATAATGAAATGAAGAGTTCAATAGATCAAATGACAAACACATTAGAGAGCCTTAAAAACAGAATGGGCGAAGCAGAAGAGAGAATATCAGACTTAGAAGACAGAGAACAGGAAAGGAAACAGGCAAGCCAAAGAAAAGAAGAAGAAATTAGAAATCTAAAAAATATTGTCGGGAATCTACAGGATACTATTAAAAAACCCAACATTCGGGTTCTAGGAGTTCCTGAAGGCATGGAGAGGGAGAAAGGATTAGAAGGCATTTTCAGTGAGATACTAGCAGAAAATTTCCCAGGTTTGGAGAAGGACAGAGGCATCTTAGTACAGGAAGCTTATAGAACCCCTAATAAACATGACCAAAAGAGATCCTCACCACGACATGTTGTAATCAAACTCACCACAGTGAAACATAAAGAAAAGATCCTAAAAGGTGCAAGAGAGAAACGTCAGATCACTCTTAGAGGATCTCCAATTAGACTCACAGCAGACTTCTCATCAGAAACCCTACAAGCTAGAAGGGAATGGCGAGACATAGCCCAGGTACTAAGAGAGAAAAACTGCCAGCCCAGAATACTATATCCTGCAAAGCTCTCATTTGTGAATGAAGGTGAAATTAAGACTTTTCATAGCAAGCAGAAACTGAAAGAATTTGTTGCCACTCATCCTGCCCTGCAAAAGATGCTTAAAGATGTGTTACACACAGAAACACAGAAACATGGTCACCAATATGAAAGAAGGTAAAGGAAGGAAACCTCACAGCAAAAGATCACTGGAAGCTCAATTTCTCTTTGACATAGAATTAAACTCTGATGCTCTGTTAAAGCAATGTGTTAAAGTAATCTATTATATTCTCTTGATGTCTGTTAAATTCTAATTGTTCAAAAACAGCTGAATTTTTATTAAGAGCTATGGGTTATTTAAATATGTGCTTTTTTCAAAAATTTGAATAATCACCTTGTAACAATGATCAAATTTGGTCTATGTTATGTCATGATTTTAAGGAATCTTATTTCAACCAGATATTTTGGATTTTGAGCCTTCTTGGCATTCTTGACAGGCATTCAAAAAATCAAAGTTTCAAACAATCTGGTCTCTAAAATTTCCAGTAAATCCTGGACTTTGGTTTTTCCAGTTTGGGCCCAACTGAAAAAATCGAAGGACCTATGTCTCTCATCTTATAGAGACACCAACTAATCAGTCTATTTGGAGTATATTAGAAGTACTGTCAAGATGTGATGTAGTACCAGACTTTAAGTTTCTATAATGGAAAATGCTATTAATACAAATGTTGGAGAATTAAAAAGTCTAATGATCTTGTGTTACTAGACATGATAGTTATCTTAATGAGAAAGCCCCAGAGGCCTAAATGTTAAATACTTGTAAAATCCTACAGGTGCTTTCAAAAATACTGTGAAGTAAGCAAGTGCCTCTTGTTGGTTGATGAGTTTATAATTTTAAACATGGCGACTTAAAGTCTTTTGTCATCCATAGTTACATATGATGTGCTGCTCATAAAACTAAAGCGTTGTTGGTTCTGTGTTTAGCTGTCCTCCTATAGGTTCCTATGGACTTTTTCCAGCCACTTTTATTGTATTCAGTACTTTGGGATGGCTCTGTAAACAGATGAAGCCAATAATGTATTAACAGTACCAACTGAGAGAAAGTATGGTTAACTGAGTTTACTAAAAACAAAAAGCAATTCAAATCAATTGGCAATCTACAAAAAGAGTTAAAGATTTTAAAAGCTATTATTAAAATTGCTATATTGGTCTATTATGCTATATTATATGTGTGTACATATTGTATGTCCACATGGGGAAATTTTATTAAGAGTTTTATTTTAAATGGCTTATAGATAAGATTGTCCATAAATTTAAGCTGCTAAAATCAATCAAAGATACATTTTAATTTGTGGGACCTGAATCTGTGTATCATATGTTTTAGACTTGTTGGTAGAAAGAAACTAAAAATATTTTAGATGGTTGTGCTTAAGTTTACTGGCTAAACAAACTACACCATGTTAGATATTTAAGAGGTGTTTTCAAATACATGATTCTTAAAATTTCTAGAAGGCATTGGACCTTCTGGTAAATGTTTTCTTAAGTTGTTATCTAATGGTTGAAATGGTTTGCTAAGTATTCATGTGATATTGCTATTGTCAGCAAGCGATCTAGGACTTGCTCCCTCATTTCTCTATTCTAAGCCCAACTTGTTCTTTCATTTCTCTATTCTCTTCAAGGTAGGAAACTAATTCTATTATGAAGGAATCTGTAGGATGCCCAATTTAATCTTTAGACCTTATAAAAGAGATGGCTAACATTTTTCTGTAATAGCATAGCCAAAATAAGAACTCAAATAATAATCTCATAGCTAGATTCACTTCGCCATCAGCGAAGTATACAGTAAGTAGAAAAAACCTCCCTTTCAGACCAAAGGGAAAGAAAGTTTTAAAGTGAGAATATAGTTTTCCTCATGGGCATTGTCTACCTTAGAAAAACTACTACAGAACATGCCTGTGACTATAGACTTGTAGTTCAGGCCACCGAAGATTAGAGATGGGACACGGGCACTCCCTTGACTTGCATCCTCTGGTCTGCTTTAACAAAAACCAGGAGGAAAAGAAAGCTCGGCATCAGAAGCAATGGGTGGCAGGCCTATTAATGGCTGATCTGTACAGTGATCTGCCCTCAAGGAGACCCAACAGGCCAGTCCACTGCAGTGGCTTTCAATGTGGTAAGCCTGGGCTTCAGCAGAAGTCAGCTTGTGAAGAGCCCTGGCAGCTCTGCCAAGAGTTGGATCACTGGAAATGGACCTGCCCTGGAGTCGAAGGATGCCCAGGTCAGAGCCACAGATCTTATTGGCTCTAAGCTGAAAAGCCCTTCACTCAGCCCAACTTCCAAAGTGACCACTGCAGCTGAGGGGATGGTCAAGTAGGGTCAGCAACATTGCAGGCAGAACTGTAAATTTCTTGTTAGAGATGCCCCCTGCCTTTACCTGGCCAGCTCTCCTCCCAGGCCAGCCAAGTAATGAAAGTCAACAGAGTGCCTTCCCCTAGGAGGTTCATACCTCCCTTAGGATATACCCCATGTGAAGAGATAGATAGGTCTGGGCCTCTTCACTTACAAGGCCTAAAGCCCACCAGATTATTATCAAGCCCCTTCTATCAGGTTCTATTTGCCTCTCAATCAGAAAACTTAATTGTAGCTTAGACAGCACCTTTCTTAGCTCCTCTAATAATGACTCTGTCCTTTGTTCTAGGCCCTGTCTAGTGCACTTGGGCCTCATTCCTTTGTAATCATAACCTCTACTCTACCACCAATGGCTCTACTCCCAACCTGTGTGTACTGATGGTCCTCTTCCCCACTTAATGCTGTATAATTGTTCAAACCTGGTAAATGCCACTCTTAGGATCATTGGTTACTATCCTCACTCTGTCTTTTATGACCTTGTCTAAATATGATCAGAGTCGGCAAACTTGGAAGGCTTCCATAGCCTTGGCAACTCATGACGACAGCCTAGGATGGTTACTGGCGCCATAAACTAGAGTGTCAATTTGTTGGGTCAACAACAGGAGCCACTGTGCGCTTGCTCCTCATGTGGGATCTCTGTCCTTAATGTGCTGTACATTGTGATTTAATGCTATAACTAGTACTCAAACAGTATGTTTCACTTTGTGTTTCTATGTGGTTGCAAACTGTTGAAATCTTTATACTAAATTGATCTTCTGTATATAAAGAGAATTGAAAATGAATCTTGATGCAAATGGAAGGGGAAAGGGAGCGGGAGAGGGGAGGGTTGCGGGTTGGAGGGAAGTTATGGGAGGGGGAAGCCATTGTAATCCATAAGCTGTACACTGGAAATTTATATTCATTAAATAAAAGTTAAAAAAAAATAAAAATAATAAAAAAAAGAAAAATCTGGTATACACCACCTTAAAAAAAATATTAGCAATTGAAATTCACAACTACATTAAAATTATTTATTATGATCAAATGGAATTTATCCAAAGATGGTTCAAAATTCGCAAATCAATAAATTGAATTCACAAAAAGAACAAAAGTTTATGATCATCTCCATAGATGGAGAAAATTCTTTAATAAAATTCAACATTCTATCATGATGAAAATTCTCAACAAGTTAACTGAGGAAGTGAATACATTTGCGTAGGTTACCTGATGTTCTATTCTGGTTGTCTTTAAAGTTTGGGCCTTGTCTTTGCTTCTTTGTGGTTTCTCTAGGATGGAACTCCATGTGCAATTATTTTTATCATTCCTATGGGACTTCCTGGGCTCTTTGAAAGTAGAACTTACGTCCTTCAACCATTTTTGAAAAATATCTACTCATTACTACTTTAAATAACTTCTGATTGATTTTGTCTCCTCTCCTTCTAGCACTCTAGGTACATAAAAAAAAAAATCCTTCTTAGCAGATCCTGGGTGTGTTTTAACCTGTCTTATGAATTTTATAAACCTTGTCTCACCATGCCTTATTTTAGATGATGAACTGGTAACCAAGAGGTAAGAATAAGAATAAGTAAAGAATAAAGGATTGCTTTCTTCAATCTTGGTTAATCTACTTTTTATTTGAAAGAGTCACATACAGAGAAATACAGAGAGAGAGAGAGAGAGAGAGAGAGAGAGAGAGAGAGAGAATCTTCCATCTGCTGATTTCTTTCACTCCATAAATGGCTACAATTGCCAGGACTGGGCCAGGCCAAAGCCAGGAGTCTAGACCTCCATCCAGGTCTCCTGTTTCCCACAGGAATAGCAGGGGTCCAAGTACTTGGATCATCGTCTGCTGCTTTCCCAGGAGCATTAGTAGAGTGCTGGATCAGAAGTAGAGCAACTGGGACTCGAACTGGTACCCATATGGGATGCCAGTAACACAGACAGAGGCTTAACCAACCGTGACACAACACTGACCCATTGTCTAATCTACTCTTAATCTCATCCTTCAAGATATGAACTTCAGTTGCTGTAGTTTTTAGTTCTAAATTTTTTGTACCTATTTTTCCATTTTGTACAACTGGGAAGTTACTCAGTGCATCAATTAAAGTTGTCTGAAGACACAGAGTGTACTCACTCACTCACTCATAGAAAAAGATTTATTTCAAGAAATTGTCCTACATTCTTTGGAGGAACTGGAAAGTCAAACATTTGAGAAGGGGTCGGCGCCTTGGCACACTTGGTTAATCCTCCACCTGCAGCGCCGGCATCACATATGGGTGCCAGGTTTTAGTTCCGGTTGCTCCTCTTCCAGTCCAGCTTTCTACTGTGGTCTGGGAAGGCAGTGGAGGATGGCCCAAGTGCTTGGGCCCCCACACCGGCATGGGAGGCCAGGAGGAAGCACCTGGATCCTGGCTTCTGCTAGGCGTAGCTCCGGCTTTGGCGGCCATTTGTGGGGTGAACCAAGGGAAGGAAGACCTTTCTCTCTGTTTCTCTTTCTCACTGTCTAACTCTATCTGTCAAATGAATTTAAAAAAGAAAAAAAAAAAAAATAGGCTGGCGCCGTGGCTGAATAGGCTAATCCTCCGCCTTGTGGCGCCGGCACACTGGGTTCTAGTCCTGGTTGGGGCGCCGGATTCTGTCCAGGTTGCCCCTCTTCCAGGCCAGCTCTCTGCTATGGCCCGGGAAGGCAGTGGAGGATGGCCCAAGTGCTTGGGCCCTGCACCCACATGGGAGACCAGGAGAAGCACCTGGCTCCTGGCTTCGGATCAGCGCGGTGCGCCGGCCACGGCGGCCATTGGAGGGTGAACCAACGGCAAAGGAAGACCTTTCTCTCTGTCTCTCTCTCACTGTCCACTCTGCCTGTCAAATAAATAAATAAATAAATAAATAAAAAGAAAAAAATAAACATTTGAGAAAACATCTCAGACAAGAGCCGATGCTGCAGTTTTGAGGAGGAAATTCTTCCCCGAGCCATTTTAGTGTTGCTCATAAGGCCTTTCAGCCATAATCTACCTAAAGTCCAATGACGGTAGATGTTAATGAATCTACAAAACATCTCCCAATTAACACCTAGAATAATATTTGGCTGAGAACTGAACATCATACCCCAGCCAAGTTGACATATAAAACGAAGTTATGGGAGGGGGGAAGCCATTGTAACCCATAAGCTGTACTTTGGAAATTTATATTCATTAAATAAAAGTTTAATAAATGAAAAAAAAAACTACCATGATAAAATGTACTACTCAGTTTGCTATCAATAGAAGCAGAAACCCACTAAAAATTCTTGGAAGAAATAACTTTTCTATGTATTTATCCTAAGTCAGCTTCTGGGTCACTAAGCAATAAAGAACCCTGATTGACGTGCTTCTCAACACCCACCCCATTCTCTATCCCTGAGCCACACTGCTGCCAGCATGCTCAGGGCTCCAGAGACACAGACTTTAGTCTGGTTCAGGGAATGGAAGAATTGCATTTAGGACCGACTTAATAAACTTCAGAGACCTTAACTTCGAAGAGCTTCTTTCAGTAGTGGGAACTTCCATTAAGCTCATCTGACCAAATATTCCTGCTAGGTTTATAGAAGTAATTTTAACTGCAATTGGTTAAGACTGCTGTCTTACCAAAAGTAAAACACAGTGAATATTACAGAATTGTTCTGGGTCCTTATTTGAATATATTATATTATCTCTCTGCAATAATGCTACTTACTGGGCTCTGCAGTATTTGTGGCATTCATCTGCATTTTAAATGTGTAATTTTTCTTGCTCTAAATTATTTACTTTTATGCCTACATTTATATATGTAATTCCATATTCTTTTTCTCAAAGAGCCCTTCCGTTTCTCAAATTGTATAGGCCTCTAGTGTCTGCAAACTTAGAGGTGCACCTAGCAACCATTATTTCAGGAGTAGTTGGGAACTCATTTGAATCAATGAGCCTGAGTAGGTGTTACTGTGGGTTTCAAGGAAGGAAGAGATTTTTCTTTCGGTCTTCTCCAGAACATTCCAGGATGTCTGATCATGAACCACAGGGATAAATCACTTCCCATACCACAATCCAGTGTACACATCGCCTACGTGTAACGGAGGTTTCAGGAAGCTCGTTTACCTTTACACATGTGATCCACTCCATTGTTACATGTAATCCACTGCAGTACTTGATCCACTTTATTACTTTTTCTTACATTAAGGTATTTAAATGCTGGATGTGACAGATCAGGTTATATTGTTCTCATAATCTGCTAATGAGTTGTCAACATTACCAAAAGTGCTAATCTATGATTAGGGTGAAGTTGTGATGCCTGGATCTGCCATAGATACTTTGCTACCATGAGTGAAGCCAACAACAAGCAGAATTCGAGAACTATAGGGAATTAGTTTAAGGTTTTAAATATTACTATTTAATACATAGTTGATAACTAATGATCAACGAATATTCAATAAAATGGCTTTTAATTGCTTTTCATTTTAGCACTAAAACAGGAATTTTATTATAAGTACCTGAAAATTCCAGAGCTATCCCAGCTACAGGAGTAAGTGGTATGCCAGGCTGAAGGCTGCAGCCAGCACCTCCATATGGGGCTCCCACACAGATGGCAGAAATTCAAACACTTGAGCCCTCATCTGCTCCCTCCCAGGTGCATTAGCAGGAAGCTGTGCTGGAAGCAGAAGCCAGGTTCAATCACAAGCACTCTGAAATGGGATGTGAGCAGCCCAAGAGGCAGACTAACTTGCTATGCCACAGCACCCCTCCCCACCAGGTCATTACTAGTCATTGAAACTTTCTCATCATTGACTCTGAAGAAAGGAAATTTTACATGAACTATACTATGCCATTTTAAGACATGAGTAATAATTAACATAGTTTACTCTATAAGGGTTAAATATGCCATAAAAATGAAATTATATTTATTATGTTATCCTTTAATAATTTAACTCAATTTCACAATTATGTGACTGCAGCTCAGTAGCCGCATCTAATGATTCTCATTAAAAATGATGCTTTGTCTTTGAAATCAAATATCAGAAATGAATGCCCTGAATATATTAGTGTATGCACTATAATTGTTTATTCATTAAGTTTCAGTAGTGGTTTTAAAATAGTCACCTTTGAGAGTATCATGTCATAGATTTATATCCTTGATCAATTGTGAGCTGATTTTTGTATAATGTGTAAGATATGGTACTGTTTCATACTTCTGCATGTAGAAATCTAATTTTCCCAACATCATTTGCTGAAGAGATTATCCTTTCTCCAGGAAGTCACTTTCGCTTGTTTGTCAAAGATTATTTGGTTGTAGATAAGTGGATTGATTTGTGGGGCTTTAATTCTGTTCCATTGGTTCACATGTCCATTTTTGTGCCAGTATCAGACTGTTTTGATTACAGCTGCCCTGTAGTGTATCTTTAAATGCGGGATTTCAATGCCTACAACTTTGTTTTTATTGTTTAAGATTGTTTTAACTATTCAGAGTCTCTTGTTTATCCACATGAATTTGAAGATTTTCTTTTTTAAAAAACTTTTATTTAATGAATATAAATTTCCAAAGTACAGCTTATGGGTTACAATGGCTTTTTCCCCCCCAAAACTTCCCTCCCACCTGCAACCCTCCCCTCTCCTGCTCCCTCTCCCCTTCCATTCACATCAAGATTCATTTTTAATTCTCTTTATATACACAAGATAGATTTAGTATAAATTAAGTAAAGATTTCATCAGTTTGCACCCACACAGAAACACAAAGTGAAAAATACTGTTTGAGTACTAGTTATAGCATTAATTCACATTGTACAACACAATAAGGACAGATATCCTACATGAAGAGTAAGTGCACAGTGACTCTTGTTGTTGACTTAACAAATTGACAAACTTTGTTTATGGTGTCAGCAATCACGCTAGGTTCTTGTCATGAGTTGCCAAGGCTACGGAAGCCTTTTGAGTTTGCCGACTCTGATCATATTTAGACAAGGTCATAGTCAAAGTGGAAGTTCACTCCTCCCTTCAAAGAAAGGTACCTCCTTCTTTGATGGCCCCATTCTTTCCACTGGGATCTCACTCACAGAGTGAGTTTGTTTTTTTGTTGTTGTTGTTTTGCCAGAGTGTCTTGGCTTTTCATGCCTAAAATACTCTCATGGGCTCTTCAGCCAGATCCAAATGCCTTAAGGGCTGATTCTGAGGCCAGAGTATTGTTTAGGACATCTGCCATTCTATGAGTCTGCTGTGTCTCCCACTTCCAATGTTGGATCGTTCTCTCCTTTTTTTGATTCTATCAGTTAGTATTTTCAGACACTAGTCTTGTTTATGTGATCTCTTTGACTGTTAGTCCTAACATTATGATCAATTGTGAACAAAAATTGATCACTTGGACTAGTGAGATGGCATTGGTACATGCCACCTTGATGGGATTGAATTGGAATCCCCTGGCACGTTTCTAACTCTACCATTTGGGGCAAGTCTGATTGAGCATATCCCAAATTGTACATCTCTTCCCTCTCTTATTCCCACTCTTATATTTAGCAGGGATCACGTTTCAGTTAAGTTTTAGCACCTAAGAATAACTGTGTATTAATTACAGAATTCAACCAATAGTATAAAGTAGAACAAATAAAAAATACTAAAAGGGATAAAGTATTAAGTTGTTCATCAACAGTCAGGGCAAGGGCTGATGAAGTCACCATTTCTCATAGTGTCCATTTCACTTTAACAGGTTTCCTTTTTCAAAAGAGGAAATCCAAATGGCCAACAGGCACATGAAAAAATGTTCAAGATCACTAGCAATCAGGGAAATGCAAATCAAAACCACAATGAGGTTTCACCTCACCCCGGTTAGAATGGCTCACATACAGAAATCTACCAACAACAGATGCTGGCAAGGATGTGGGGAAAAGGGACACTAACCCACTATTGGTGGGAATGCAAACTGGTTAAGCCACTATGGAAGTCAGTCTGGAGATTCCTCAGAAACCTGAATATAACCCTACCATACAACCCAGCCATCCTACTCCTTGGAATTTACCCAAAGGAAATTAAATCGGCAAACAAAAAAGCGGTCTGCACCTTAATGTTTATTGCAGCTCAATTCACAATAGCTAAGACCTGGAATCAACCTAAATACCCATCAACAGTAGTCTGGATATAGAAATTATGGGACACATCGCTTCTCGGCCTTTTGGCTAAGATCAAGTGAAATTATGGGACATGTACTCTATAGAATACTACGTAGCAGTAAAAAACAATGAAATCCAGTCATTTGCAACAAAATGGAGGAATCTGAAAAACATCATGCTGAGTGAAATATTCCCAAAGGGACAAATATCATATGTTCTCCCTGATCAGTGACAGCTAACCAAGCACCAAAAAGGAAACCTGTTACAGATTTTCTTATAAACAGAGGAAACACTAGAAGACATTGGCATAGGGAAATACTTCTTAAAGAAGACCTGAGAAGCACAAACAAACAAAAAAAATGGAACTAAATCAAGATAAGAACTCCTGCACTGCAAAGCAAACACTCAACACGGAGAAGAGGAAACTGACCAAATGGGAGAAAAGCTATACAAACTGTGCATCTAATAAAGAAAAATATTGAGACTATATGAGGGGCACAAGAAACTCAACAGAAACAAAACAAACAATCCAGTTACAAAGTGGGTAAAGAATAGGAATTGGCATTTTTCAAAGGATGAAAAGCAAATGGGCAGCAGACACACGAAAAATTGCTCAGGATCACCAGCCATTTGAGAAATGTAAATACAAACCACAGTGAGAATGGCTATCATCCAAAAATCTAAAAATAAAAATTGGCAAGGATATAGAGAAAAGGGTTGCTGGGAATGTAAACTAGTACAATTATGAAAGACAAAATGGAATTTACTCAGAAATCTGAAAAATAGATCTACCGTATAACTCATCCATCCCACTCCTGGGAATATATCCAAAGGAAATGAAATCAGCACATGAAAGAGTTATCTGTATCCCCAGGTATTTAGCAGCTCAATTCACAATAGCTAAGAAATGTAATCAACTCAGATGTCCATTCTACTGATGACTGGATAAAGAAAATGTGGCATATATACATGATGGAATACTACTCAGCCATAAAAAAGAATGAAATCTTGTCCTTTGCAACAAAATGAGTGCAACTGGAGATCATTATGCTTAGTAAAACAAGACAAATGTTGTATATTTTCTCTGATTTTTGGTAATTAATACAGAAAGTACAAAATAATCTGAGTGTATAAGAGTGAAATTAGCATCTTATGATTTGATTTTCATTTATTGTCCCAGTTCTATTCCCGTGGATCAGTTGTCTTCTACTTTTTACTTGTTGAACACTATATTCACTGGAGTATTAAGCTTGTGATTATAAAGTAAACTTAAAGTATGCTATTGCAGAAATTAAAAGAAAAAAAAGGAAAGGAAGGAGGAGGGAGGTGGAGAAGTATCCTTATGTTCTTAGAATTTTTCTTTGCAAAAAATTTGTTTTCTTTATACTAATAAAAATGTTTTTAAAAGCAAAACAAAATAATCACCTTTAGTACAATGAAAATATGAGATAACCACATTAAAATATACTGTGTATATTTCAAACTCATTATAAAAGTACTAATGAATGTAAGTTCTAGACATATAGAAACTAAAAAGGAAAAGAGGGGACAAGTAGTGAGAAAAAGGTGATAAAATATAATTATCTCCTGATTCCCACAAAATGTGTTCAAATGTTTGGCTTTTGAATAAATAAACTTTTTTATATTTAAAAAATTTAAAATATAGGAAAACACATTCATTGATTTCTCACACAACTCTTGATTATCCCAAGAACAGGTGTATTCATTAACTATGAGACAGAGCTTAATAGGTGTTTAATGGAATGGTGGTGACACCGAATTGACACTCAGTAAGCACTAATTGAGTGAGAAGAACTGAAATGAGAACAGTCTAATTCCAGTAACAAGTAAATATGTGTGGTAACTTTCACAAGGTAATCCAGAAGTGCCTAGCTGCATTTGGACAAACATTTATGATCTTAACTCTCTGTTTAACATTTGAATAAATGCTCATTTTCATTGCAGAGGAAGAAAGATAACAGATAATAGGCAGAGAAGACAGTAAATGGATTGTAAACAGCGCAGGCCTCTTTAAAAGTTCCCCAAGACTGATTGTTGTGAGATTCCTTATTTGGAGAGAATTATAAATAGAAATAGAAAAATGAAGAAGGAAGGGAGGGAGGAAGGAAGGAAGGAAGGAAGGGAGGGAGGGAGGGAGGGAGGGAGGAAGGGAAAGTGGTGATGAGCTACAATTCATTCAACCAAACTTGGCTTCCTCTCCCTTTTCTCTCTCCCTCTCAAATAACTCAACCAATGACACATATGAAATGCTAATTTTCCCTCTTATTTTTAACCCTGCCCTTAAAGGACAATGAATTCTTTTAAGTTTTCCACTTATCTTTTTATCAGAAAACAGCATGATAATTTAATTCCATGGAAGTAAGAATAAGGAGGCTAACCTTTGACTCAACATTGTTTATGTATTTTAATTTTATACATATATTTTGTATTTTATGAGGGAATTGAAAATACAGTTCCACTCTAGAAAATAGCATAGTGTTTGCAATCGTCATACCAAATCAGTGTGATTCACAGGGAGAGCCTCAGAATGTTCCCTTCACTGAGTGTAGTCCTGCTCTGTTAAATCTTTCTTTTTCTCACCTTGATGACTGCTCAGGCAGATCCTGTAGTTTCCTTAACTTTTTTTTTTTTTTTTTTTTTTTTTTGGACAGGCAGAGTGGACAGTGAGAGAGAGAGACAGAGAGAAAGGGTCTTCCTTTACCGTTGGTTCACCCTCCAATGGCCGCCACGGCTGGCACACTGCTGCCGGCACTTCACACTGATCCGAAGCCAGGAGCCAACTGTTTGCTCCTGGTTTCCCATGCAGGTGCAGGGCCAAAGGACTTGGGCCATCCTCGGCTGCACTCCTGGGCCACAGCAGAGAGCTGGCCTGGAAGAGGGGCAACTGGGACAGAATCCGGTGCCCTGACCAGGACTAGAACCCAGTGTGCCGGCGCTGCAGGCAGAGGATTAACCTATTGAGCTGCGGAACCGGCCCTTAACATTTTAATAACACTTTCATTAGTAATAAACCCAGTGGGAGTTTAATTTACTTTTTTACTCATCAAGCACAGACAATTTTGAATAATATCATCAATGAAATCCTCCTGCCCAACCCCCCCATCCGTTTGTTGTACATCTAAACAATTTTGGGGGCTATTGTTGATTTTTGAAAATATACAAGTAAGCGTCAAATGAGCATGCTTTCTTTCCTTTAAGATTTATTTTTTATTTATTTATTTATTTATTTATTTATATAGACTTATTTATTTATTTATTTTTGGAGTGTTCTCTTTTTTTTACCTTTTATTTAATGCATATAAATTTTTAAAGTACAGCTTATGGATTACAATGACTCCCCCCCATAATTTCCCTCCCACCTGCAACCCTCCCCTTTCCCACTCCCTCTCCCCTTCCATTCACATCAAGATTCATTTTCAATTCTCTTTATATACAGAAGATCAGTTTAGTATACATTAAGCAAAGATTTCAACAGTTTGCACCCACATAGAAACACAAAGTGAAAAATACTGTTTGAGTACTAGTTATAGCATTAAATCACAATGTACAGCACATTTATTTATTTATTTTTATAGATTTATTTTAAAAGATAGAGTTACAGAGAGAGGTAGAGACAGAGAGAGAGGTCTTCTATCTGCTGGTTCACTCCCCAAATAGCCGCATTGGTCAGAGCTGAAAGGATCTGAAACTAGGAGCCAGGATCTTCTTCCAGGTCTCCCACATGAATGCAGGGGCCCAAAGACTGCTGCTTTCCCAGGTGCATAAGCAGGGAGCTGTAGTGGAAGTAGAGCAGCTGGGACTCAAACTGGTGCCCAAATGGGATGCCATTGCTGCAAGCCAGGACTTTAACCCATTGTGCCAGCGCCAACCCAGCACATGTTTTCTTACTTTCCCTTTAATGTAGTATCCAACATGGAAGCTAATTTAGGGAACTTCTGGCAATAGAGTCAGCACCTGCCACACATATTTATCTTTAGAGTATGTCAGCAAGCTTTTGAAAACATGGGAACTGGTTTAGACACAGCTGATAATGTCAACTTCTACAAATCCTTGGGAGTAAACAGGTGATTCAGAATAACCAGATATAACTATATACAATTTTTTTGTTTCTGAATTATTTTATTATGATATTTTAGATAAGTCTGATGAGACACAAATTTTCAAATAGCCAGAATCAAACTTGAGCGATGTGCAGTGATACACCAGGCCTTAAAATTGTTCCATATGGAGCCAATCATTTAGTGTAGCAGTTGGGATGTCCATGTTCCACAACAGAGTGCCTGGATTTCACACCATAAGCTGTACTCCTGATTCTAGCTTCCTGGCAATGCAGAAGAGGAGGAAGCAATGGTACCTCAAGTAGTTGTGTTTCTGCTATGTACATGGGAAACCCTGGATCAGTTCCTAGCTTCTGAATTTGTCCCAGCCAATTTCTTTTGAGGCATTTAAAGAGTGAGCAAGCAGATGGAAGTGTGCTCTCTCTCTCTCTGTCTCTCAAATAAATTAATTTTTAAAATTGTCCTACTCTATGAGGAATGTCATTGACTGCAACAAAAAATTATAAAGAAATGGAATCTACATAAAGAAAAATTACAATTTCAAATAACACTAACAGGAGAGAAAACTAACAGGAGAGAGATTAATTGAATGCCTTGATCATTTTCATAAAGAGCAGGCACTCAGTGTACATCAATGAATCCAACAGTCAGTGTTCCCTGTCACTGAGCCATTTCGTTTTTAATTTATATCCCACACCATAAAGGAGAACATGTAGTATTTTTCTTTATGTCTCTGGCTTATTCCACTCAATATGATGCCCTCCACTTGTATCCATTTTGAGGCAAATAATAGAATTTCATTATTTTTTAATAGCTTAGACCATCCTATTGCATATGTATACCACATTCTTTTTTTTTTAATTTATTTATTTATTCATTTGAAAGTCAGAGTTACAGAGAGAGAAGAGGCAGAGATCTTCCATCTGATGGTTCATTCCCAAGATGACCGCAACGGCTGGAACTGTGTTAATCTGAAGCCAGAAGCCAGGAGCTTGTTGTGGGTCTCCCATGTGGCTGCAGGGGCCCAAGGACTTGGGCCATCTTCTACTGCTACCCCAGGCCATAGCAGAGAGCTGGATCAGAAGTGGAGCGGCCTGGTCTCGAACCAGCGCCCATATGGAATGTCGGCGCTTCAGGCCAGGGCATTAACCTGCTGTGCCACAGCACTGGCCCCACCACATTTTCTTTATACATTTATTTGATGATTGAAACCTTGGTTGATTTCATATTTTGAACAGTACTGCTATAAATGTGGTGGTGCAGATATTTGACATAAAGTTCATATCTTTGGGCAATATACCTGTACTGGGATATACCCAGACTGTGACTGCTGGGTCATAGGGCTGTCTATTTCTAGTCTTTAAGAAATCTCTATATGGTTTTGAGCATCTCCTACGTACAAAATGTTACCAAAATAAGAGAAAACGCTCCAGACCCAAGAGCTGACAAAAATTAACCTCAGTTCTCCAATCATGAGCATTTAAAATTTGATACGTAGGATTCCTTACATTGTTCACTGAAATTATATCTAGATATTTCATCTTGAAGCTAGAAATAGAAAAAGAATATACTAAAAATAATAAAAATGAAGATAGTGAAAATATAATATTTTTATTAAAGTTATCACAATGACTTTAATCTGGACAGTGATTTTTTAATATGACCTGAAAAGCATAACTAACAACAACAACAACAAAAGAGACAAATAGGACTACCTCAAACTGAAAGGTTCCACAAAGGGTGAAAAGGCAACCTACGGAAAAGGAGAAAATATTTGCAAACCCTGTATCAGATGAGAGATTAATATCTAAAATATATTTCAAAAATTCAAATAACTCATTACCAAAAGAAAAACTATTGAAAAGTACAATGGATCCAAAGAGACAGTTCTTTAAAGAGCACTTACAAATGGCCAACAAGTATATGCAAAAATGCGAAATATCATTAATCATCAGGAGAATTAAAATTTTGAAGCACAATGAGATACATCCTAATAAATGCTAGAACTGCTATTATCAAAAAGACAAAAGATAACAGCAGGAAATTGATTTAAACAAATTTCTTTTTACAGAAATGCAGAATATTAAATTTCAGAAAAAGTGGCAAAGCTGTGCACCATTACACGTGGGTCAATGTTACATCCTGGTAACACTTTCCACTTCATTTCTGCTTTCTTATATGGCACAGGCATGCATTCCTTGTCAACATAGCTAGTGTGGAGAGCTTCTCCAAAAACCCCAAAAATCATCTCGTGTGTAGAAGCTCTAAAGATGGACTGATTTGTCTGTAATCCCAAAATTACCACTTTTCATTGTCTATGTGGTCTTTCAAATATCAACAACCAGAAGATTACAGCAAATATTAGAGAGGTGCTAGACTGCTAGACATGGAGCGAGCGAGCAAGCGCGAGAGCATGCATTACTATCCGGGGAGAATTCATAGCCTGCAATGGCACCTTTGCCCTGAACTTTAAAGAATGAGTGTGTTTTTCAAATACTTTACTTATATTAAAATACATCTAACATATAAAAGAATCTATGTGCATATACACATATATAGTGTATACTTCAGTTTAAATAATAAGGATTGACATTCCTCAACCCATCACCTATTCTGTGGAACTAAACTTTACTTTTACCTTTGAATATCTCAGTATTCCTTTCCTCAGTTATATCACCCTCAAAAATAACCATTTCCCTCTACTGGAGTATACATAATTCTGCTGCATTTCTGTACACTTTTATCAAAGATGCATGCATTTCCCACTTTTACCAAATATGTACATATTTGTTCACCAATTTTTTTACTTTCACATATATAAAAATACTCTGTGTTTTCTAACATGTGAGTTTTGTGCTCATAATTAAGGTTTGAGATTTAACCATTTGATCCATGTTATGGCAATATTTTCACTAGCATATATATATATATATTTTTTTTTATTTTTGACAGGCAGAGTGGACAGTGAAAGAGAGACAGAGAGAAAGGTCTTCCTTTGCCGTTGGTTCACCCTCCAATGGCCACCGCTGCCGGCGCACCGCGCTGATCCAATGGCAGGAGCCAGGTGCTTCTCCTGGTCTCCCATGGGGTGCAGGGCCCAAGCACTTGGGCCATCCTCCACTGCACTCCCGGGCCACAGCAGAGAGCTGGCCTGGAAGAGGGGCAACCGGGACAGGGTCGGTGCCCTGACCGGGACTAGAACCCGGTGTGCCGGTGCCGCAAGGCGGAGGATTAGCCTAGTGAGCCGCGGCGCCGGCCCTTCACCAGCATATAAAAAACATTATGAGAATCCCTTTAACACTTTAAAATACAACTACTATATGATTTAGTCACTCCATTGCTGGTGCTTCTACCGGTATTGTTCACAATAGCTGGGGTGCTTGGTAGCGGCAGGGGCTGGGGAAATGTTAACTAAAGTATACAAAACTTCACTTAAGAAAAGTAAGTCCAAGAACCTATTGTACAACATGATAACTTGGTTAACAGTGCATTATGAAAAAACATTAAGAATGAATGTAAAGTGTCACTAGAAACGCTGTGTGAGGTAGTACATGTGCTAATTTGCCAGATTTAATTTTAATTTTATTTAATTAATTTTTATTAAATTAATCTTAATTGATCAAATTTTAGTTTATTTTGATTCTATTTGGTTTAATATACATTTGCCCAAGATATATATATTGCAAAACAGTATGCTGTGCATGGTAAATACACACAATTCCGTCAGTTTTTAAAATGTAAAAGCTATCAACTGTTCCAAGGAGTCTATCCCACACAGCTCGGAAACATGTTAAATACATGGCAGGTAGATAACTGGGAGGAAAAGTTGGGTCTTTTTCAAGTCTGAATGACAAGTTTTCACGAAGAGCTTCCTCGGAGAAGGCCGCCTCATGACCTCTTAGACTCAGCACATCGCTTCTGCTATTTTAAGTCCCCAAATTCTCGTCCCAGTTGCTCAGTCCCCAGCTTGACATACCTTTGGAAATGGTCCCTTGGTGAGCTTAGAACATTTTACCACAGAGGAACAAGCTCTTTTATGTTCACGCTAACCGTGTGAATTCCCCACAGCTGTCTTCGGGGTCAGCCACAACCACAGCACATGTGGTGTTGCGGACAATCGGCCACCGTTTGTCTCATTTGCTCTCCATGAACAGTCAGCCCTGCATTGGTGCAGAAGCAGAAGCATCTTCTTTTCACCCAGAGGGAGGGGCACACAGAGCCTTCACGTCACTGCGGTACAGGATGAGCACTACTGCTACAGAAGTGCTATTTGTTCCCGGTGGACTAGCTCTGGTTTTCACGGGGAATTTTCCACTATGAGTCATGCGATTTGACTGTCTCGGTTCGACACCGCGTGTGAAGGGCTGTAATTCCCATTTTCACAGAGGAATGATTTGCAGAGCAGCTTCCTAATGGTAGGTCAGCAGTTACCCTCTGAATCTCCTGCCTACAGGTGTACTTTCTTTTACGTTTGGCAGCAGTATCACTCCAATTACTTACGGTTTCCTTTTCGAAGGAGCCTGTAATGTGTCTCCAAACAGCAAAAACATCTGCTTCCTTTAAGCGATGGATAGCCAGGAGCTATTCAGATGAAAGCGATGGGCTGCCTCCCGGACCCTGCGTGGAGCAAGCAGGAACTGAGGGAAATGGCTGAGGAACTAGCACAAGCTCCTGCACCCAGAAAAGAGTTTAAAAGCCATTGCTTGCGTGAAAGCATGTAGGATAAAAATTAGGTCCCGTCCTTCGTACGGTCTGCTTGTCCCTTCTATCACATTGGGTTTGGAAATATGAGACCCGGTGAATAAATGATCCATCATTTATTTATCTAAATTTTGGATTCACATGAAATACCTGTACATTTTTGTGGGGTGCACTGCCATATGTCAACAGCTGTATACATCAGTCCTACCCTGCAGGCTAGCTGTTCCCGTCCCTCCAGCTCAGACAATAGCCATGAGCAAGTGGTAAACTGAGTCTGCCCACTGCACCGAGCCAGCTGCCACCCCACGTCCACAGCTGAATATGCGCCACAGAAGCCTGCATTCAAGGGTTGAGGTTCAGGCTTAGAGATCATCATAGGAAAATGTGAATATTAAATTCTGACTGAAATGCTTTATATTTTGATTTCAGAAGTGATTAGCTGGATTTATACATTTACCAAATTCTACTCTCTAAAGGAGCTTTGTTGTTGTGGATTGGATCTCAATAAAGTTAATGTTTAAAGATGAAAAGAAATTCTATGAAGATGACAGATTTATATGAAATATGCTTGCAATACAATGCAATTGTGATTTTTATAATATTTTACCTTTAAAAATTATTTAAAATTATTATGTATGAAAAAGTATATTTCTGTTGTAACATTTATTTTTTTTTTTTTTTTGTTTTTTTGTTTTTGTTTTTGTTTTTGTTTTATTTATTTATTTATTTTTTTATTTATTTATTTTTTTGACAGGCAGAGTGGACAGTGAGAGAGAGAGACAGAGAGAAAGGTCTTCCTTTTGCCGTTGGTTCACCCTCCAATGGCCGCCGCGGTAGCGCGCTGCGGCCGGCGCACCGCGCTGATCCGATGGCAGGAGCCAGGTGCTTCTCCTGGTCTCCCATGGGGTGCAGGACCCAAGCACTTGGGCCATCCTCCACTGCACTTCCTGGCCACAGCAGAGAGCTGGCCTGGAAGAGGGGCAACCGGGACAGGATCGGTGCCCCGACCGGGACTAGAACCCAGTGTGCCGGCGCCGCAAGGCGGAGGATTAGCCTAGTGAGCCGCGGCGCCGGCCTGTTGTAACATTTATAATTAATGCATCTAACCTAGTAATAAAAATGATTAATATTAAGAAAATTTTAAATAACAAAAGCTAAAACTTCTGACATTAGCATTGAAACTATTCCCTTAATCTTTCCTTCTTCATAATATAGGGATTATACCTGCTTTTCTAAGATCAGAAAGTGTTTGTGAATAGCACCAAAAATAATATATAAGAGAACCTCAAAAGTTTCATGAAAATTCAGCTAGAGAGTAACTTTATTACGATGCAAACATTTTGAAATCCATGCAAGAAGGTTCTTCGAAAATTTCATTGAGATGCAAATTATAAAAAATTGTGCATGAATTAAAATGATTTTTTAAAATAAGCATATATTTTAATTCCATTTTCCATGATTTTTTTTGAATTTTTAAAATTTTTGTTAAGTACCTTCATTTATGAAACAACTTTATAAAGCAAAACAAACTATTTAACTGTAAGCTTATATTCCATTTAATCATCTAATTAGGCTGTAAACCCTTTCTTGTCTTAGACTACCTCATATCATGTTGTACCCTTCAGCAACTATCATAGCATAATAAGCATACATTTGGTGCTCAATAAATATTTGTTGACTAAATAAATTAAGGAAGCTTTAATGGGCAACAATTGTTGTCAGGGACTGTGGTAGACACAAAAGCCAATATACATATTACTCAAATCACATACAAATACTTAATAAGGTAATTTCTTCCCTGAAAGGAGTGCTTGTAAACTTGTGTCCTAACAGCTGAGTACAAGGTAGTTTTATCATTGTTGTCCCAACAGTCTATCATATGTATTGAAAATTGTCTTATGTTGTCCATCTGGGTGTTCTTGAAACAATTTATTTATGTCAGCACAAATATTAAGAACATTTCTTAAAAATCTAAAACTGTATTTAGGATAACAGTGGATCATTTAATCTAGGATCCACCTGTCTGGGGAAAATCAACCTCCTATATTTTGTTCTTGTTCTTTGGCCATAACACACAACTGGATGGACCAGTGATTATTTCTCTGCCAAAAAATAATCTAAATCTGGAATTTGACCAGTTGTTCCTGAAGCAAAACTGGATTGTGAATTAGGGAATGAAAATAGTTTACGTACATGCTCCAGCTAACATTGGCATTCATGGACTGAATAAGCTGCTCAGGGCTTTCTCCTCTCCCCTGGGTGGGTTTGCACTTCTTCAATAAACACAAAAGCCTCACTTAAAATGTTCCCCTGTCAGTTCTTAGACTAACAAGAATTTCTGCTGAACCAAATCAGAGCAAGTTCTCCGGATCTCTATTCCCCTGTAGTGCTGCTATTCATGAAGAAAAATCCCTGTACCCTACAAAGGATTCTGGCACGATGAACCAGAGAACTTGTTAAAGTGCCAAGTGTGGTGACTTATAAGCACTGTTCATTAAAGTCCACCACTCGCACCTCGCAGACCCCTAACAAGAGTCATCATGGCAAAAATGAACCCCTCATTGGCTATGAGATAATCTCATTGGAGTAAATTTTATTTGGTTAAATGTTCCTGAAGCTGAAATCTTCATAAGATGAAATGCTTTTACAAATTAAACCCGAAATCTTTCAAGGGTAGGATTTGTAAAAAGTTTTCTTATACTTTCAGATTTTAATGAATCTGCGAGAGCAGATCATAAGCCCATACATCACACACAAATTCAGCTATTACACTCTCTCCTCCCTTGCGGAGACCAAATTTGTTTACAATTAACTGCATGAGTGTAGAGTGTCTTGACTGCTGAGAAGAGAGCTTTAATTCACGGTTACAGTGTGATGATTGAAGAGTGTTATAGACAGTATCTCATCAATTTCTTTTGAAGGGCATATCATTAAGATGAAGCTGACGGTTGTAACTATTGTGCTGATTTTTAATTTGGGAGGGGGAGAGCTGAAAAATCAATATTGTGCTAAATGTTCAGAGACACTTGTCTCCAGGCCTCTTTCTGCTCTAATCTTTCTGCACTGGACAGTCTAAGATAATCTCACACCAATCCTTGGCTTTGCAGGAATGATTATAAACTCTTGCAGTTCATTCTCATATCAACAACCACTTTGCTATACAAAGTGTTGTCTTGCAAACAGCATTAGACAAAGTAAAAAAAACTTCTTTATCCCTATCATGTCTTGTTGTCAGACACTGTGGGTTCACCCAACTGCTCTAATGTTCAGTATTTTCCTTCATTCATTTAGTAAACAACTATTCATTGAGGGCTTATGCTTGGCCAGTTACAGTGCCACTTAGCAATAATACAATGGTGACCCTAAAATGATTCTGACATCTGCTCTCCAAGACAGCCACCCCACATGCCGTATCCTTTTCTACATTGAAAGGTGGAGTTGATGTCTCCTACTCCTGAATCCAGGATAGCTCTGTGATTTTTTTTATAGATTTTATTTATTTATTTATTTATTTGACAGGCAGAGTGGACAGTGAGAGAGAGACAGAGAGAAAGGTCTTCCTTTTGCCGTTGGTTCACCCTCCAATGGCCGCCGTGGCCGGCGCTGATCCAAAGCCAGGAGCCAGGTGCTTATCCTGGTCTCCCATGGGGTGCAGGGCCCAAGCACTTGGGCCATCCTCCACTGCACTCCTGGACCACAGCAGAGAGCTGGACTGGAAGAGGGGCAACCGGGACAGAATCCAGCGCCCCGACCTGGACTAGAACCCGCTGTGCCAGCGCCGCTAGGCGGAGGATTAGCCTGTTGAGCCACGGCGCCTGCAGCTCTGTGATTTTATTAACCTGTAGAATATGGTGGGTTTGGTGTCAGATGCCACATGCAGGATTTAAAAGACTGGTAACTTCCACATCCTGTCTCTTGCTTGTGAAATCCCAAACCCATCATGTCAGAAGCCCACCTGAGATTAACATGCATGCAGAAGTCCAAAAGTAGCCATGTGGATAATCCATTAGAAGAGAATAGAGCGACAGACAGAAAAAGTCTTGGTCAGTCCCTGGCTATTCCAGCTACAGCCCCAACTGTGTGAGATATTCAAATGCATCCAGCTTAACTCGTCATTTTTCTCCTATCATATAAAGGACCTCAAGTACAAATTTCCCAGAACTGCAAAATATAGTAATAAACTGTTCTTCTAAGCAATTGAGCTTTAGAATGACATCCCTCTAGCAATACTAAATAATGACAAAAATGACTGTAAAGTTACCCCCTGCCGTGACTGTCATCAGGGGAAAGTGTATGGGGCTGTGAAAATGCAAGAGGGGAAGACAAAATTTGGGAGCAAGCTTCTGTGAGGTCGTGACATTTGGGTTTCAATACAATGAATAGATGCTGCTTAAGGGAGAACAAAAGGTATCCTTCTTGCCCAAGAATAGTGCTCCAGTTAAAGGGAGAACACAGGCAGGGCTCCTGAGGTATGAAGGAGGAGGAGGATGCATTCAGCAGATAGGAAACAGGTCAGTTAGTCTCAGAGCATAGTGAGCGGCAGGCAAGGAAAGCGAGGCCTAACATATCTGGCTTTCTGTGGATTTAGGGAAGTGTGCTCACTGAAATGACAGCATCTGAATCATTTCACATGGAAAGTAGCATGATCAGTTTGGCCATCCATCAAACGCTCTATTTCCCCAACAGGGTTGCTACTTGCTCAACTGTTATCACATAGTGTTTTGGAAAGCCAAAAGCATCATTAAAATGGGAATCATTATAATTAATTGTCACAAAAGAAGCCTTAGTGTCTCCACAAAGAAAAATCCATATTCGGGGTAAAGAGTACATTTTCAAAAAATGTTCAAAATGAAGGAAAAGCCCTGTAATTACTCACAAAATTGGAAGAATAGCACTGTGATGGAGATTGGAGAAAGCAAAGTAAAACTACAACTAAAAGCATTTTTTCATAATATTTACAATTTTCATGATGTAACCAAATATACAGAGAATTTGAGGTCAAACATTGCAATTTGTTGTGCTAATTCTGTCAATTGTTACCTGTGTGGCCTTGGATCAGTCTTTTCAACTCTATAGACTTCAGTTACACATCTGAAAATAATGAGATTATTATTTGTCTTTCCATTTCTGTAATTCACATTATTTGTGTCTATCATCTGTGTAATTATTGCATATTTAAGGACATGTGAACATATAAAGGGCTATCCTCGGCATTTATAAGTTCTGACAAATCGTATGTCAAAATTATATATTCATGAAATTCTTTGTACTGATGTATCGCTCAAAAACCGGTTTTTCTTCCTAAAACTAACAAACCACTCTTGGCAAAATCATTCAGTTACTTTGTTCTTTAATTTTCTAGGAAATACTTAAGAATAACTGATGACTCTGAGTCTTATCAAAATAAAGTGTCAATACATTTCTATAAAATGCTGATGTTTCATTGAAACAAACTCATGGCCAGTCCCTGGGCTTATCTTCAAACAGGGCCTGAAAATGATGCAATGTTCTTTATCTACTTCTTTGCTAGTCTCATCAATCTTATTTAGAAGTCTTTTCCCTGAAGGAAGCTGCAAGTTATCATCTACATTATTTAACTTGATGTTTTCTAGCATTCTCAATTTAGTTGAAATTGCAGGCTGCCCCGGATCTGGCCATCATTGGAATTTACATCAGTACATGTAAATAAATAGAAATGAATCCCACAATACTTTCTGTGTTCAATGCTTCTTGCTAGATGAAAAGTGAGATACATGTGAATAACACTTAGTGTCTGCTAAAAGTTGCTTGCAGTTCCTTTAAAAAGGAAAACATCTCTGCAGATACAGATAAGTCTGAGAGTATTGTGTCATGAAAGCAGTGCAGGGATTTCTCAGCAGGATGCATGGTAGCAGTAGACTTTCCTGTTAACAAATATGTTTTTAATAAGAACAATTACATACGGTTTTCCTTTACAAAAAAAAAACACATATTTATGTGCAATATTTTTATTATTATTATTTGAGAGCCAGAGAAACATGCAGACAGACTGATATTGCTCTCATACCCTGGTTCACTCTACAGATGCTTATAACTGTCATGGCCAGGCTGCAGTCAATGGAAGTCTCCCATGTGGGTAGCAGGAACCCAATTACTTGAGCCATCACTGCTACCTCCCGGAATCTGTGTTAGCAAGAATCTGTAATCAAGATCTGGAGCTGGAAGTCAAACCCAATTACTCTCATATGGGATGTGGGTATGCTAACCATCATCTAAACTGCTATCGTTTGATATTTCAATGATAAAATCTTACACTGTCATATTTTTTTTAAAATGTTCCATTTCCTTTATTCTAGAAACCATTCTAACACTGATACTGGAAAATCTACCTTCCATTCCTAGTTGGCTCTCAGCTGCTTATAATTTCATAAAAGATCAGTCTGAAGGCCACTACACAAAAGATAAAAGAGCACAAAAGCAGGTGTTTTACTTAATGTAGTGTGAGAGGACACTCCAAGGGAATTGCAGAATGTGCTGGGTGTTGTTTGTAGGGGTTTGGGCTCACTTAAAGATGCAGAGGATGGGCCGAGGGACACAAGACACTCTGATTGGCTGCTGTCTGTGAGGCGTTATTAAGCATGGAGATTGACTGCTATCTTAGTTCATTCAAGCTGCCAAACAAAAGATCATGAACTGTGGAGCTTGTACACAACAGAAACTTGTTTGATTCTGGAGGCTAAGCACTGGCAAGTTCAGAATCTGATAAAGACTTACTTCTGGTTCCATAAGATCTCAGACATGCATTTCAGACCATGGCAACAGGAATGGGGTGCCAACTCAAGATGAGAGTAAATTGAGCAATGACATTCTGGTAATGAGGGGAAAACAAAGCAGGTCTGGGATGCCATTGGTAAGAAAGCAGCTGTTATTCAAAAAAAGATTCAAAGAGGAAGTCATCATGGCATTTCACAGCTCCCTGTTAACATTGCAGCTGGCTTTATCTGTGTCTGCCCTGCAGCTTGATTAATGGACTGCTGTTTTCCTTCTCAATCTAAGCTGACATGGACTTTTAGTCAAGGATAGGTATGTATTCATCCATTACTAACTCTGGTTGTTGAAGTTAAAGATCATTTCTCTTTTACTGCTGTATACTTTTTCAAAGACATGTTCCGTATCAATGTTTTCGACAATTTCTTTTTAGGATCTGGATAAATACAGAAAGTCTTTGTGAAAGCACTGTTAACTAGCAGTCGTGAACATAAAATCAATTTGCAATCAGGAGTCCAGAAAAATAATTGTATTTACATATCAGTTATCCAATTCTCCTGTTTGCATTACTGAGTCATTAATTTTCATCTTAGATAATATTTGTGTCAAGCAAGTGGGCTCATACAATTCACTCAAAACAAATTTCTGGATGCTTCATCAGAAGAATTCAAATATTTCCAGATGCTGATGGGCAAAAGAAAAGGATGGGAAAATAACAAGAGGTAATGGTTTGTTTACTAGCCACCATGGGGTATTTTGTCAATAACTGTAAAATAAAAGCCTTTTGAATAGCACAGCCCACAGTCGATCTCTTGAACTTATCGTCACAGTCAGTGATTATGTATCGAACAGCACTTTCCAAATCTCAGGGTGGTTACAACTACATTTTGGTGAATTCCAAGAAGACCTATATTTCAAGTTATTTTCTGAAGATGTTCAAAGAAATTGAATAGAAGTAAATATCTTTTTTAAAAGATTTATTTATTTATTTGAAAGGCAGAGTTACAGAGAGGCAGAGGCAGAGAGAGAGAGAGGTCTTCCAACCACTGGTTCGCAACCCAAATGGTGGCAACAGCCGGAGCTGTGCTGATCCGAAGTCTGGAGCCAGGAGCTTCTTTCTGATCTCCCACATGGGTGCAGGGGCCCAAGGACATGGGCCATCCTCTATTGCTTTCCCAGGCCACAGCAGAGAACTGGATTGGAAGTGGAGCAGCCAGGACTCAAACTGGCTTTACCCACTACTCCACAGAGCCAGCCCCAGAAATAAATCTCTTTCCCAAGCCTGTCCCTTACAATGAATAATAATTGATTTTATTTTATGTTTTTAAATGGGAGCCGGAATGTAAGATTTCACTTAAAGACAAAAAGAAGTTCATACTCAGATGAGAATGTGGGTAACCTCAACAGAAAATGACTATTGCAATTTGCAAGATCCAGATTGTCTTTCTATAGAATGATGTCATGCTCAGGGCAGGGCCTAATGAATATTTGAAGATGGCAGAGTTTGGACTGTAGCACATGCAATGATCCCCAGGAGTTTCATGGCATCTGCTGCTCCTGTGTCTGCAGAGCCTGTGTTAGAAATGCATCATGCGTCTGGTACATGATGGAAAACAAGATTCAGGTTCATGATGGAGAGTGGGTGTGCTGAGCTTGTAGTCATGTTGCATCAGTAGAGAAAGTAGTAGGAAAGATTAGATCTAGAACTGGATATCAGCCACCTCTGAGACATTGGCTGGCCTGAAGTAAACAAGCAAATGAAATGTTGGTGGTGCAGAAAGACCGAAAGCCAGTAGCTGAGAAGTAAGAGAAACCACCGAAGCATCAATACAAAAGAGAAGTCAGAGAGTTGGCACAGTAAGGGAGCCAGGTGGCAAACAGACTGAACTGCAAAGATCAGATTAGAAAAGAGGCTCTCAACAAGGCTCAATCCCCAACAGGCTCTGGGAATTATTAGAGGATTAGAGATCTAGAGGGTTCTTAAAGTCATGGTGATCCCGAGACAGGTGAAGACACTGTGAGGTACTGGTCTTCAGAAGCTTAGATCACCTCATGTTCTGGTTGGGGGGCCTTCTACACCCTGAAGCAAAGCAACCTCCGAGTACATGGGAATGAAATGATCAAACATTGAAGTCCCAAAGTACCACTTCCAGCAATAGCAGAATAATCATCTCCTTGGTGACTGAGCAGGAAGTTGTCTACCCGGTTTTAAAGTCTAAATGCTCCAGGGGCTGGCACTGTGGCATAGTCATTAAAACAACACCTGCAGTGCCAGCATCCCATATGCGTGCCCATTCGAGTCCCAGCTGCTCCACTTCTGATCCAGCTCTCTTCTATGGCCCTGGAAAGCAGTGAAAGATGGCTCAAGAGCTTGGCCCACTGCACCCACATGGGAAATCTGGAGGAGGCTCCTGGCCCCTGGTTTTGGATGGGCACAGCTCTGGCCATTGAGACCACTTAGGGACTGAACCAGTGAATGCAAGACCTGTCTCTCTCTCTCTCTCTCTCTCTCTCTCTCCCTCTCTCTCCCTCTGCCTCTCTGTAACTCTGCCTTTCAAATAAATAAATAAATAAATCTTCAAAAAATAAAGTCTATATACTCTGGTATTTCCACAAGAGCCAGAAAAGATCAAGATGATCCCCTTTTACATACTAAGAGCAAGCCAAGTTCTAATACAGGAGAAAACCAAGGGCAATAAATTGTTTAGAATAAAATCCTAGAACATTTAGAGTTGAACAACTTAGCTGTTTTTCCAGAATTTGGGCTATGTCATTCTCAGTAAATAACATTAAGAAAGCCTTCCACTTGCCATTATATACTGTTATCTATTGAACATAGTTGCTGAAACTAGCATGGATTTCTGCTATGAGAGAAAATATGCTTCATCAGTAAAAGGAGGACCATTGAAGACATCATGTTGCTCACACACCCACACACCCACACACCCACACACCCACACAGTCTTTAATCTTAAAGGAAGTTTTGCCTTTGATTATCTTCATTTTCCTGGAGTACAGATTACCAAACAGCCATCTAAATTAGATGGTGAATCTATAAAGATTGTCCCATTGTTCAGATGAGAGAAGCCTCCAGTGTCACTAGGTCTAATGCTCTCATTTTACATAGGATTTACCTGAAGCTCAAAGAAGTTAAGATATTTATCTGAAACCAGGCACCTTTAAATTTTACCTTTTCTAATGTAATTGAGAAACCTTATCAAATACTATGAGCTACATACAAATCCCTAGACATTTTGCTTAGTTTTCTGGAAAAAGAGGAGAAAAAAAAATTGTGCATGGGCCAAGTAAGTTAACACTGCTGTCTTCTAGTCCAGAACTGAAGGATTTTCTTTTCCGTTTGATTTTCCAAATTTTGGGAATTCCAATGTGACTGAGGTGATTAACAAATCTGAAACGTAAGCTAGGACTTTAGGAGGGAGGCTGGAAGGCAGCTACACGTATAGTTTCTGGAATTGAATCCAGAACAGTTGGAAATAATGCGAAAAAAAGAGGCAAGAAATGGAAAATTCAAACACATCTTATCCACTGTTTCTCCTGGGTTGATAAGATGTTTACTGCAGTATAAGTTATGCTATATATCTTTATAAAGTTAAACCCTCAAAACATTTCCTTCAAGCAGGCTCAAGTACTTCACCCACCAGGTGTCTCAAGCTGAAGAGATCAAGCAAACAGGTACTTGTCCATGGGGTTTTAAGGGAGCATCCTGCCTTAGGGAGACTATAATTACACAAACTTCAGTGGAGCTTGTGAAGAGAAAGTGAATGGGCTTAAAGATTGCCCCTGTCTACTCATCCTGAACAAAAAGACTATCTCCAATAATAATTCCTGTTAGCCCTTAGCATATGCCAAGCGCTGTGGGAACCTCTTTTCATGTGTTATCTCATTTATCTTCACAGCACTCCTATGAAGCCATCACAGAGAAATTAAAACTCGTGTCAAGAAGTTGGCAATGGGGAAACTATAACATAGAAATGAATATCTGTATCAGTAATTCCATTTAATTGACGGAGTTGAGGAAATGCTTCTAAGCACATTTTGAGCAAGCAAGAATACAGTTCCTCCCTGAACAAATAAGAGATTTATTCACAATGGCAATTTCAAGAAATCCTTTTATTTATGCCATAAAAAATACTCTGTGGAAATTTGTTACTTTGTGTAGGTCAGCGTTCCACAGTGAAACTGGATCAATAGAAAATAACTAGGTAGATATACAGGTAGCTAGAGATAGATAGGTATAATCAGATATAGATATATATCACTAGATAGAGATAGATGAGGTAGATAGATGTAAACAGACAGATGTCTATTGATGATAGGTAAGTAGATGGGTATAGAATCACATTATGTTTGAGAATTGGCTCACATCTTCATGGAGGCTGAAAAGTCCCAGTCTCTGCCATCTATAAGCTGGAAACTAGAAATGTGGGTGGCATAATTTTATCCAAGACTAGCCCAGGAGTTCTGATGCCCAAGGGTGGGAGAGGATGGATCTTCCAGCACACGGAGAGAACTCGTACTTCCTCCTGTTTCTAGTTCTCCTTGGCCCTTAACAGACAGGCTGCTGCCCACTTGTGTTAGAGGATACAGACTCAGACTCCTTATTCACATGCTCATCTCTTCTGGAAACAGCCTCACAGACACACCCAGAAATAATGTTTAACAAACTACTTAGGCATTCCATAGTTCAGTAAAGCTGACATACACAAGGAACTATCTCACTCTTTAAGAGATATTGAGGTGATCATTCTTAGAACCATCATAAAATGTATTTTCTTTGTTATTAAGGGAATGTTAGCTTCTGAAGTTTTGTTCATTTAGATTTTGTTGCACCCTTAATTGTTTGGGGAGTTGAAAAACAGATGATTCCATAGTTCATCCAGTATTTTTAGCTGCTAGATGGATAGCAACATTCTCTAGTAATTTTCTTTTCTTTTTTTAAAAGCATATTTTTTTTAAGATTTTATTTATTTATTTGAAAGGTAGAGTTACAGACAGTGAGAGGGAGAAACAGAGAGAAAGGTCTTCCATCCGTCGGTTCACTCCCCCGTGGCCACTACGACAATGGTCGGAGCTGTGCTGATCCGAAGCCAGGAGCCAGGTGCTTCTTCCCAGTCTCCCATTTGGGTGCAGGGGCCCAAGGACTTGGGCCATTTTCTATTGCTTTCCCAGGCCACAGCAGAGAGCTGGATTGGAAGAGGAGTAGGCGGGACTGGAACCGGCACCCATATAGGATGCAGGCTTGGCAGGCGGGGGATTAACCAGCCACAGCGCCAGCCCCTGGTAATTTTCTTTATCTGAACTGTAAACCATCATCCTGTCATATTATTTTAAATGCATAATTATCATGTGTATTACACAATGTTTACTGTTTCTTCAGGTGATGTATCCTCTTTGTTATGTTTCAAAATGCATTCTGGGGTCTAGGGAAGTTTCCATTGTTTTGTGGTGGTGGAAATGATTGTATTTAAACATTTAATCCTGTACTTAAGTCCTTTTTTCTCAGTATTTCATTATCTGGTTTGTCAGCTTTAGCATGTGTCTCTCAACTCCCACTTGCTAATAATTTATAGATCAATGATCTTATTCTGCCTCCCCTTAATTCTTCCCTTCCTTCTATGTTTTTAGGTTGTATTCATTCAATGTTTTCCAGAACTTATGTTAACTTTGAATCCCTGCTCCCATGGAACCATCATTGTTTTACTTGTAACTCCACAACTAAGTATATTAAATGCTCACTATCCGTCTTCTGGTTGAAGTTTCTCTATTTGTCTCTGGGTAAGAGGAAATTCAACCACAGACTCGAATTCTTGGGAAAGATTGATATGTTTAGTGTTCTCTGGGTAATTGCAAGTTTCAAGCTGTTTTTCTATGGCCTTGATATTTAAAGGAGAGGCTGGCTGGAAATTGCCTTCCTGGCCCATATTCTTTCTTTGTGTTTCTTGAAAATGCTTCTTTCCTGTTGCCTCGCTCTCCATTGGGTTCTTCAGATGACAAATGTCAGCCTAGTTTTCCTACCAACATTAATAGTTGGAATTCCTTCCCTGAAGATCATAGGGACTTTTTCCTTTGTCCTTAAAGACTAAAATTTTGCCAAGAAATATTTTAGAGTTTATGTCCAGTCAATTTTATCGGTAAATTTATTCAATAAAAATTTTAAAGGTTTTTTTTTTCCTGTTTCCAGAGGCATTTTATAGGAATATAGTTTTCAACATTGATTTGATTTTTCTACTTTATTGTTAGCTTGTCTTTCCTCATCAATGACTCCAATGTATGCTGGAAACTTCATTCCTTGAATTCCATCTCAATCACTTTTTCTCAGACCTATTTGTCTTTTCCTGTATCTAATTTTCAGTTTCCTGACTCTTTCTCAACCTTTCCTTTCTACCTATTAAGTTTTTCTTGTAATGTATTTTCCTTTGAGCCTTGTATTTCTGAGGCAGTTTGCTGTCTTTTATTTATTTTTCACATTATTCCCTGCAGTCCTTTTGAGTCCTCCCACTCTCCTTGAAGTAAAGAGAAATAAACAAAAAGTTAAACAACACACCCAATAACTTGCAGTTAAAAAACATGCTTCCACAAATTTGATCCGGAGTACGACCATATGAACACATCACTGGGACCTCAGCCAGCCTGCGGAAGCCACTATGAATGAGAGGAGCCCTGTAGCTGAGGATTTACTAGCATCATGGTGCGCTACCCCTGCTGACACCTGGGTGCCTGTCACGTACAAAGTGCTCTGCCTGCATTACCTAATTTAATAAATTTATGCAATACTGAGAAAAAAATCTTTCAGATAAATAGTATTATAATCCCCAAGTTATGATGAGGGAAATGAGGCTTTAAGAGTCAACTCACAACTGGACAACTTAAGGTTAGAATGGAATGCCCCTACCCACAGTCTCCATGTCTCTCACCATTCTTCTTTAATACCTTTCCACTAAGTCACCCCTGCTGTACCCACTGTCACCTCATTCCGTTCCCCCAGGTCCAATTGCCTCTACCTCCCACCTCCTCTTCGTAAATGTTCCTTAAAACTTATTTCTAGACAATAGGTGTTGGTCTCCCTCTTTTGAGGTCTTTGATCTTAGTTTTTCTTCCTAGACACAGGCTGCAATTGCTTGCAAGGGAAAGCACACTTTCCTACCCCCACAGCTTTCATGATTTTCTTAAATATTCACAGCACATTCATAGCAGAGCTGTATAGAAGTTATGAAAACAGTGTTGCTCTTCTCTTGAACCCCCTGGCTCACTGACTGCCCTCTATCTGTGGATACAGCAGATAAAAAGAGGAGAGGGAGAGACTGGCATCAAGACTGGTAATTATGATCTTATCTAGAACTCCTGAGCAACTGGGGTATCAATTTCTGACACATGGAAGGTTTGAGAAGGCCTTCTTTTCCAAAGGGAGACATCAAAATTGCAGCTAAACGGTAAGGCGGGTATCTCCCAAGAACGGACATTTACAGGAAGATTAATGGATTAAAAAATGAAAATTAAGTGTTGAATTGTAATGCCTTTAATAACCTTAGGAAATTAAAATTTTCTTTACTTGGGAGTATATAACAGATGAGTTTAAATGATATGTTTACCTCGTTTTATCAATATGTTTATTTCTATGTGCAGCTGCTTATTTGACTGCTCTTGTTTGTTTTGGTTTGTTTTTCAGCCTTCCAAACTAGGACATGAGCTCCACAGGGGAATAAATTATGACCTCTTTTCTGACAGATGTATCCACAGTGCTAGTCCCAATGTAACTGCACATATTAGACATTGACAAATTTACAATGCATGAGAAAAATCACTTAAGCTATCTAATGCTGCAATGAATATGAAACATCCATTGAAAATTAATTAGAATTTGGATTATTTTAAATCCTAATTATCAGTAAGCTCTTTCATTACTGAAAATAACTCTTAAAATTTAAAAGCCCAATCTCAATAACAAAGTTATTCTTTTCTGTGGCTCCCTTTCTACATGAACAATATGCACGTACTGGCACACAGATGTATAGCTTGGTGGCTAAAAAAATTTAAAAAGCCCTGCTGTATTCATATGGCTCCAGATTCCTGGGAAAGCATGGCAAGGCAAAGTGACTAAAGACAGGGAGAAAAACAGGGAAGCAAATGATGATGATGGAAACCTGGATACCGGCAGTATCTTTTCCCATGGATGATGAATCCCCTCTGGTGTGCTTGTTGATTTTGCTCTAGATGCTGATAGCAGGAGCAGCAACATTGCAGTATCTCTATGTGAAGCACTTTTGTATAGAAAAAATATAGCTTTTGGAGTAAACTACTGCAACAGCTTCAGGATTCCTCTAGATAAAATATGGAACATTTTCTAGTCCATACTTACCATTTCTGGAATTTATGTAAATATCAAAAATATGAAAAAAAATACTAAACCAGAGTTTTGTTAGTTTTTTTTAATTATAGAAAATTTTATGTTAATACTCTCCTGTCTTAGGCTGAATTATGGTTCCAGAAAGATTTTCTCATCCTTATCCCTCAAACCTGTGACTGTGTTACCTGCTGTAGCCAAAGAGACTTTGCCAATATAATTAAGTAAAGGAACTTTACCTTAAAATATTATTCAAAATTATCTGAATGGTCTCAAAATGAAGCCACAGAGTCCTTATAAAAGAGAAGCAACAAGGTCAAAGGGAGAAAGATATTTGACAACAGAAGCAAAGATTAGTCATGTGGCCAAAGGCCAAGGAGTGCCAGCAGCCTCTTGTATCTGCAACAGAGAGGAATAGATTCAAATTTCCCTTGGAGCCCATAGAAAGAACATGCCCTACTAATATCTTGATGTTAGCCTCATGTCAAACTTCTGACCTTCAAAATTATAAACAAATTAATTTGTGCTCTTTTAGAAAAGATTTATTTGTTTATTTGAAAATCAGAATTACCAGTTCTGGGACACACACAAACATACACACACAAACATACACACACACACAGCCCTTCTATCTGCTAATCACTCCCCATATGGCTGCAATAGCCAGGGCTGGGCCAGACCCAGGGCCAAAGCCAGGAGCCAAGTTCATCCAGGTATCCCACGTGGTGCAAGGGCCAAACACGTGGGCTATTTTCTACTGCTGTTCCCAGATCATTAGCAGGGAGTTAGATCCAAAGTGGAATAACCAGGACACAAACAGGTGCTGGCATCACAGGTGGAAGACTTAGGCACTAAGCCATTATGGTCTCCCCAATTTGTACTATTTTAAGACACTAAGTATGTAATAATTTGTTATGAGATCGATAGGAAACAAATATATTTCAAAGAGTATATCTGTTATAAGCAAGAGATTTAGATATAAGTAAAACATATCTCCCTCAATATCCATGATGATTAGTTCTAGAACCAATCTAGAACCTGCCCCTCACAAACACCCATGGATACCAAACACCAAGGCTGCTCAAGTCATTTATATAAAGTGGTGTACTATTTGCATATAATCTTCATACCTCCTCTAGTATACTTTAAATCATCTCTGTATTACTTATAATACATTGACAATGCTGTGTATGCCAGCTTTATATTGTATAGTTCAGGGAATGATTACAAGAACACAAATATTGTATATACTCAGATCAAATGCAATTTTTATTGAATATTTGCAATGCATCACTAAATCTGTGAATATGGAGGACTAGCTGTATAAATTGTCAACTTTTTATAAAACTTGATAATTTATATTCTCAGCCTTGAGGACAAATTTCTTTCTCTCTCGGTTCTACTTTCCCATTGCTTGGGATTTTGTACCACTTACCTCTACCTCATGATGATTTGTAAATCACACCACCATCTGGATTGGGCTATGGGTTTATTCAACCAATAGCCCTTCAATAAATCTACAGCAGTGAAATGTGCTGGATTCCTGTGGGTGTTTCAAGTTTTCTCCCTCATTGCCTCTTATGGTCCATATTCCAGAATGCCAAGAAGATAATTTTTCAGTTCCTACCTACAAATGATTTCCAAATACACCTTTTCACACTTAGTCTGCTTTTAATTTCTTACAGTATTTAAATACATTCAATTTTTTTGACAGGTAGAGTTATAGACAGTGAGAGAGAGAGAGACAGAGAGAAAGGTCTTCCTTCCTTTGGTTCACTCTCCAAATGGCCACCACGACTGGCGCTGCATTGATCCAAAGCCAGTAGCCAGGTGCTTCTTCCCAGTCTCCCATGCAGGTGCAGGGCCCATCCTCCACTGCCCTCCCAGGCCACAGCAGAGAGCTGGACTGGAAGAGGGGCAGCCAGAACCAGAACCCAGTGCCCACATGGGATGCTGGCACTGCAGGCGGAGGATTAACCAAGTGAGCCACGGCGCCGGCCCCTAAACACATTCAATTGTATTGTTTTGTTACAGTATTTGTATCTTCTACAGTTGCATTACACAATTGGGATGGAATTTAAAATTTGACTTTGAAAAAACTTCTCCTGCAGTTATGTCTAAGACATAACTTGCAGCCTGCCAGATCACAGTAACTTTTTTGAAAAATTTTACTTACGTTATACAAATTTCAGGTATTTCAGGTATAGACTTAGGAATGTAGTGCCATTTCCCACCCTGCCCTCCCTCCCACTCATGCTCCCACTGCTCTTGCTTCTTCCTCTCTTATTTCCTCTCTTAATTTTTACAATAATCTACTTTCACCTTACTCTATACTCATAAGATGAACCCTAAATTAAGCAATAAAGGACTGAAGCTAGGTCTTCCCATACATACTTATCTCCATTGTTAAACAATGGAGCAGAAAAAATTTTTAAGTGGAAAAAAAAGGAAAACAGTTGTTTGTGCATTGATATATAAAAATCAGGCCTTTGGTGACCATTTCATTATGAATTTTAAGTTCTTTTACTTATTTGAGGGGCAGAAAGACGGAGAGAGAGAGAGAGACAGAGAGAATCTCATTCATTGTTCACTTCCCAAATTTCCTCAGTGGCAGGGCCAGGGCCAAAGCTGAGAGCGAGGGACTCCCACGCAAGTGGCAGGAACTTGATCACTTCATCCATCACCACTAGATCCCAGGGGCACATTATCTGGAAACTGGAATGAGGATTTGGGGCAAACCTGGGTACTCCAACATGGGACATGGATATCCAAATCATTAGGCTTACTGTGTCTGTTTCAAGCCTTATCACTCATTTTTATCTACACAATTTCTACGAAAAAAATTGGAAGAGCTGCTGAGGATATATATTTCATCAAAGCTTTCTATGGGTTGAGATATGATTATATCCTGCATCCCCAAGTCTGTTTTTGCTTACATGGGACTCAGCTTAGTAATGTATTAAGCCAATCTACAAAGCGGTATGAAAGTCATAGTGCATGAGAAAGGTAAAAACTGACATGAGACTTCATCAGCATGTGGCTTCTCTCCTCATAAGCAACTTAATCAACTAACAAGACAAACAAGAAGGGAAACAATGGGATGACTTTTTAGGAAGTAATCCAGATATTTATTTTGATACAAATAAGTATACACAAGTGGTCTTCAAAAATACATGAAAAATGCATTTCATGAAAAAATTAAGCACCCGAGTTTCAATTTTTACGCAAAAATACATTTTAATTTAATTTTTATGAACTGCTTGAAGTATCCTAATAATGAAATTATCCAAATTATCTAATACATTATGAATCATGTTAATGTTTAAAATTTACTAATTGACAATTAGAAATTAAATACATTTTAAGTGTGTATGTGTGCCTTTTCATTAACATGCCACAGAGCCCCCCACTCCTTCCAGTGAATCACAAGCATATTGATGAGATACTAGGACAGAAAAAAAATAGATATTCTTTGATTTATGATGAATATATCCTAATAAAGATATGTAATTTGAAAATATCATAAGCTGAAGTCATATTAATATACCTAATCTACTGAACATCATAGTTTAGCCTAGCCAACCTTAAATGTACCCAGAAAACTTCCTTTTGCTGTCATTGGGCAAAATTATCTAACACAAAGCCATTCTTATAATAAAATGTTGAATAGTCCATGTGATTTATGGAATACTGTACTTTTATCATAACATTGAAATATCATAAGTGGAAGCATTGTAAGTCAGAGACTGTGTAGCAGTACAAATTTATTATCTAGCTTGAGGCCAGTTTAGTTGAAGTGACAGTTTGCCAAATACTGGGGTTAAGTTTCATTATCTAAAGAAAGTGTCATCTAAAGAAACTGTCTCTTTATTTTCCCTCTTCCTCTCAAGATCTAGTGTCAAGCTTGACACCAGAAGTCAAAGCCATACAAAATCAAGCACAGAATTAAATCTAAGTGAAAGACATTAAGAATAACTCTGAAGTAAAACAAACTACATCAGAAACATTACATTGCTGTAAGCTTTCAAACCTAAAGTGACTCACCAATATACAGATGGGGTGACAAATAGTTTTACATCTAAACCGTTTGCTATTAAATTAAAAATGTGCTTCTCAGAAGACAATCAATTTACATCTCCATTAAAAATCCACAATATGGGCTGCAATTTGCACATGGGAATCAACCACATCATCTTATAGGCTTTTAAAGTTGAAGTCACACTATCAACAATGGCCAGGCTGCTATATGGTTGGTTTACATGAGCAGATATAATATTTACATGAGAAACATAAAATGTGATGGGTTCTGTGGCTAATGTGTTAGCTGAAAGAACTATTTACAGCCAATAAAACGACTTCTGTTGAATGACACATCAGAAGCTATTTAGCACTCACCAACGATGGCTGACATCACCCCATAAATCAGTCACTTTAGGATGTCCAAAAATGACACTAAAGCCAGAGTAAGAACCTTATAAATATACCAGTTACTTTCAACAGAATTCCTCTTACAGCCCAAATGAAAATTTAGTAGTTTAGAAAATAAAAATCTTATAAATTAAACTACTATTAAAATCTATTTATCCAATGAATATTCATTGATAATTCTTATTATCTGCCAAAGTCTGACTAGGCTCCAAGGATATAGTGATGAACCAGACACCTTTGTCCCTGCCCTCATGGTGGTATTTATAGCATAACAAGGATGAGAGACTTTAATAAGGAATAATATCTAAATTTCAGAGTTCAAACTATCCCAGAGAAACTCTGAAATTCTTAAGGTATAACATATTAAGGAACTTCAAAAAGTTTGTGGAAAGTGAAACCAAAATATAAGTTGAGTTTTGATTCAAAACATTTTATAAATCATCCATAGCTTTTATAATACATATGTATAAGTTTTTGAAGAATCTTATATCTTTGCACAGTTTGTATTTTAATTGAAATATTAAAGCAATGCAAAATAAAAACCACTTTAGGTAGAAAGTGGTTTTTTATAATTTTAGGAATTAATTTTATAATTATGAAATAGCATGGATGTTTACTATTTAAGTTTAATTATTTGGGTTGTGTGATTCTGCCAAGGAATTATTTCAGTATAGTGTAGGAGTGAACATTCCCATGAAGGAATGAATTATTAAAAATACTCCAAAATAATTGTAGCTGTTAGAGCTGAATCACAGAAAAATGTAATGAATGCCTTATATGTGAGCAAGCCCTTCCGTGTCTTGAAATAGTGTTTAAAAAATAACGGCCATTCTAAACTTTTAAATGTAATTGGTTTTTCAAGTTTGTCTCAGTTATCACCTTTGCTTAACACTTAGTTGAGGAGATAAGCATGCACCCTTAATCTATCTATAACTGTCATGAGTGTATTTGTAAGGCAGACAAAGCATCCTGTATGGGCTGAATCAAGTTGAAAGAATGGAGAAGTCAGCTTTAAAATATGAATTTTCCATTAAATTCAGTCAACTAATGTTTATGGAAACCACTGGGGTTATAATAAAAGGAAGGGCTTTATTTTTGCTTTTATAACAGTGCCTTGGAGAGACAATAATACAACTACATTAAAATGTAAGGAAGAAGTCGGTGTCACGTTGGTCAGATTTAATGAGGACATCAGATGACACAAGAAAGAAAGCTTGCTCATGTATAGAAGCATGGAGAAGGCATCCCAGAACTTCAAACTTGACACCTAAATCGGGACAGCAGTGAGAATGGCAAGAAGTGAGAGAAGAAATGTCCAGACTCACTTTGGATTTTGTGTTATCTGTGTCTACTGTGCATCCTGATCAAGCAGAGCAGCCGTGAGATCCTCCCTGCTGTCTCGCAAAGCTTCACACACCTCAGACAAGGGGAGCACACTGACCCATGGACAACTCATGCTGCCAGGGTATGGCAGCCGGCGCCTCGGCTCAATAGGCTAATCCTCCGCCTGCGGCGTCGGCACACTGGGTTCTAGTCCCGGTTGGGGCACCAGATTCTGTCCCGGTTGCTCCTCTTCCAGTCCAGCTCTCTGCTGTGGCCCGGGAGTGCAGTGGAGGATGGCCCAGGTCCTTGGGCCCTGCACCCGCATGGGAGACCATGAGAAGCACCTGGCTCCTGGCTTCAGATCAGTGTGGTGCGCCGGCTGCAGCATACTGGTCACAGCGGCCAGTGGGGGGTGAACCAACAGAAAAGGAGACCTTTCTCTTTGTCTCTCTCTCTCTCTCTCTCTCACTGTCCACTCTGCCTGTCCAGAAAAAAAAAAAAAAAAAAAAAAAACAGCCTTGTACTGGGGATCTGGCAACTCCTCAGTTTCAAAAGTAAACTGTGTGGTTATTTAGCCAGCAGGTCTGGGGAGAAGAAATTGACTTATCCTATAAAATGAACTCATAGTCTCTTATTTATTATTTTCTTTAGTTTTGCATGAAAATTATTTCTATTGATCTTTTCTGGTTAAGAAGATAATATCAGTTATAAGAAATAGAATGTACAGATAAACACAAAGAAGAATGAAGGAGTAACTTATTACCCAGAAATAACCATTGTTAACATGTTTATTTAAGACTATCTAATTTTCAGACTATGTTTTCTTTTGAGAGTAATAACAAATTTTCCACTTGGGATATAGTAAGCTGAACAGAGCCTCATGCCCACAGATAAGCAGCAGGTTGTAGCTGTCTTTGAAACCATCAGATATCTTAGATCACGGGAGAATCAACTGGCCTGACATCTAAAAGAAATTTGCTTGAGAGTCAGAGAAGCAGAAAATATTAGTGTCCCTAAGGACAGGAGCTGCCAAACAGGGAAATATACCCAGAAGAGTCATGGCTTTGGTAAAAGCCAAGAAAGATCTTGCATGAGCGTGTACAGCCCCTGGGACTACAGATGTATTCAGAGTTGTTCTCATCCTCTTGTATGTTTTTTTCCCGCGGAGCCCACAGAAACATTTGTTGAGAGTCCTGGAAAGTTTTCCCTTGTGGTGCATGCCTGGGTGAGAGAAAAAACAGCTGCAATCAATCAGGGGATTCATCCACACCCATGATGCTCCTTGTCTACTGTAAGGAACAAACCTCTTCATACCAGAGATGATGGGAGGCCATCACCATTGCATTTGGACAGAGGATGAAACCTTTGCAGCTGGGGAGGTAGGCAGAAAAGTTTCTACCCCTGGAGAAGGGGCAGTGATGCCATGATGGAGCCAGAACTACAGCTAAGGAGGCAACAATGAGAAAGTCACACCCCAGAAACCCACTGAGAGAGTGCTTGCTTGAGATGTTTAATCAGAATGATTTCAATTTCTTCACATTGCTGTCAATATCTGTTGTCTTTAATAGTAGCCAAGCTGGTGGGTGTAAGGTGATATCTCATTGTGGTTTTGATTTTTATTTTTCTGATGCCAGTGACTCTGAGCATTTTTTCATATACTTGGCTATTTGCATTTTTTCTTTAGAGAAATATCATTTCTCTTCCTTTATCCATTTTCCAATTGAGTCATTTGTTTTTCTGCTATTTAATTATCTGAATTCCTTATATATTTGAGGGATAAATCCCTTACCAGATGTACAGTCTCAAATATTTTCTTCCATTCCATGGGTTACCTCTGTACTCTGTGGATTATTTCCTTTTTGTGTAGAGTCGTTTATTCTAATGTGACCTCACTTGCTTGTTTTCCTTTTTGTTTTTGATGCTTATACTTTTGATGTCATATCCAGGAAATTATTGCCAAGACCAAGTCATAAAGATTTTAATTTATTATCTTCTAGAAGTTTTAAAATGCAAATTTATATTTAAGACTTTAATCCATTTTAGGTTGAGTTTTGTTTGTAGTGTAAGATATGGTGGATGAATACCTTTCTTTCAAGTGATCTTTTCAAACAGATGACTTGAAAAATCAACAGCAGCCAGTTTTTCACATGAAAAGTGAAATATCTGCAATATATATAGTTCAGCTAACAAAAAGAAGATAAAATAAATGATATCAAGTGAACTATCCAGTTGTTAAACTTTCATTGTATCAGGTTTAATCATCTGTCAAACTCTCAACATGACAGCATCAATTATTCTATATAAATGAAACTGAAATTTTACAATTACATAAATACATAAACATTTCCACAATTTTCTGTATATATTGACATCATTTCAACAATTTTTTTTCTAATTTGACTCATAATATCATACAGAAACTCACAGATACAGGGAATTAATTCCTCACTTCCAGAAATCTCTCTCTCTATTCCATATGTATGCACTTTTCTAATACTGAAAGTTAGAAAAAGTAAACCTTTAGTATGCATGTAACTCTAATATAGGTAATATAATATTCCACAAGCTAAGAAATATAAGAAACATTATCTTCCTTATAAGGATAAGTAATTCAAAATCACTCTTCCAAAGTTGGTCTATAAATTCATTGCAATGCTCGTCATAATCCTGGCAGAATTTCCTGTATATATTTGTTAAGAGTTGAATGTGTGAGTCCCTCAAAATTTCATGTGTTGAAGATTCTCAAAATTCATATGTTTGATGCCTTAGCCTACAATGTGACTGTATTTGGAGATAAGGCCTTAATGGAGGAGGATTAAGGTTAAATGAAGTCACGTGAGTGGAGGCCTGATGGAGTAGGCTTAACACCAAGAAAAGAAAAAAGATAAGAGTTCCTTCTTTTTCTCTATGTGTTTGTCTAGATAGATGAAAATTGATTTTCACACAAGAACATGCACACAGATTTTATAATGGTAATATTCTTCATTTTCAAGTAACTAAATAAAACAAATGTTCTTCAGTGAGTAAGTGGATCAACTGTAGTTCATGCATCCAGTGGTCTGCAACTCAACAATTAAAAGGAATGAGTTTTTGATACATCCAATGCCTCAGTATATTCCTGCTGCTATAACAAAACATCTTAGGATGGGTAACTTATAAACCATAGACATTTACTTCTCAAAGTTCTGGAGGTTGAGAAGTGCAAGATCAAGGCCTGAACAGATGTGGCACTTAATAAGAACTGCTTTCTCAATAGTCCTCATCTAATGTACTTACACTACATATACTTACTTATGCTTACTTATACTTACACTACAAAGAGACTATAAAAGAGAAGTGTGGGGGAGAAGAGGAAACCATCACGTATCCTGATTCAGGTGGTAGTTAGTCCCCTTGATTTGTTTTTCAAAACACACCAAAAAGAAAGTGGATTTTACTGTATGGAAATTTTAAAAATAAATTTTAAAAAGTGCTTAGAGGCCAGCACCGCTGCTCACTAGGCTAATCCTCTGCCTGCGGCGCTGGTACCCTGGGTTCTAGTCCCGGTTGGGACACCGAATTCTGTCCTGGTTGCTCCTCTTCCAGTCCAGCTCTCTGCTGTGGCCCGGGAAGGCAGTGGAGGATGGCCTAAGTCCTCGGGCCCTGCACCTGCATGGAAGACCGGGAGGAGGCGCCTGGCTCCTGGCTTCGGATCAGTGTAGTGCCCCAGCCGTAGTGGCCATTTAGGGGGTGAACCAACGAAAGGAAGACCTTTCTCTCTGTCTTTCTCTCTCTCTCATTGTCTAACTCTGCCTGTCAAATAAATACATAAATAAATAAATAAATAAATAAAATAAAAAGTGCTTAGAACAAGCATACAAAAAAATAAATAAATAAATAACAAGGTGCAATCATCATGCTCAGAGTCCTTACCCTTGCCCTGCTGCTCCTATAGGTTGTCTTCAGTCTTGCTACTGTGCAGTCTATTGTTATATCACATCCTCAACTAATCTTTGAAAAATATCAATCAGATTTCACTCCTCTGCTCAAAACCCTCCAAAGGCTCCATATGTCACTCAGAATAAACCAGAGATACTTCAGATTATCTACAAGACCCTTATGATTGTTCCTCCCTCTCTTCCTCTGAATGGAAATTTTAAAAATACTTAGGTATTCAGAATCCTTGTGATTCTTAGGTATTGAGATAGATATAGCTAATGTTGAGACTCTCTGACCCAAAAAATGTGAGCCAACTGTGTTCATTGGCAGTCTTTCTTTGGTGTAAGACATTGTGCCCAGGTGGTTATTATCAAATAGGATATGACTCACTTTAAGTTGATCCCATTGATAGGTCTTGTTGAGTTCATAAGGTTATTCATGCTGCAGATAATAGGTCTGGAGGGGCTGGGGCACTAAAATGCTTCACAGATAAGAGTGATCATTATTAGACTCCAAGGGTCTCTCTTCCCATTTCATAGATGGCTGCAAGTCATTGATTTTCATTCTCTTTAAGCTGCTGAATAAACCTCACACCCCACTTGTTTCCCCTATATACCTATAACCATAAAACTAGGTAATGCCAGCACAGGGAGATCTTGGTCATTTTCTTGTGTTCTTGAAATTGTGCAGGCCCTGTTGACTCAAGTCCTGTGCCTATCCATAAAATAAATTGGAAACTTCAACATCCTCACTTGTCTAGCTCTTGACTTGTTTCAGAACTCTGAATCCAACTACTGATTTCTATGTTTTATGACAACATTAAGAGAACAGCACCTGGGGCCCTTCCATATCCTCGGGAGCTCAAATTCTGACAAGTACTACCCAGAACCACCTGCCTAATTGCACCTCTTCTGCTTGCTCTGGTAATTGGTCAAAGCCCACATTTTGAGTATCAACACCACCATTGAGAAACCTGACAAGCTGAGACAGCAGAAAGGAAAAACTCAGTCAAGTTAATGTTTCAGTTTGCTCCACAATTACAAAGTCTCCACTTGTTTGTTTTTAAATGAATTTTTTTTAACTTTTAGCTTTTTTCTGTTTCACAAAAAGTTACAAATACTCCCTGGTGCCTTAATTGATTCGAACTTCATTGCTTAGTTGGCTTGGCAGGTGCACTGATCACTGCATTTGCAAAGCACAAGAATGCTTTGTTTTGTAAATTAAGGCCCTGAGACTCAGTAATCAAGAAATTTTTAGGTCTTTGAATGTACATAGACATTTTCCATGTCTCTTAAAAAGCACTGTACCCTATGTGTGACATGTAAATTATAGTCTGAACTACTTATCTACAACAAGGATTTCATTAACCATATTTTACCTTTTCTTTTTCTTTATTTTTAAAGATTTATTTTATTTATTATTTGAAAGAGAGTTACAGAGAGGGGTAGAGACAGAGAGAGAGGTCTTCCATCCTCTGGTTCACTCCCCATATGGCCACAGCGGCCGAAGCTGAGCCGATCCGAAGCCAGGAACCAGGAGGTTCCTCCAGGTCTCCCATGCAGGTGCAGGGGTCCAAGGACTTGGGCCATCCTCCACTGCCCTCCCAGGCCATAGCACAGAGCTGGATCAGAAGAGGAGCAGCCAGGACTAGAACTGACAGCCATATGGGATGCTGGCAATTCAGGCCAAGGCTTTAACTGTGCCATAGCACCGGCCCCTCTTTATTTTTGAATTGGGAAATGTGTATGATACCTGTCATATATTATGGAAGAAAAACTTCAGTGTTAACCAGTGCTATCATTAGAAATTACCATGAGGACACCAGGAGATTCACCAGGGGTGGAACGAAAGGGTAAGGATAATATTCTGAGATTTTTGAGTCAAGTTCTGAATCAATTGTGAAGCCGAGTTAACTGGTCACATCCTACACAGGGTAGAGAGCTGTTGCATTGAAGAAACTGTGCTCTTAACTTCTTAGTGCTCTCCGAGCCACTAAGCTCTTTCTCACATTAGGACTGATTCAGTGACTAACCCAGGAACTACCCTCTTTTTCTGTCAACTAAACTTTGCCCCACTAGACCTTTACACATCTGCATTTCTCTAATCTGGCATGAGCTATGGTGCTTCCTTTTGACAAACAAGTTCCCCAACCCACGTTTCCCTGATGTGTGTAATTTATACTATGCAACACTGTCTGAAATTATCTATTGTAGCCTGCTCTTTCCTTCAGAGTATAAGCTCTATAGGAATAAGCAGGGATAGTTCCAGTCCTGCTCGACCTACATTTGGAGAATGTCTGGATATTGCAGGACAGTCTCAGTGGGAGCTATTGTCTGAAGGCGTGTGTCCCTCCAAAACTCATACACTGAAGTCTCTTTACCAATGTATGGCATGACAAAGTGAAACCTCTGGGAGGTCCTTCAATTTTTCCTAATTAATAGAATTAGTGACCTTATCAAAAAGGTGCAGAGGGCTGCTTGACCATTCACCATGTAAGGACACAGGGTGAGGGCACGATTTATGGACCAGGAAGCAAGCCAAATAGACCAGTGGACACTGACCCTGCCAGTCCTTTGATTTTGGGCTTCCCAACCCTAGAACGGTAAGAAGCAAATTTCTGTTGTGTACAAAGGTTGTGTCCTATAGTATCTTTTTTTAAACTTTTATTTAATGAATATAAATTTCCAGTGTACAGCTTATGTATTACAATGGGTTTCCCCTCCCATAACTTCCCTCCCACCCGCAACCCTCCCCTCTCCCGCTCCCTCTCCCCTTCTATTCACATCAAGATTCATTTTCAATTCTCTTTATATACAGAAGATCAATTTAGTATACATTAAGTAAAGATTTCAACAGTTTGCACCCACATAGAAACACAAAGTGAAACATACTGTTTGAGTACTAGTTATAGCATTAAATCACAGTGTACAGCACATTAAAGACAGAGATCCCACATGAGGAGCAAGTGCACAGTGGCTCCTGTTGTTGACCCAACAAATTGACACTCTAGTTTATGGCCCCAGTAACCACCCTAGGCTGTCGTCATGAGTTGCCAAGGCTATGGAAGCCTTCCAAGTTTGCTGACTCTGATCATATTTAGACAAAGTCATAAAAGACAGGGTGAGGATAGTAACCAATGATCCTAAGAGTGGCATTTACCAGGTTTGAACAATTATACAGCATTAAGTGGGGAAGAGGACCATTAGGACACAGAGGTTGGGAGTAGAGCCATTGGAGGTAGAGTAGAGGTTATGATTACGAAGGAATGAGGCCCAAGTGCGCTAGCAGGGTCTAGAACAAAGGACAGAGTCATTATTAGAAGAGCTAAGAAAGGTGCTGTCTAAGCTACAATTAAGTTTTCTGATTGAGAGGCAAATAGAACCTGATAGAAGGGGCCTGGTAATAATCTGGTGGGCTTTAGGCCTTGTAAGTTAAGAGGCCCAGACCTATCTATCTCTTCACATGGGGTACATCCTAAGGGAGGTGTGAACCTCCTAGGGGAAGGTGCTCTGTTGACTAAGTATCTTTTATAGCATCCCAAATGGATTTAGACATTGGGTATTTGCTAAATGATGAGGGTGGTGCAGGAATCTGTAGTTCTAGCTGTTTGGGTTCCTGTCCTATGACCAAAACTAATGAGGAACACAAATAATGGAGGTGAGCAGGAAGGAAGGATTGCTAAGTGGAAAGAGAAAGCAAAGTTTTATTGAAGTGAAGGAAAGCTCCCACAGTGGGAGGAGTCCTGAGCAGGAATACTTTAGGGGAAATTGACTAAGGATTTATATCCTCTAGGTTAAGGGAAAAATTGTACAGGGCTTTGCAAAAATGTTGGTTAATCACCAATGACCTTCCCACTGCTGAATTCATATCTGGAGATGAATGTGTCCAGTTATAACCATATCCTGTTTTGTTTTCAGTTTCTCTATGTTGTTTTTAGTAGTGATTTTTTTCTCCAGGTGTGGCCTTCTGTACATCAGGTTTCTGTCACTATCTCCTGAGTCATGTGGTCCCTTTATCTTTGGCGATCTTCCTAGGGCTACATCTTACCTGTCTCCTGTCTCTACAAATCCTCCCTCTAAAGAGGTAACTCTAACTGCTACTAGGGAACAGGGGTGGTGACCACTCTAGCTGCTTCATGCTGGCAAAAGGAATAAAGGAGGGTTGAGCCGGCGCCGTGGCTCACTAGCCTAATCCTCCGCCTTGCGGCACTGGAACACCGGGTTCTAGTCCCGGTCGGGGCACCGGATTCTGTCCCGGCTGCCCCTCTTCCAGGCCAGCTCTCTGCTGTGGCCAGGGAGTGCAGTGGAGGATGGCCCAAGTGCTTGGGCCCTGCACCCCATGGGAGACCAGGAGAAGCACCTGGCTCCTGCCATCGGATCAGCGTGGTGCGCCGGCCGCAGCGCACCAACCACAGGGGCCGTTGGAGGGTGAACCAACGGCAAAGGAAGACCTTTCTCTCTGTCTCTCTCTCTCACTGTCCACTCTGCCTGTCAAAAAAAAAAAAAAAGAAAAGAAAGAAAAAAAAAATAAAGGAGGGTTGAAAGAGAAAGATGCCATCACAGTGGTCCATCTAAAGGTCCTCTGTGGAAGGAACTGTTTTCCCATGGATCATTGCGAAGTATCATTTGTACAGGATTGTGTGTATGTGAAGGGAAGAGAACAGGTGAGCCAGTTGATTACAAGAAGAAAAAACAGAAGTATGCGGATGACCGCACTCAGAGCGGGAAACAGCTAGGGAAGCCTTGCAGTACAGTAACCTGGAGATGCTGTTCATCTTTTTGTTGAGTTTAGGTAGCCAGGTGCCCTGTTTATAGATCTCTTTGATGTTAGTTTCAACCTGTGTTGCAGTTGATTTCTCAACAATGTTGCAGTGGATTCATTTCTGAGAGGAGGAGCGTGGTGGGAGCAAGAGGCACAGAGTCACCACACAGACCCCGGGAGTCGGGTGAAAGCGGGCTTGAGGCAAGAATCCCACAGACTCGTTTATTTCAGTTGGTACAACAGCTTATATAGCCAAAACCAGCCAATCAGGTCAAGGAGCGGTCTATGCCCCAACCAATCACAGCCTGTTGCCAGGCAGTTTCCAAAGCCATCCAATCACAGCCTGTTGCCAGTCAGGCTCTTGTTGCCAGGCAGTTTCTGAAACCATCCAATCATGGCCTGCCATCAGTCAGGCTCTGTTGTCATGTGGTTTCCTCTGTTGTCATGTGGTTTCCGAAGCCATCCAATCACGGCCTGTTGCCAGGCAGTTTCTGTTGTCAGTGGCCATCTTGGCATGACCTTTTCACCTCAGTGACCATCTTGGCATGAACTTTTCACCTCAGCAGCCATCTTGATAAGACCTTTTCACCTCATTCCACCACAAACCTGTCCTGTGTAGTTGCTATAAGTGCAACAGGTTTTACTAATTACAGTACAAATGCCTCCCTGCTCTGCTCCATAAGTAGCTGAAGACATGACCACTCCTGCAAGAATCCAGTGGGTGAGACAGCACACAGTGAGGGTATCTCCAGTGCTTTAAAAGTTTGCTCTTCCAACTGAGTCAGGGCTTGCAGAGTCATCTCACAGTATGTATCGGAATTCTGGCAGCAGGAATCTGCAGCTATGATTAGAACAGCATCCCTCAGGGATCAGCAGTGCAAGGTGGCATTTCATTTTTAATGACCACTCCTCTCCTAGCTAACCTCCCCACAGTACAGTCTCCTATCATCTGAGAATCATCTAAGTGAGAGAAAGCAAATACCTCATAGGTTTGATTGGTCCTACTGTCTCCTACATATCTGTACAGGGTACACTTTTAATAACTCACAGATTTGGGGCTGAGGGGTGATTTTCCAAGCAGGGAAAGCAGCAGGTGGTCTGGACAGGACAAACACGTTCATCTATTTTCATTTTCTCTTTAGTCTGCTGTGACTCCAAAGACATGTACAAATCCATGGGGGATGTGTCAACTCTGAAGCAGCATGTAAAACATCAGACCTTAATGTAAGCAGAACATAATCCTGGAGTCATTGTCATGCTATTGCCAAAGGTTTAAAATACTTGGTCAAAACAAAAGCAATAATTTATTTTATCTGAGTGCTTGAAACAAAGTTGAATGCCAGATCAAATTAGAGTTAAGGTGATGACTTAAAGATTTTAAGATGGGCAGATAAAGCTGACTCCTTTCAGGTTCCTGTAGCACCTGACATCAGCATATGCTCTCATTATTTATGGCAGTTGCATACATCATGGAACAAAGAGATAGATAATCAAGCATTCTTGTTTTCTGGACTTCAGATATGGGGGTTAACTTTAAAATAATTTTCTTTTACTCTTATCAGCCTTAATACTCCATAGTATTAAATTTTCACAAATCTTTTACAACATACTTTCTCCTATTTTGTGAGTGTTTTTTCTTAACCTTTCTCATCAAGAATTCTCATGCCCATACCTTTCTCTACAACTTTTTCTCCCACAGTATTTAACATCCACAAACCTTTTGCAACATATTTAGTCCTTCACTTCCTCTTATTATCAACAAAATTATTTGTCTATAAAAATTATTTTTCTCAACCTTTCTCATTAAGAATATATTCTCATGCTTATAGCTTTCTCTGCAATCTCTCATAGTGTTTAATCTCCACAAACCTTCTACAACCTCCTATTCCCTCACTTCATGAGTTTTTCTTTTGAAACTTTCTCATTCTCATGCATATAGCTTCCTCTGCAATTTTTTTCCAATTTCCTGGTTCTTTTAATTTGCATCCTAAAACAATCCAATAACACCTCTGAACTAGGAGAAAAACACCCTTTTCAGCATTTTAGCTCATAGTTAGTTATAAGGCACTTTTTTCTTTTTCTTTTGATACCCAAGTTAGAGTTTGGGTGAAATATGTAGCTAGGGGCTTTTGAGATACCTCATATTATCCTTCAAGGGAAGAGGGGAGACCCAAATATTAGTAAAAGACAGAAAAGTTGGCTTCAGTATCTAGGAGGAAGTCAACCATTTTGTTTGTTTGTTTTTTATTAATTATAAAATTTTAATTTTTTAAAGCTTTTATTTAATGAATATAAATTTCCAAAGTACAGCTTATGGATTACAATGACTTCCTCCCCCCCATAAATTCCCTCCCACCCGCAACCCTCCCCTTTCCCACTCCCTCTCCCCTTCTATTCACATCAAGATTCATTTTCAATTCTCTTTATATACAGAAAATCAGTTTAGTATATATAAAGTAAAGATTTCAACAGTTTGCTCTCACATAGCAACACAAAGTGAAACATACTGTTGGAGTACTAGTTATAGCATTAAATCACAGTGTACAGCACATTAATGACAGAGATCCTACATGATATTTTATTAAAAAATTGATTAATTTTCTATGTAATTTCCAATTTAACACCAAGGTTTTTTTTTTTTTCATTTTCAATTATCTTTATATACAGAAGATCAATTCAGTATATACTAAGTAAAGATTTCATCAGTTTGTACCCACACAGAAACAGAAAGGGTAAAAAACTGTTTCTGAACTAATTATAGCATTACTTCACATTGGACAACGCATTAAGGACAGATCCCACATGGGACGTAAGTACACAGTGACTCGTGATGTTGATTTAACAATTTAACACTCTTGTTTATGGCGTCAGTAATCTCCCTAGGCTCTAGTCATGAGTTGCCAGGGCTATGGAAGCCTTTAGGGTTCACCAACTTTGATCTTAATCTGACAGGGTCATAGTCAAAGTGGAAATTCTCTCCTCCATTCAGAAAAAAGTACCTCCTACCTTGATGGCCCCGTTCTTCCCATGGGGATCTCACTTGCTGAGATCTTTCATTTAGGTCTTTCTTTTTTTTTTCCAGAGTGTCTTGGCTTCCCATGCCTAAAATACTCTCATAAGCTCTTGAGCCAGATCTGAATGCCTTAAGGGCTGATTCTAAGGCCAGAGTGCTATTTAGGACATCTGCCATTCTATGAGTCTGGTGTGTCTCCCCCTTCCCATGTTGGATCGTTCTCTCCCTTTTTGGTTCTATCAGTTAGTATTCTCAGACACTAGTCTTGTTTGTGTGATCCCTTTGACTCTTAGACCTATCAGCATGATCAACTGTGAACTGATATTGATCACATGGACTAGTGCGATGGCACTGGTACATGCCACCTTGATGGGTTTGTATTGGAATCCCCTGGCACCCCATTCTGTCAGTTGCCTCTTCACTTTCCTGACTGTTTCTTTTGAAGTAAAGAAACTTCTCAATTTGATTCAATCCCAATAGTTAATTTTGTCTTTGACTGCCTGTGCTCCTGGGGTATTTTCCAAGAAGTCTTTGCCAGTACCTATATCTTGCAGGGTTTCTCCAATGCTCTCTAATAATTTGATGGTGTCAGGTCGTAGATTTAAGTCTTTAATCCATGTTGAGTGAATTTTTGTGTAAGGTGAAAGGTATAGGTCTTGCTTCATGATTCTGCACGTGGAAATCCAATTTTCCCAGCACCATTTATTGAATAAACTGTCCTTACTCCAGGGATTGGTTTTGGATCCTTGATCAGATATGAGTTGGCTGTAGATGTTTGGATTGATTTCTGGTGTTTCTATTCTGTTCCATTGGTCTATCCATCTGTTTCTGTACCAGTACCATGCTGTTTTGATAACAACTGCCCTGTAGTATATCCTGAAATCTGGTATTGTGATGCCTCCGGCTTTGTTTTTGTTGTACAAGACTGCTTTAGCTATTTGAGGTCTCCTGTGTCTCCTTATGAATTTCAGCATCATTTTTTCCAGATCTGAGAAGAATGTCTTTGGTATTTTGATTGGTATTGCATTGAATCTGTAAATTGCTTTTGCGAGAATGGACATTTCGATGATATTGATTCTTCCAATCCATGAGCATGGAAGATTTCTCCATTTTTTGGTATCCTCTTCTATTTCTTTCTTTAAGGTTTTGTAATTTTCATCGTAGAGATCTTTAATGTCCTTGGTTAAGTTTATTCCAAGGTATTTGATTGTTTTTGTAGCTATTGTGAATGGGATTGATCTTAGAAGTTCTTCCTCAGCCGTGGCATTGTCTGTGTATACAAAGGCTGTTGATTTTTGTGCATTGATTTTATATCCTGCTACTTTGCCAAACTCCTCTATGAGTTTCAATAGTCTCTTAGTAGGGTTCTTTGGATCCCCTAAATGAAGAATCATATCGTCTGCAAAGAGGGATAGTTTGAGTTCTTCCTTCTCAATTTGTATCCCTTTAATTTCTTTTTCTTGCCTAATAGCTCTGGCTAAGACTTCCAGAACTATATTGAATAGCAGTGGTGAGAGTGGGCATCCCTGTCTGGTACCAGAGCTCAGTGGAAATGCTTCTAACTTTTCCCCATTCAATAGGATACTGGTCGTGGGTTTTTCATAAATTGCTTTGATTGTATTGAGGAATGTTCCTTCTATACCCAGTTTGCTTAGGGTTTTCATCATGAAAGGGTGTTGTATTTTATCAAATGCTTTCTCTGCATCTATTGAGAGAATCATATGGTTTTTCTTCTACAGTCTGTTAATGTGGTGTATCATGTTGATTGTTTTGCAAACGTTGAACCATCCCTGCATACCAGGTATAAATCCCACTTGGTCTGGGTGGATGGTCTTTCTAATGTGCTGTTGCATTCTATTGGCCAGAATTTTATTGAGGATTTTTGTATCTATGTTCATCAGGGATATTGGTCTGTAATTCTCTTTCAATGCTGCATCTTTTTCTGGCTTAGGAATTAAGGTGATGCTGGCTTCATAGAAAGAATTTGGGAGGATTCCCTCTTTTCGATTGCTCTGAATAGTTTGAGAAGAATTGGAGTTAATTCTTCTTTAAATGTCTGGTAGAATTCAGCCATGAATCCATCTGGTCCTGGGCTTTTCTTTGTTGGGAGGGCATTTTTTCTTTTTTTTAAAAAGTTTTATTTATTTATTTGAAAGGCAGAGAGAGAGAGAGAGAGAGAGAGAGAGATTTTTTTCCATTTATTGGTTCACTTCCCCAGAGGGCCACAACAGCCAGGAGTTGGCCAGGCCAAAGCCAGGAGTCAGGATCTTCTTCCAGGTCTCCCACATGGGTGCAGGGGCCCAAGAACTTGGGACACTTTCCATTGCTTTCCCAGGGACATTAGCAAGGAGCTAGATTGGAAGTGGAGCAAGGAGGACTTGAAATGGTGCCTATTTGGATTCTAGCATCACAGGCAGCAACTTGACCTTCTAGGCCACAATGCTGACTCCCCCCTTATCTTTAATACTTAGGATGACCTGAATCTCCTGAATGATGATGGTCTGGGTGGTAGTAGCCTGTAGGATAATTCCCATGCCCCTTCAGTCCTGTTGAGTCATCTGAGAAGGGAGTCAGTCTCTGGGAGCAGTTAGCCATGATGAGAGCATTAGGGGCTTTCTCTGATGATAGGGATGTCGTCATTCCTTTTTGAAGTGTCCCATCTGACCATAGCTATAGCACTTTGGAGACCCCTGGCTTTCCTCAGGTCAGTGTGACCATAACACCACTACCAGAGCTGCAATCTTTTTCTTGTACCTTTTTCATGATGTTGAATCTCCTCCTGACCCCAACTGTGAAAGACAAAAATCTCAAACTCCAGGAGGTTTCCTGATGTTTGCTAACAGCCCACAAGACTGTTTTTGAAGCATTTTTTCCATCTGAGGATGATTGAGTAACAAACCTGTCCTTTAAGATTTGACAGGACTAATGTAGACTATGTGGCAGGCTCCAAGCGGAAGGAGGGAGAGGGACCGCAGGTGTATTGAGGGTGGATAATTGTTACTGAAAGTGCTGGGTTTACGTTAGAGTGGGCAAAGTTCTGGCTTATCTCCCCAGACCAGAGAATGCCTGGACATAAGGCATCTCAGGCCATTTTCCTGCTTTGTGACAGAATAGATCTAATTGAGAATGACATCATAGTTAAGGCTTCCTTCCGGGGGTCAAGTCCACCTATCCTCTGGCTTGTATCCTGATTGTACTATGGTGAAGAAAAATACCATCATTGTTTCTTCAAGGTTTGTGAGTCAAAAAAATCCCAGAACCTGACAATGCACTCTAAAGGAATACATGACAAAGATAGTTGATCACCCATCTGAAAAGAGAGAACAAGGAACTAAAGGAATCCCTAAGTTTCTGCCTCTGCACCCTTGAGGTGTCCCTCAAGTTCCTAGGCTGTGGGAGCATATCATCATGGGTCTCATGCCAAAGAGAGATCATAAAACAGGAGTAGAAGGTCATCTGTACGCCTCCACCCTCCCCTTGGTTCCCTGGGATGTGAACTCCTTCATATGTTGCTTTACAGCTTGTCATGACTAGAAGGCTAGGATCTGGAACTGGGCTTCCTCAAAAAGCCTCCAACTTCCAAAGTGACCACTGCAGCAGAGGGTATGATCAAGTAGGGTCAGCAACATTGCAGGCAGAACTGTAAATTTCTTGTTAGAGATGCCACCTGCCTTTACCTGGCCAGCTCTCCTCCCAGGCCAGCCAAGTAATGAAAGTCAACAGAGTGCCTTCCCCCAGGAGGTTCACACCTCCGTTAGGATATACCCCATGTGAAGAGATAGATAGGTCTGGGCCTCTTAACTTACAAGGCCTAAAGCCCAACAGATTATTATCAAGCCCCTTCTATCAGGTTCTATTTGCCTCTCAATCAGAAAACTTAATTGTAGCTTAGACAGCACCTTTCTTAGCTCCTCTAATAATGACTCTGTCCTTTGTTCTAGGCCCTGTCTAGCACACTTGGGCCTTATTCCTTTGTAATCATAACCTCTACTCTACCACCAATGGCTCTACTCCCAACCTGTGTGTACTGATGGTCCTCTTCCCCCACTTAATGCTGTATAATTGTTCAAACCTGGTAAATGCCACTCTTAGGATCATTGGTTACTATCCTCACTCTGTCTTTTATGACCTTGTCTAAATATGATCAGAGTCGGCAAACTTGGAAGGCTTCCATAGCCTTGGCAACTCATGACGACAGCCTAGGGTGGTTACTGGCGCCATAAACTAGAGTGTCAATTTGTTGGGTCAACAACAGGAGCCACTGTGCACTTGCTCCTCATGTGGGATCTCTGTCCTTAATGTGCTGTCCATTTTGATTTAATGCTATAACTAGTACTCCAACAGTATGTTTCACTTTGTGTTTCTATGTGGTTGCAAACTGTTGAAATCTTTATACTAAATTGATCTTCTGTATATAAAGAGAATTGAAAATGAATCTTGATGTGAATGGAAGGGGAGAGGGAGCGGGAGAGGGGAGGGTTGTGGGTGGGAGGGAAGTTATGGGAGGGGGAAGCCATTGTAATCCATAAGCTGTACACTGGAAATTTATATTCATTAAATAAAAGTTTTAAAAAAAAGCCTCTCAACAAGGAATTTGAGGGAAAGAGTTTGTAAGGAAAGTGTGCATCCTTGGAGCCAGGGTGATTTGAGAAGGACATTAGCAGAGAGAGGGACTCAGTAGTGGGAAAGAACTTGCCTCAGTGAGCCATCTCTAAATCTCTAAGAGACAGGCCATAAAGAGAATCTGCCAGAAGTGATTCCAAAAATAATAGATCCCTGGATAAGTGCTACCTGACAGCTGACAGTAAAGACAGGCAAGTATGGCCTAACACAATTCAGGGGTCTCAGATAACTGGCGCTTCAGGAAACAACTGGAAGGGACCGGTCATCTCAGCTTACATAGAGGGCACCAAGAGTTCTGTCAGGAATGAGTGAGGTGCCCAGAAGAGCCTGTTATGAGGGACAGGAAGCTGTATCAGAAAGAGTGGGGAGCTTTCAGGACAAAGGGAGCAACCAGAAGTCATGGCTGAACAAGAAGAAATAGGAAGACAGCATAGAAGCAGATCACTGTTTGACACCCTGATGGAGTCCAGGTCCAGCCAAGGATCTGAGAGCAATGTTGAGATGTCACCCCAGCCAGAACCTTTGAGTTGCTCCACAATTTTTTTTCCAGTCTCACTTGTTGACTGTAGCTCCATGAAAGGGAACAGATGTAGGGTAAGACCAGCATTCCCAGTGCTGAGCTGGTAAGGACTGATCAAGCCTCTCCCAGCAAAGCCTGTGCCCTGAGTCTTTAAGACCAACAGCAGGAACCAGCATTGTGATGCAGCAAGAAGAGCCACTGTCTGTGACACTGGCATCCCATATAGGCACCAGTTGGAGTCTTGGCTGCTCCACTTCAGATCCAGCTCCCTACTAATGTGCTTGTGAAATATAGCCCAAGTGTTTGGGCCCTTGCACTTATGTGGGAGATTGGAGTAATTTTCTTTTCAACTTTTATTTAATAAATATAAATTTCCAAAGTACAACTTTTGGATTATAGCAGCTTTTCCCCCATAACCACCCTCCCACCCGCAAAACATCCCATCTCCCACTCCCTCTCCCATCCCATTCTTCATCAAGATTCATTTTCAATTATCTTTATATACAGAGGATCAACTTGGTATATACTAAGTAAAGATTTCAACAGTTTGTACCCACACAGTCACACAAAGTATAGAGTACTGTTTGAGTAGTAGTTTTACCGTTAATTCTCATAGTACAACACATTAAGGACAGAGATCCTACATGGGGAGTAAGTGCACAGTGACTCCTGTTGTTGATTTAACAATTGACACTTTTATTTATGACGTCAGTAATCACCCAAGGCTCTTGTCATGAGCTGCCAAGGCTATGGAAACCTCTTGAGTTCACCACGTCATGTCTTATTTAGACAAGGCCATAGTCAAAGTGGAAGTTCTCTCAGATAGAATAATTAGTTACCAAGGCAATGGAAAACTATACTCTTATCTTCAAAGGCCTAGATCGGACAATAGAGTATTGTGAAATGCAGGTAAAACACTCTGTCCGTGGGTGGTAGGATGTGTAGTCTCAACCTTCCCACTGTCCCTTTGATGCCAAGCATATACATCTATGATTTAAGTGACAATGAAGTTGATCATACATATGATTCAAGTGATAATGACAAGAAAATAGTCGAAAATAATCTTGTTCACACTTATATATCATAAAGGCAGGGTGTTGGGCGGGGGAAGGAGGGGCATTTAGGAGGGCAGGATGTCAGGCTGGGGAAGGAGCGGGAGCTTATCTTGTAGCTGCAATGCTTGTGCAAGTAGGGGAAAGGTTACAAGGTCTTAAGGCACAAGGTCACACAAGGTTGCATTATCAGTACTCTCCAGCCTGGGCTGTCTAGCCCTGCCTCAGTAGTTTTCCACGAAGAGGCCACATGCTGCGTGGTCCCTGACATAGAGGAAAAGGTATACATTTCACTTTAGGCTCTGCATGGCTTACTCTACATAATATACCAGCTGACAATAGGACAATATTTTTTATTTTTATTTTATTTTGCAGTAATTATAGTTTCTATAAGCTATGCACTCCTGTGTGGTTCCAGCATGCCAGGTCTTTAATAAACTATCAAACTGCCTGAAAATGATTTGCTATATTCTCATTGGCAATGTATGAGTGATGAGTGACTCATTTTCTCTACAACCTTATCAAAACTTGGGCTTGTCACTGTTTTTATTTTAGTAGTTCTAATAGGAGTAGAGTGAAATATTATTGTGGTTTTACTTTTACTTTCCATTTTCTTAATGGATAATAATATTAAACATCTTTGCACATGCTTGTCATATTTAAATCTTCTTCAGTGAAATATCTGTGTCTTTTGCCAATGTTCTATTTGGATGTTTTCTGCTTTTTCCACTTGAGCATTGAGAAGTTTTTAAAAATATATTCTATATGCTAGTCTTTTATTAGATACTTGATTTGCAAATATTTTCTCCAGTGAACAGCTTTGCCGTGTATGCTCTTACTAGAGTCTTTCTCTGAGAAAAAGATTTTATACTTCATGAAATCCAAATTAGCAACTTTTCATTTCATGGATTGTGTTTTTTATGTCATCTGAGAAATTCTGCCTAGCCCTGGCTCCTAGATTTTCTCCTTTGAATTATATGCATTCATTAATTCATTTATATATGTATATATATGTATATGTATATATATATGTGTGTATATATATATATTTTTTAAACAGGCAGAGTGGATAGTGAGAGAGAGAGAGACAGAGAGAAAGGTCTTCCTTTTTGCCATTGGTTCACCCTCCAATGGCCGCTGCGGCCAGCGCATCTCGCTGATCCGAAGCCAGGAGCCAGGTACTTCTCCTGGTCTCCCATGAGGGTGCAGGGCCCAAGTACTTATGCCATCCTCCACTGCCTTCCCGGGCCATAGCAGAGAGCTGGCCTGCAAGAGGGGCAACCGGGATAGAATCTGGCGCCCCAACCAGGACTAGAACCCGGTGTGCCGGCGCCGCGATGTGGAGGATTAGCCTGTTAAGCCACGGCGCCGGCTCATTTATATATTTTGAGAGACAGACAGAGAGAACTCCCAGTTGCTGTCTTACTCTACAAATGGCTAGGAGTCAGGAACTTAATACCAGTCTTCCACTTAGGTGACAATGAGATTCAACTCCTTGAGCCATGCTGCTGCTTCCTGGGGTGCACCTGAACAAGAATCTGGGATTGGAAGCAGAGTTGAGACTCAAAATAAAGGATTCTGCTGCTAACCCACATTTGTACACAATCTTTGCTGTGCCAAATCCCATTCTCTTCTTTTCACTTGTTTTGTTACAGCTTAAGTCTGGTCCACTATGAGTTACATTTCGTATTGGTGTGAAACCTTGCCAAGGTTTTTTTTTTTTTTCCCAACATACTCCTTCAGCACTTGTTGTAATGTCTTTATTTCCTTGATTGAATTATGTTAAGCTTTTGTTAAGAGTTGGTTGGACATACTTCTATAGGTCTGTTTGTAGATTCTCTGTTTGCTTCCATTGATCTGTGTACCTATCGCTCCAACCATATCACACACTCCTAATTACTGTAACAATAGAATAAGTTTTTAAATCATGTACTTACTGCCACCATTTTTGTAAATTTGTTTTTCAAGATCACCTTAGCTATTATAGTTCCTTTTTCTTTCCACACATTTATTAGAGTAATCTTATCTATATCTCCCAACAAATGCTAAGATTTTAATAGGAACCATGTTAAAACTGAACATAATTTAGAGGGGATTGGTATCTTTACAAAGGCGAGTCTTAGAATTTCTAAACGCAGTATATCCTTCTGTTTGTTTTCAATGTTTAGAGTTAATTTCATCAGCATTTTGTAGTTTCTATCTATAAGTCATGTATACATTTGTTGCATTATAACAATAAAAAATCCATTATTTTGAGTAAAATTAAATGTTCAGTATTTTCAACTTCAATGCCCATGTTTTCATTACAAGTGTATAGAAATACAATTGATTTTTGGAAGTTTATGTTGTATCCTGTGGCTTTGCAAGTAGCTTTTCACTCTAGGCTCTAAAATATATATTGTTTAGCATTTCCTACATAGACAATTATATTCTGTGCAACAAGGAACAGTTTCATGTTGTCCTTTGTAATCTGTCTGCACTATATTTCCATTGCATAAACCAGAACTTCCAGCACTATGTTGAATAAGAGTGATGAGAGTGTGTATCCTTGCCTTGTTCCAATTTTAAGGAGAACAAGTTCAGTTTTTCATTATTAAATAAAATGTTAGTTGTAGACATTAGGCAGATACTTTTTATCAAGCTGAGAAAATCCCTCTTTGTTCCTATTTTTCTAATAGTTTTTAATCATAAATGACTTTTGAATTTTATCTACTACTTTTTTTGCATTGACTAATATTATCATGCCTTAGATTGACTGATGAACCACTCCCTGCATCCCTAAAATAACTTTCACTTGATCTTGGGTATATAATTACTTTTACATATTACTAATTTTTTTGCCAATATTTTTCTAAGGATTTTATGTCTTATTCCTAAGGAACATTAATCTGTAGGGGTTTTTTTGTATTTATCTGCTTTCTGTTAAAAAGGCATATTAGGCTACTCTAATAATATAAGTAAGAAAGTGTTTACCCCTGTTCTGTTTCCTGGAAGAGATTGTGTTGAATTGGTGTTAATTTTTTTTTTCAATGTTTGGTAGACATCTCCAGTGAAACCATCTGGACACAGAGATTTATATATAGGGAGCATTTTCTTTCTTTACAAATTCCATTTCCTTAATAGTTATAGTGCTATTAAAACAATCTATTTCATATCAGATCAGTTTAAATAGTGTCTTGGTTTCCTAAGCTGCTATAACAAAGTTCCTTAATTTGGGGGATTTAGAACAACATAAATTCATTGTTTTACAATTCTAAAGGCCAGAAGTTCAATGCAGAGGTGTCTGCAAACTCAGATTCCCGAGGAAACCTCAGAAGAAGGATTCTTCCTTGACTACTCCAGCCTCTGGTACCGCAGACGCTCCTTAGTTTGTTGTGTATAATTCCAGTCCCTACTTCCATCATCAAATGACACTCTCTGCATCTGTTAACATCAACTTCACTCTGTGCGAGTCAATGTAGAAATCCCCCCCAAAGGACTGCAGTCATATCATCTTAACTTGATTAAATCTGCAAAGACACTGCAATTCAAGTTGCAGTCTTTTAGGGAATGTGTCCTTTCCTATAAGCTGTCAAATTTACTTCTACAAAACTGGTTTTAGTATTCATTTCTTAACCTTCTACTGTCTGTGTGATATACATCCTCCATTTTATGGCTGATAATTTGTGATGTGTGCCTTCTCAGTTTTTGTCATTCTTGATCAAAGTTTGTTAATTTTACTGATATTTTCAAAGATGCAATTGTTTCATCTTTAGTTTTCTGGTCAATTGCATTGATTATTTTAACCTAGAAACCTTTTAGTTGATGCATACAAGCTTCATGAATTTCATATATACAAATTTAGGAACACAATGATTTTTCCCACCCTAATCTTCCTCCCATCCTTCCTTCTCCTCCCTCTCCTATTTTTAATCTTTCTTATTTCCAGTTTTTGTTCATTTTGTTGTACTATCCTTTCTGATACATTCCTTCTGGGGGACAACTTAGATCATTAATTTGAGAGTTTTCTACTTTTCTAATGTGTGAATTTAGTGCAACAAATTTCCATATTAGGACTACTTAATTGTATACTAGAAGTTTTAGGGTGTTGGATTTCCATATTTGTTGAATTCAGTATATATATTTTTTAAGTTTCTTGAGATTTCATCTTTGACAAAGAGTCATTTAAAAATGTATTGCACACAATGCCAAAATGTTTTAACACTTTACTATTATGTTTCTTTCTTTTTTTTTTTTGAAAGGCAGAGTGGATAGTGAGAGAGAGAGAGAGACAGAGAGAAAGGTCTTCCTTTTTGCTGTTGGTTCACCCTCCAATGGCCACCGCGGCTGGTGTGCTGTGGCTGGCACATTGCACTGATCTGAATCCAGGAGCCAGGTGCTTCTCCTGCTCTCCCGTGAGGGTGCAGGGCCCAAGGACTTGGGCCATCCTTCAGTGCACTCCCAGGCCACAGCAGAGAGCTGGACTGGAAGAGGGGCAACCAGGACAGGATCCGGCACCCTGACCGGGACTAGAACCCAGTGTGCCAGTGCCGCAGGCGGAGGATTAGCCTATTGAGCCACGGTGCCGGCCTACTATTTTGTTTTTGCTCTTGATTGCGCTTTTTGGTTTCTGTTGTGCTGTGGAATGATCACTGTGTATGATTTAAATTATTTTAAATTTATTGAGGTTTGCTTTTTGCTTCAGAATAGCTTGATATATCTTCCACAATTGTGTATTTCATATGGTTTTAAGTGCAATACTCCAAAAATGTCAGCTATTGTTGATGGTATTGTCGAATCCTATATTCTTGATGTTTTTCTGTATAGTTGTTTTATTAAATGATGAGAAAGAGTACTCCATCTATAGTCTCCAGCTATAATTGTGGATTTGTCCACAAATTCTTGTTGGCCCTTTCAGTGCTAAGTTTGCTGTTTCACATGATCTGCAGCTCTTTTGATTTATCTGTCTACAGTTAGATGCTCTGTCATCTTGGTAGGTTGACATCTTATCATTCAATAATCTCTCTCTCTGTGCCTGGTAATTATCTTTTCTCTGAAATCTACTGTATCTACTCATGCTTTCTGTCGAATGATGAGCACATGATATATTCTCCTCCACGTGTTTACTTCCAACCTACCTATATAGTGATATTCGAAGGATTTTTTCTAGATAGCATAAAATGAGGCCATACTTTTAATTCACATTGTCAATCTCTATCTTTGAGTTATATTTAAACCATTTATATTTAGTGAAATACTTGATATGTTAAGGCTCAAAACTGATATTTTGTTTCTTTCCCATCTTTTTTTCCTGTTTCCATTTACTTTTTCTTGCCATGCTTACTGTGAAATACTTAAACATTTTTAAAATATAAGCTGATTTATCTGTAATGTTTTTTATTTATCTATTTTATAAAATTTTTAATGATTAATTAAAGTCTTCTAGTGCTGTCAGTTTCCTGGTTTGAGCAATGTTTCTGGACCCTCTCCTCTCTATAACATTAATGTCTTGAATGTTTCCTCTGTGTACATTCACAAGCACATCAGGCAACATTTTCATTTTTACTCTGACTGTAAAATACAGTTTAGAGGAGCTGGTGCCACAGTATAGCAAGTGTAGCCACTGCCTGTGAGGCTGGCATCCTATATGGGTGCTGGTTCAAGTCCAGGCTACTCCACCTCTGATCCAGCTCCCTGCTAATGCACCTGGGAAGGGAGCAGAAGATGGCCCAAGTGCTTGGGCCCATGCACCCATGTGGGAGACCTGGAAAAAGCTCCTGGCTCAAGGCTTTGTTCTGGCCCAGCCCTGGCTGTTGCGGCCATTTGGGGACTGAACCAGAGGGACAGATTTCTTTCTCTGCCCTGCCTCTCTCTTTGTTCAAATAAATAAATAAGCCTTTTTTTTAAAAAAATACAATTGAGAAAACTTAAGAGAACGAAATCTATTGTATTCATTGTGTTATTGTTTATCATATTTTCCTTTTCTAGTATTTCAAGATTCTTTCTTCATAATTTCATTTCTACCTAGAGAACCTCCTTTAAACACCCTTTTGGGATTGTCTGCTAGAATCCTATGTCAATTTCACCTTTAATCACTGAAAGTAAGACTCTATATTAGAAATTTCGTCCTTCAACACTTGAAAAATATTGTGTCATTTCTGGCCTCTGTGGTTTCTGAAGAGAAATGTGCTGTTAATGTGAACTCTTTCCCCCTGAGTGCAGATAATTCATCTCTCCCACTAACAAAACAATCTGTGCTTTATTTTGGTTACTGTATGTTTTGACTTCTAATGTTTCTATTTGGTGGTAAGCACTCAGCCTAGTGGCTCACACCACCATCAAGTTGCCTATATCCTGCAGATCACCTGGGTTCAATTCCCAGCTCCAGTTCCTGACTCCCACTTCCTGCTTATGCAGACCCTGGGAGGCAGCAGTGATGGCTCAGGTGACTGGGTTCCCATCATCCATGTGAGAGACCTCGTTTTCATTCCTGCCTTCTGCCTTTACAGAATGAACAAACAGATGGGAGATGTCTCTCTCTCTCTCTCTCTCTCTCTCTCTCTCTCTCTTCTGTTTTTCTGTATTCATGTCTATCTGCCTCCCAAATACATTTTTAAAAAGTTTTAATACAATAAAAAAATGTACATTTGGTTCTTTGTATTTTCTGTTTATTGGCTGATTATTCTTTCTTGCTGAATTTCTATTTTTTCATTGGTTTTAAGTGTTTGCTTTTTCATTGAATTATTTTAATTATAGCTGTTTTTAAAATATTTTTTTAAAATATGGTTATATTTATTTGAAAAATGAGTGGCAGAGTGTGGAGTACAGGGAGAGAGAGAAAGAGAGGGAGAGGGAGACAAGAGAGAGAGATGGTGTACCTACTGTTTCACTCCCCAAATTGCTGCAATAGCCAGGGCTGGGCCAGGCTGAAGCCAGGAGCTAGGAACTCTGTCCAGCTGTCCCACGTGCACAGCAGGTATCCAAATACTTAGGCAAGCTCTCTGTGTCTGCCAGCTGCATTAGCAGGAAACTGGATTTAAAGCATGAAGTAGCCAGGACTTGGGACTTCTGATATAGAATATGGGCGACCCAAAATGCAACTTAACCCACTGTGCCACAACACCAGATCTGCCTGATGCCTTAAAATCTTTGACAGATAATCTCTGTCATCTTAGTGTTAGGATTTGTTGATTATTTTCTTTTGCTTTTCATTCTTCTTGGTTCTTAGTTTTTTATCTTCTTGGTTTTAAATCTTCTTAGTTCTTAGTATGTTGAGCACTTTACTATGAAATCCTGTTCATTGTGGCTGTTATGTTAGAAGACTCTGAATCGTCTTTAAGCATCTCTTTCATCCTACTTAGCTGGACACTTCTTTGTAACAAAAGGGAAGTGGTGACAGTGCTGCATCATCACTACCAAGGGCTAAAAGTCGATTTGTGTCTTTAAAGTCTGGGTAGGATGAAATGCAAGCTCCTCCCGTGTCCCTTGATGGTGTGGTTAAGAATGAAGCCTCAGGTTTCTTTCTTACAGTTTTCAGGTCTGAGGGAAGCACTTTTTTTTTTTTTTCAATTCTCTTTATATACAAAAGATCAGTTTAGTATATATTAGGTAAAGATTTCAACAGTTTGCCCCCATATAGCAACACAAAGTGAAAAAAAAAATACTGTTGGAATACTAGTTATAGCATTAAATAAGAGTGTACAGCACATTAAAGGCAGAGATCCTACATAATATTTTTTTAAAATTAATTAATTTTCTATGCCGTTTCCAATTTAACACCAGGTTTTTTTTTTCATTTCCAATTATCTTTATATACAGAAGATCGATTCAGTATATAATTAGTAAAGATCTCATCAGTTTGTACCCACGCAGAAACACAAAGTGTAAAAATACTGTTTCAGTACTAGTTATAGCATCACTGCACATTAGACAACACATTAAGGACAGATCCCACATGGGATGTAAGTACACAGTGACTCCTGTTGAGGGAAGCACTTTTGTTTACATTGGTTTAATCCCCACTGTTTAAAAAAATCCCCTGCTGCCTGTAAATTTGCTATCTTGATTGCCCTTTCCTGGTCCTTTTATTAGAGAGGTGAGGCTTTTATTGGGGCTTTTTCTGTCTGCTGCCTTGGCATTTCCAGGCTGTCATCTTCTTCAGCTGAAGTCTTGGATACCCAAAGCAGAAATAAAACTCCATGAGCACACGGACACTTCCTTGAGTCCAAAGGTCCCTAGCTGCCATGAGTACTTCAGTCCACTTATTGTTGTTTTATCGCCCAGATAATCTCTAAGGATTTGGGTTGTACCCACTGGTGAAATAAGGCAGAGTACATTTACTGCCTCTTTCCATTTGGTTAAGTCCCAGGGTATTCTTCTTTTTTTGATTTGTTTTATAAATAATTTTTTTTTTTCAAAAAGGAGAAGCAGAATCAGCAGTATCTTCATCTTAGCAGGCAACTGCTACATCAGTGTCTTCTTAAACATGTGTCATTTTGGATCAAGGACATGCTCGGTGGGCACATGGGGGCATTTGTGATGGTCCTTTCCTCCGGGTCCTGAAGGCTGGCTGCCAGAGATGACCACTGTCACAGGTTTCAGGATGTCTATGCGCACACAATTTGCAACAATCCCTAGGTGACTGAATCACAATTAAGTAAAATGAGCTGGGTAACCTAAAAAACCAAAAACAGAAACGGGAGGAAAAGTCCAAATAAAGGGAAAAGAGTTGGGAGCACTGTTGTGGGAGATGGATCATTATCACATGGTCGAAGACAGGCAGCAATATCTACAGAGGCAGCCAAAGGAATGGTTGGCAATCCCTGGAGAGCGAGGGTATGGCCAGGAGTGAGAGCGCGGATGCGGGAAAGTGGGTGAACAACTTCAGGGCTCAGACCTGTGGTTCGCCAGAGAGAAAGGGAGGGGAGGAGACCCGGCCGCGGGGCGGGGAGAGAGAAATGCTGTCGGAGTCCCCTCTGCTGCCTGGCGCGGGCAGCCGCCGCAAACGCTCCGAGGGAGCCTCGGGCAACTGAGACCGGGGCCGCGCTGCAGCCTGGCAGGCGCTGGACAGAGGTCTGGGCGTTGGCCAAGCACTCTTGAAAGGCCAGCCGGGCGGCGCGAGGCAACCACCGCGAGGTCGCACGCTCGGCGCTTCGCGGCCGGGAGGAGCCGCCGCCCGGGCCGAAGCGCTTCTGTGTCCGCGCGTCTGTCCCTGCGCTCTGGGAACCCGGTCCTCGCTCCTTAGATTTCCATCCTTCGTCCGCACTTGGCGCCTTTCTTCTCCACGCGCCCTTAACAATGGATGGCAATTCATCGCTCCCTGTATCCAGGTAAGAGCCAGCCAGCGTCCTCTGTGTCCAACCCAATGTCCCTCAAACTCCCCGCCGCGCTCCGGGTAGCTGGAGAACTTGCCCCTGGGCGCTCCGGTTTGCTCGGGGCTCCTAAGGACCAGACTAGGGTCTCTGCCGGTGCAAACAAGTTCAACCCAATCTGGGGGAGCTGCTCTCGGGTGATAGTGGTCCCTGTTAACTGCCCCACAAGGCGCGATCCTGGGTGGGGCCTGCGCGCTGGAGCGGCACTGGGTTGGGGGCAGCTGGTGTTCGCGTCTAGGGCCCTGGGACTGCTGCTCTCGCGGCTGGGAGCTGGGCGCACCCAGGAGCCCGACTCCAGGAGCGCAGGCAGAAGAGATTTCTCGCCTTGTGGAGAACGCAGTTCAGAAGTAGGGATGGAAAAGGAGACGGCAGGTGCAGGGGAAGGCATCTCCACTCCCTTCCATCTTGACTTGGGCGTGTCTGGAGGGCGTGGAGGGAGATGACCGGTTACCCACGACCCGCACCTCCACTGCGCCCAGTCGAGATTCCGGGATATAAAAGGTCTCGGTCCCCTCCAACCTTCAGCTCCCAGGCTGTCCACACCCTCTGGCCATCTGAGAGTACCTCCTTGAACCTCCCCTGCGGTGTGTGTCACTGTCCCCAGGCGGGGTAGGTTTGGGACGCCCCTTAGACTTGGCCAGGTGGCAAGCGATGTGTTTTCTGGGGTTCACATCGCTGGCTTCCTCTTTCTGTTCCTTTCAGGCTCATTTCTTTCGGAATGTAAGAACATGGAATTTTTATGCTTCTTCCTCTCCCCACCCCCATAATCCTCCGGGGCAAATTCGGGTCCTGTCTCTGGCTGTGTCCCTCCACCTGGGCAGATGGCTTTTGCGCTCTGCGCCCTGAGCGCAGAGGATGCTGTCGCTCCAGGGAGAGCGAGTCGCACCGCGGCCGGCCCAGCCCCACCCTTCCTGGGCAGGGGCTCAGGGTTGATCTTGTCATCCCTGGCTTCCTCTTTCCCTCAAGCAGACAACTAGGTGGCTCCCAGCCGAGAATATCCGGCAGGCGCGGGAGTGGAGGCTTTACGCTCGGATTCTTGGAGAGCGACGAAAGGCAGCATCCACAGGCTAGGGCGCGAGTGCAGCTGAGCCTACACTGCCTAGAAGCAGGGGTGGGGGAGGCGGAGGACAGAGGCGTCGCTGGCGTCCAAGGTTGCCATCTAGAGACTCGCAGTATTTATGTTCGGGATGGAACCACGTTCCCAGCTCCTCAGGCACCGACTTTCTCCCTAAGATGGGGTTAGCACAGGGCTCCGACCTGAGGTGGTTCTGTGCATGCCTGGAGCAGTTCTTCAGGGAAACGTCTCTAACACCTGGGCCAGACACAGTCACATAGCCAGCGGGTCTTTTTATTCTGCCCTAATGCACAAAGAGGACTGTAGGAACGGTAGGGAAGATTTTTAGAACTTTTAAGACATTGGCTTTTAGGTGAAAGTGTGTTGTGTGTTGAAATTCACGTACATTGGTGGTCCCACTTCCTGGGACAGGTTTACCTATCTACCCAGCCGCCTAAGACAAGTGGTCATTAGCATTGAAATGTTAAGTTGAGTGGCTGCAACATTCCAACAGAAACACTTTTGATGACAGATTGCTTGCTGTAAATCCAGTTTTACAGACCTGTGCAGCTGTGCCTGAATCATGATTATATTTCTATTCAAATGCTGGCACATTTTCTAAAATATTAGAAACACAATTTGCCCATAATCTATTAAAATTATTTCTAGTGCAGTAGTAGAAAATAATCTTATGAAGAGCAAACTCACTGCAGTGATATTACTCTGTATCTTGTAGTATCTTATTAAAATGTTAATATAGATTTAGCATCAGCTACAGCAAATTAAACCTTTTAATATGACTGTTTATTCACTAACAAAAATCAGGTTAATTTCAGCTATTTTATTAGCATCCCAGTCACACAAATTTAACTTCAAATAGGTGAGTTCATTCAGTCTTCTATTTCACTGACTGTGAAGAACATAATTTCTTTTCTGTAAAATTTAATTGAAAGCCATAGGAATTGGTATGCAAAAAAGGAAAACTTGAATTTTGAAATGATGTATACACATCATGTCTTACATAAATCACTTGTCCACAAAACTTTGAATTTTAAATAGTTGATGATTAGTTACTCTAGTCAGGCTATTTCAAGAAAACAGCAATGATCAGGACATACCAAATGGCTATCGGTCAAGGTTTATTCCGTCCAAATCTGAAACATTTTCAGCATCTTGTAAAATTAAGTTGTGATCCTAAGTTATTGTTTCTGCTAAGGTTTGTAATATAATTTAATACATTCTGTTTAACAAATGGACTAAGAAAACAAAATTATTTACTAAGATATTGAGTTAACTTTATAATACACTTTTCTGTTAGTTTTCCTGTTTTCTTAAAACATTAAATTAAGCAAAGACATCACTGACTAAATTTTGAATCAGGTAATAGTCTGTAAAGATTAAAGTCAAAACTTAAGTTGACTGATGTACTTTAACTTTAAAATGTTTGATTTAAACAATACTTATGGTTCTTTCTGTTATTGTACTATACTATTTTATCTCTGTGAAAGTTCCAACTCATTTTTACTATGGAGATTTTAATTTTTAAAATGGACAATGTTATATTATTACACTATGATTTTCTTAAAATTACTGGCTATTAAAGCTGGAAGTTGTCTCTAATAAGAAAACTGTACTAAGAAGAGATTAACTGTTCCCATGTGAGTTCCATTGTAAATCCAGAAGTCAAGCATTTCCTGACTAGTACTAGGGAAGGTTTTTTTTTTTTTAAATAACTGAAGATTTTGGTAGATGTTCTTTCGTTATCAACTACATATTAAGAAACAAAAGACATCAAAATCTGCTCCCCATTGTGTTCTATGGCACATTGTATTACAATAGAGCGGTTTCTCCTTAGAGAAGGGTAAGTAGGGTTCATGAACTAGTGTGTGTCTACTAAGGTTTATACTTTATCAAGTATCATCCAAATATCAGTTAATTTGATCATCACATCCCTGAGAGTTAATTATGACAGATATTATCTCCACTTCCTATCTAAAAACCCTGAGGCAAAAAGAATTAAATAAAACAAATATTTATTTTAATGCCCATACAATAACATGTAGTAGAACAAGTTCATCAATAAAGTTTGCCCAGCTTGAAGTCCAATTTTCATCTTGTATTGATTGAAAATCCACACTATTTCAAATGGAGGGGGGGATTCTAGTACACAGTTCAGATAAACCCTGATGTCGTTAGAACACATGAGAGCAGCATAAAAAGCCAGCAAGTGCTGAAAATATTTTTTTTTTGCAACCAGAAATAGGTTTTCACTATGACCATATTGAAACCTGAATTTCAAGTTTAAGAAAGAGCTTTCTCTTCTTTCCTAAATGTTGACTTTTTATACTATATTCCTGTTTTGTTAATGTTGTTTTGCCTTGCCTACTAGGTTCTATTTTGATAATTAAGGTTTTATATGTAACTTAGAGAAAATATTGAAAACATGGTCTATATTTATTTAGTTTTCCTGTCAGTTTATTTTAACCAATCTAAAGGTTAATCTAGGTTAATCTAGTAAACTAAAATTCATCAGAATCTTAATATTTTATCTCTCAGAATATTATATTTTCTGGGACAAAGCAACTGAATATATTCTAATGTAGCAAATAATTCAATGCCGTGTACTAGAATGAAGTTTTCTGTCATTTTCTTTGTTGAGAGGCCACAGGTTTTTAAATTCATGCAAAAGGAAGAATCTCAAGAGTCCAAGTTCATTTCTGTTTCTTATTTATGAAAAACTCTCAGAAAAGATTAATCAATTACTTTAAGTTGAGAATCAAGGAGAGAAATACCAGAAAAACAACCTTACCTCAACCTTGTGTCATTGTCTGTCATGGAATGCATGTTCTCAAAGCCAAGCTGCCCCCAGTTCATTAGTCCCAGGGTGATGCCATCCAAGAGGTACGATTTCCTGCAGGGAGAAGCTAGGAATTAGTAGCTCTCTCATTAGGACTCTGAACACCTGCCCTGCTGTTGGACAATGAGTATCTGTTGAAGAGGGGGGAATTCTGACTGCAATTTACAAGATGAACAACTCTATGGAAAATCGTAAATTCTTCGATCAACATTATACTTTAAATAGTGACAACTTTCATTGGCCGTTGATCCTTCTCCATGGGGTTCCTTTGGTTATATATGTATCTACTGCTAAATAGCGAACACCCAAATGAACTATTAGAATCCATCTTGTTCTCCTTAGGCTGGTATTACTCATTTGAATGGAGGTTTTCTCTGTGTGTGAGGGTTCCAGCTACAAAGAACTGTAAGATAAGAAAGTGAAAAGGGAAAAGTGATGTGTTTGATAACTGGAGAAAGATGGTTACTCCTGTTCTGAAATTAATGATTGTGGCTGCCTGGGTAACTTACCCAACTTGTAACTCTTTCACCTTTTCCTAGATTCACTGGCGTATTTTAGATAGAGTGATCTTTTAAGTCCCTTTTACTTCTAACATTCTATAATGTCACAGCCTTAGTATCTCACTGACTCTCATTTGAGCACAATATTGATGAACACCTCACTCTCCTGAAAGAGATAAATGAAAGTAGGGATTTAAATAACTGAAGCAATACCCACAGGAACCACCACCCCCCAGTGCCAGAGAATTCCCATCTTATAGAATGGTTGGTCTGTTTTTAATCCTTCCCCTACATAAAGAGCTGCATTATGTTTACAGAAGACTTAATAAAAGCTTACTCTTTTAAAGAAGATAACACAGTGATCAAGACCCTGCTTTTACCATGTGAGTTATATATAGTCAAGATGATGTTACTCAGGAGGTGAATCATTTTTGTCAACTGGGAAATGTTAGCACTTGTAGTGCGTCCATTCCTTCCAAGGCAGATGTGAGGATAGATTGAATTGGTGTGTGCCAATATAGGAATAGGCAAACTTTGGCTATTGTTGTCTGTCATACTAATAAACTCCTCTAAACATGATTATTTCATGAAAGATTTTTAAAATCAATATTGATGAATTGCTCACATAACTTGGGCTTGAAGTCTACTCTATTTGACATCAGCAGACTTCAGGACTCTTTTTTTCATTTTTTTGCTTTTAATGTATCTATGACTTTATATATATTTATTTATTTAAACATTTATTTATTTATTTGAAAGGCAGAGAGTTACCGAGAGGCAGAAGAAGAGACAGGGAAGTCTTCCATCCACTGGTTCACTCTGCAAATGGCTGTAATGGCCAGAGCTGAGCTTATCCAAAGCAAGGAACCTGGAGCTTCTTCTGAGTCTCCCATGAGGGTGCAGGGGCCCAAGGACTTGGGCCATCTTCCACTGGTTTCCCAGGCCATAGCAGAGAGCTGGATTGAAAGTAGAGTAGCCAGGACTCAAACCAGTGCCCATGTAGAATGTCGGCACTGCAGGTGGCATCTTCACCCACTTCGCCATAGTGTTGGCCTCTCTATGACTTTATATTTAAACCTGTTTCTTGAGGACAAGTTATTGAATCATTTTTATACTTCATCTGAAAATCTCTTTCTTTTCAATGATGTATTTAGGCCATTTACACTTATTATGATTTTACATGGTGCTTGATTAACATTCACCAACTAACTAGCTGTTTTCTATCTGTGATACCTCTTGTTTATTCTCTTTTCTTTCTTTTCTGCCTTGCTTTGAGTTGAAAATTTTTAATGATTTTTGTTTCATCTCTTCCATTGATTTATTTATATATTGCTAAAGTATTTGTGATTGCCCTAGAGTAAAGAATATGCATTTTTTTATTATTCAAAATCTACTTTCAAATTATAATACACTACTTCACATGCACTGTAAGGTTTCATAAGTACACATTCCAAATTCTCTCCTCTGATCTCTGATCTTATTTTTATATATTTTATTTATTTTTTTAAAAGACATATTTACTCAGTTTGAAAGTCAAAGTTAGAGAGAGGGAGAGACAGAGAGAAATATTCTGTGTACTGGTTCACTTCCCAGATGCCCATAACAGCCAGGGTGGGCTCTGCCAAAGCTGCTTCATCCAGCTCTCCCACATGGATGGTAGGGACCCAAAGACTTCAGCCATTTTCCACTGTTTTTCCCAGATGGATAGCAAGATGCTGAATTGGAAGTGGAGCATCCAGGATATGTACTGGTGCCCGTGTAGGATGCCAGAGTCACAGGCAGTGGCTTTACCCACTGCACCACAACACTGGCCCTGTATATATTTTATTTTTATAAGTGCTGTAAATATATTATATATTACTATGTTGACTTTCAGCCACCAGATGCTTTTTTTATTATTTTTTTAAATTTAAAAAATTTTTTTTTAATTTTTTTTATTTTTGACAGGCAGAGGGGACAGTGAGAGAGAGACAGAGAGAAAGGTCTTCCTTTTGCCGTTGGTTCACCCTCCAATGGCTGCTGCGGTAGGCGTGCAGCAGCTGGCGCACCGCACTGATCCCATGGCAGGAGCCAGGTGCTTCTCCTGGTCTCCCATGGGGTGCACGGCCCAAGGACTTGGGCCATCCTCCACTGCACTCCCTGGCCACAGCAGAGAGCTAGCCTGGAAGAGGGGCAACCGGGACAGAATCCAGTGCCCCGACCGGGACTAGAACCTGGTGTGCCGGCGCCGCTAGGCGGAGGATTAGCCTAGTGAGCCACGGCGCCGGCCCTTTTTTATTATTTTTTAGAAAACATTTATTTAATAAATATAAATTTTGAAAGTACAACTTTCGGATTATAGCAGTTTTTCCCCCCATAACCACCCTCCCACCCGCAAAACATCTCATCTCCTACTCCCTCTCCCATCCCATTCTTCATTAAGATTCATTTTTAATTATCTTTATATACAGAAGATCAACTTAGTATATACTAAGATTTCAACAGATTGCACCCACACAGATACACAAAGTATAGAGTACTGTTTGAATACTAGTTTTACCATTAATTTGCATAGTACAACACATTAAAGACAGAGATCCTACATGGGGAGTAAGTGCACAGTGACTCCTGTTGTTGATTTAACAATTGACACTTTTATTTATGACGTCAGTAATCACCCAAAGCTCTTGTCATGAGCTGCCAAGGCTATGGAAACCTCCCGAGTTCACAAACTTCGCCCTTATTCAGACAAGGCCATAATCAAAGTGGAAGTATTCTCCCTTCAGAGAAAGGTACCTCCTTCTTTGATGACCTGTTCTTTCCACTGGGATCTCACTCACAGAGATCTTTCATTTAGGTCATTTTTTTTTTTTTTGCCACAGTGTCTTGGCTTTCCATGCCTGAGAAACTCTCATGGGCTTTTTAGCCAAATCTGAATGTCTTAAGGGCTGATTCTGAGGCCAGAGTGCTGCTTAGGGCATTTGCCATTCTATGAGTCTGCTGTGTATCCCACTTCCTATGTTGGGTCATTCTCTCCTTTTTAATTCTATTCATTATTATTAGCAGACACCACCAGATGCTTTTTAGAACAGTTAGATGGAAAATAGTGAATTAGATTTTACTTATACTTATTCCATTTCTCACACTTCATTTGTATGGATCTAAGTTTCTACTGAGTATCACACACCTTCTGTCCAAATAATTTTCTTTAATACTTCTGGTATGATAGATTGGCTGGCAATGAATTATCTTACTTTTTGCTTGTCTGAGAAAGAGTATTTCTCCTTTGTGAAACATACTTTTTATGAACATAGGATTCTGAGTTGATAGTTGATGAAGTTTTTCTCTTCATTGTTTTAAAGATATTATTGCTTTGTCTTTTGACTTTTATGGTTTATACCAAGAAGACATTTCAATCCTTCAATATTTTCTATATCAGGTTAATCCTTCAATATTTTCTCTTTATCTCTTGTTTACAGTGACTTGAGTGTGACATGAGTGTGTGTGTGTGTATGTGTGTTGAGCTTTTACTTACCCTGCCTAGTGTTCTCTGAGCTTCCTGAGTCTGTGATTCAGTGTTATTATGAAAAAAAGTTCACCCATGATTTTTTCAAATATGCTTTCTACCTCAACCTCTTTCTTTTCCTTCTAGAATTCCCACTGACATGTATTAGAATACAGTTTGTGTATACTCTTTGTTTTTTTTTTTATTATTTTTTCTTCTTTTGTTTTAGGTTAATAATTTCTATTGAACTATCATCAAGTTCATTGATTTTTTTGTAATCATTTGAATTAATTTTACTAATGAATTTTTCAAATTCTTTTTCATCTGTTTATATTGTTTTCATTTGTAGAATTTCCACTTGTTTGTATCTTATAGTTTTCATTTATCTGGCATAATTACCCATAAATTCCATGCTGTCATATTTTCTATTAGAACCATTAAAATAATAATTACTTTAAATTTAATTTTTAGTATGACTTGTAGTGGCTGGCGCCATGGCTCACTTGGTTAATCCTCCACCTGCTGCGCCGGCATCCCATATGGGCACCGGGTTCTAGTCCTGGTTGTTCCTCTTCCAGTCCAGTTCTCTGCTATGGCCTGGGAGGGCAGTGGAAAATGGCTCAAGTGCTTGGGCCCCTTCCCACATGGGAGACCAGGAAGAAGCACCTGGCTCCTGGCTTTAGATTGGTGCAGTGCCGGCCGTAGCGGCCATTTGGGGAGTGAACCAATGGAAGGAAGACCTTTCTCTCTGTCTCTCTCTCTCACTGCCTGTAACTCTACCTGTCAAATAAAAATAAATAGGCCGGTGCCGTGGCTTAACAGGCTAATCCTCCGCCTTGCAGCGCCGGCACACCGGGTTCTAGTCCCAGTCGGGGCACCGATCCTGTCCCGGTTGCCCCTCTTCCAGGCCAGCTCTCTGCTATGGCCCGGGAAGGCAGTGGAGGATGGCATAAGTACTTGGGCCCTGCACCCGCATGGGAGACCAGGAAAAGCACCTGGCTCCTGGCTTCGGATCAGCGAGATGCGCCGGCCGCGGCGGCCATTGGAGGGTGAACCAACGGCAAAAAGGAAGACCTTTCTCTCTGTCTCTCTCTCTCTCACTATCCACTTTGCCTGTCAAAAATAAAATGAAATAAAATAAAATAAAATAAAAATAAAAATAAATAAATAAATAAAATAAAAGTATGACTTGTAATGGAAATCTACACATTTTTGTGTAGGATAAAAGAATTTCTCCCAAGTGGAAATTGGAAGCCTTTCTATTTTTAAAGATGAGGAAATTAGGCACACAGAACCAGAGCTTGAACCCCAGGATTTCACTCTCCAAATCCTCTTCTATTTGAATACATCACTACTCTTCTCTATTTCCTAATGCTTATATATTCCTACTTCAGAGGCTCCAAGACCTCCTCTTGCCAATGTTTCTTTTGTTTCAGACATTTTTGATCCTGTGTTCCAAGAATGTCATTGTCCCATATATAATGAAATACTGCAATGACTCCTGCCTCTTGATTAGCTTAGTATGTACTTGGAGCATGCCATTTTTCCTGAATGGCTTTTGATTTAATCCTTTTCAAAATACTGTCTCTCAACCAAAAATAGCTGTGAAGACAGGCTGATGCTGTAAATGATTTTGACAAAGCCATGATAAGATGATGGAAACAGGGAGTAGTAGTTGAAGTTTTAGCATATGAATTAAAAATGTTGCATCTATATCCAACAGAGGACTCTTATCCAGGCACTGAAACTCTACCTGTACATCAAGAAACATTTCTGCTTGAGATGCAACTGGTAGCATATTCTGCCATATTGTTTAAGATATTTTCTCATTCTGAAAAAATAATATGCAGACCAATATACCTACTTTTGCTCCTTTTATTTTAAATTCGTATTACCAGCCAAATTACTGAAATAGCTTTCTGAACCTCTTGGAGTAGTCATGGTTGTAGAAGTACAAGCTACTTCAAAACCCGTAACAGCACTGTATTACTTTTCTAATACTGATTTATCAACTTAACACAAAATTAGTGGCTTAAACTAACACAAATGCGTTATCTCACAGTTCTGTACGTCGAACATCTGACATGAATCTGACTGAGAAAATAAAATCAAGCTCTCAGCAGAGCTTCATACCTTTCTAAAGGTTGCATAGGGAAAACAGGATTGTTGCCTATTCAAGCTTCACAATTCTTGCCTTATGACAACCTTCCCCCATCTTCAGAGCTTACAACGGAGGATTGAGTGCCTTTTTTAAATTTTATTTTTAATTTTTTAGAAGATTTATTTATTTATTTGAAAGTTGGAGTTACATGGAGAGAGAAAGAGAGGCAGAGAGAGAGGTCTTCCACCCACTGGGTCACTCCCCAGATGGCCTCAGGGGCCAGAGCTACACTGATCTGAAGCCACGCCGATCCGAAGCCAGGAGCCGGGAGCTTCTTCAGGTCTCCCACATGGGTGCAGGGGCCCAAGGACTAGGGCCATCTTCCACTGCTTTCCCAGACCATAGCAGAGAGCTGGATCAGAAGTAGAGCATCTGGGACTCAAACTGGTGCCCATATGGGATGCTGGCACTGCGGGCGGAGGCTTTCTCTGCACTTCAACTTCTGATCTTCTCTTCTTTCTCACTCTTGCACTTTTAGTATCACTGTGATTACATTGGACTACTGACATGATCCAGAATATTCTCCATATATTAAGGTCATCTGATTAATATCCTTTTTTTTCTCCAAAGGTTTATTTATTTATTTGAAAGGCAGAATTACAGAGAGGCAGAGGCAGAGAGAGAGAGAGAGAGAGAGAGAGAGAGAGAGAGAGAGTCTTCCATCTGCTGGTTCACTCCCCAAATGGCCACAATGGCAGGAACTGTGCCAATCCAAAGCTGGGAGTCAGGAGCTTCTTCTGGTCTCCCACGCGGGTGCAGGGGCCTAAGAACTTGGCCATCTTCTGCTGCTTTCCCAGGCCATTGCAGAGAACTGGATCGGAAGTGCAGCAGCCAGGACTTGAACTGGTACCCATATGGGATGCCAGCGCTGCAGGCAACGGCTTTACCCACTATACCACAGTGCCAGCCCCTAATATCCTTACTTCTATCTTGAACCTTGATGATGCTTAGCCATATAATCTAGCAAATTCAAAGATCCCAGGGTTAAGACCTGGATGTCTTTGTGTAAGAGGGGCAGTCATTATTCAGTCTATCACATGCATAAATTAAACTAAAAATCAATCACACTTGCTTTCAGTAACACTTGAGATTTTGCTAGGTGTGATTTCTTCTTATGTCTTCCCCTTCCCCTTCCTTCTTCCTTTTTAAAATACAAGAGAAGAGTAACAAGACTGTCACTTCTCTGTGATAGGTTAGTCATTCAATGCAGCTAAACTGAAACAACCTCCCAATTCCCAAAGTTCATTCAAGTACCTGGAGACCTTTCAGGATACACTCCCAGGGACAAGTTTGTGGCAATGGTCATTAGTGTTGTCCTGCAAGCATTTCCAGTTGTGCTCTTAAGTGAAGAGTGGGATGATGCATACTTATGTCCTTGTTACAAGATATGGCCACATGGTGTGATCTGGTCAGTGCAAAGTGCACAGAAGTAACATGTGTCTCCTCTAAATAGAAGTATTAAAGAGCCCACAGGTGAGTAACTTTATTTCTCTCGCTTTATGCCATTGTGAAATACAGTATAATAGATTGCAGGGTTTAGGAATGAGTATGACTTGGAGCCCAGCTCCAAGCCCATCCATGATAGACATGTAACGTGAGCAAGGATGAACCTTTTTGGTTTTACTCCCCTGGGATTCTTGAGTTATTTGATATTACATTATGTGAACCTTCCCATTCTGCCTGATCTAGCTGATTGATAAATGGTGGTTTACCTGGTGGGTTGTTAACTGGCTTATGAGACTCTGGAGGAATCACAGAGTTTGGTTCTGGACTCAGAAAAACCCTACTGAAGAATGTATTTCTGTATGTATGTAATGATATGGGGAAGAGGTTAGAAAAGATAGAAATGAGACTCACTCTGACTGTTTGTACAAGCGGTTAAGAAGCAGGTACTATAAGTAGGCTCCAGATATTAAGAACATCATGAACTGTACACATCACTTCGTAGGGCCATGGAGTGTGAACTGGTAAACACACTCCTCTTGCTATCAGTTCAACACTGCCCATTTCATAGTCTCACACAGCTGTTGCCACTTACAGATGTAGTAGTAGTATACCACATACACATTTAACTCTTGCAATTTTGGGATTATGCAATTTTTCTTTTAATTTTTAATTTAAAATGTTTTTATTCAACACATTAAAATTTTTACACATTTATGAGGTATCATGTAATGTTGCAGTACATGTACATGTCATGTAATGTCCCATCAATGTAAAAACCTATCTCTAAGCGTTTATCATCTCTTTGTGGTAAAAATATTCAAAATCCTTTCATCTAGATTTCTCCCTTTCTTCTCAAGAAAAAAAAAATGCAGCGCATTGTCTACAGTCACTTTATTGTGCAACAGAACTATGGAACTTCTTACTCCTGTGTAGATGTGATTTCTTACCAGTTACAACTTATTCCCATTCCTCTGTCTCCACTTCTTTCCCCAGCCTCTGGTAATCACAGTTATATGTTGAACTTCTATGAGATCACCTTCTTTCTGACTCCACATATGAGTGAGATCATCTGTACTTTCTTTTCTATGCTGAGCTTATTTCACTTAATAGTGACCTGCATTTCTGTCCATAATATTGTGAGTGACAAGATTCCATCCTTGTCATGGCGGAGTTGTATTTCATTGTTCATATGAAACACATATTCTTTATTAATTTATCAGTGGACTGGACATTTAGGGGATTTCCATTTTGTAGCAATTTTGAATAATGCTGCAATAAATATGGTTGATCCAGATGTCCCTTTGACAGACTAATTTCATTTTCCTTGGACACATATCCAGGAATAGGATCTCTGAATCACATGTAGTTTCATATTTAGGGTTTCATATTTAAAATAGATTTACTTATTTATTTTTTATTTATGAGGGCAGAGTGACAGAGAGAGGGAGAACGAGAGAGAAAGTTCATACATCTGTTGATTCACTCTGCAAATGACCACAACAGTCAGAGCCGGGCCAGGCTGAATCCAGTAGCCAAAAACTTCACTCTGATCTGTGTTTGGGGTGACAGGGATTCAAGCACTTGATCCACCATCTTCTACTTCTCAGGCCCATAAGCAGTGAGCTGAGTTGGAAACAGAGTATCCATACTTGAACCAGTACTCAATTATGGGATGTGGGTGTCCTGAGTAGCAACATAACCCACTGTGCCTTAATGCTTGCCCTATTTCTATTTTTTTAAAAAGAATTTCCAAAAATCTTTTCAACGGCGGTCATATTAGTTTACACTCCCACAAACATTATGTAGTACATCTCTTGGTGGTTTTGATTTTCATTTCACTGATGATAAATGATACACTTTTTCATGTACCCTTTGACTACTTGTATGTCTGTTTAGATTGACTGCCAATTCTAATATTGGGTTATTTGGAAATGGTTTTGTTTTTGCTGTTTTTGCCTTGTCAGAGCTATAACTTGCAATAAAACTTACAAATATCTATTTCTCTCTCTTTATTCTTTCATTTCTTTGTCTTTTTCTCTCATTAAAACTGAGGCAAACTTACACTTGTATTTGTATTGCATTTTGTATATTCTTATATAGAACATACACATGTATCTTCACAAGATTTTCACAAAATCCAATATACCATAATCTATAATACTCTTTATGGGTTTTTAAATGTTATTTTGACTCCATACAATTTTCAAGATAAACAATGTTAAACTCCAAATTCCATGTTGAATCCTCTCTACTGCCTAGTGGTTGACAACACTAATTTTTGTAGTGTTTTCAAATATGTAATAGGAAGTTTTCAGAGTAAATAATCAGGCAATATTCATTGATCACTCCATACTAACACCTTCAAGACACTGGATAAAGTTAGAAAGACAAGTTCTCTCCTTCCTTACATTATCAGTGCCAAGGTGTGTACTCACAATATGGGTAGCTGGAGCTAAAGGTGGAACAATGAAAGAAGAAATGGTAGATACCTAGCACATGCTAACACAAGTTTTTTTTTTTTTCTATTTCCTAAGTGATTGTCAAACGAATTTATTCCTTCTCATATTTAGTTCTTAACAGCAAATAAGATGGCCATGTTCAGATGACCCCTAGGTTCCTAATAGCAATATATAAAACATGCTTTTTGAATTACCAAGTGCTATTCTCTCTGTGCAAGAGATCCACTGGATATGGGATATTAGAACTACAAGGAATTGATAAAGATCATCTTGCCCAACTCCCTTCCTTTACAGATAAACAAACCTAAGTCAAAAATAAAAATTACATGAGTTACTGAAATCATAGAAATATTTGGAGATACTGAAGAATTAAACTCAGAGCTCTTGATTACACTTACTACTGTATTGGGATTATTTTAAGATAATTTAAAGTAATTATGATCATCATCTCCAAAACATAGTTGGAGTGGTCTTCATCCATACAGGAGTGCCTGTGTTCAAGCCTCAGCTCTTCTAATTCCAAATTCTAGCACTAAACACTCATCCCTGGAAGCAACAGATGATGGCTCAAGAGGTTAGATCCCTGCCTTGCATATGAGAAAACTGGATTAAGTTTTATGCTCCTGGCTTCAGCCTGGCTCAGCCCTTGTTTTTGTGAACATTTGTGGAGTAAACCAGAGTATAGAGGGTCTCTCTGTATCGCTTTGTCTCTGTCTCTGTCTCTCTCTGCTTTTTCAAATAAACAAAAACCAAATAAATGAAATTTAAAAATTCATAATTGAAAGCTTCAGCAATTTTTTGGTATAGTAGAACATATTTATCAGCAATATCATAAAGTACAAATGATGTATATGTAACTATTCATGTCACTTCCGCTGCCAAAATTCCCAGAAACTAACTCAAAGCTCAATTATAACAATAGTGTAGAAGTTTATGACCTCAATGTCTGCAAGGTTTTCAATTGTGTATTGACCTTTTGTTATCATTTCTATTTTCTTTAGTCCTGAACTTCAATATCTGTTTTTAATCCCCTTATTGTTCCTATATTTTCCTTTACATATCACAAACTCTTAGTGGAACAAGATGGAATACCCCTCATTACATCCTATCTCAGTCACTCATTTTCTTGATAAGAAATGGAAAGCAATGATTTTCCTGTATATTAGAGGAATGAAAAATACAGGTGGTAAATCGTAACTCATGTAAAATAATGGTCTATTCATATTTAATAGACTTTCTTTGATCAATAGATGTAATTTCTTTAAAACTATTAGTTATTAAAGTAAAGTCAACTATTTTAGAACAAATGTATAATAAAGAAGGTGAAAATTTGTGTTATATATTTTTCAGTTACTCATTAAACATGATGCAAACACACACAGGTATACATTCATTGGATGTGTCATTGAGTGTGTATATATATAACATCCATTATACATTGAATATATTATATACATTGTACACATAATATATTCTGTATTCATTTTGTGTATGTGCATCTATTTGTATGTGCATATATATTTATGTGTGTGTGTATATATGTATGTATATATCTATATAAATCCATTGGATGTGACTTTGAATCAAGAGTACTAATGCCTAAAAATAGATTTGTAAAATTTTTTTCTTTTACATTTTAGTCTACTTTTCTCTCATATTAAAAAACATTAAATAAAATGTAAGAATATATATTTAATATTGATACCCTATAAACATATAATATCCTCTCTTTATAATTTATTATTATCACAAGTTATACAACACATTTGATTTCTCTTTTGTGCTATAAATCTTAATTTTGAATTAAGAATGTAAAAATAGTACCGTAAATGTCTTTTGATTGGCTGTGCCAATAATATACTTATCCATTGATTTTCAGGATGAGTAGCCAGTTCTTCCACTTAATTTAGTCAAAGAAATAAAGAATTTTGAGAGTAATTTAAACCAAAAATAAGACTCAGATAAAAGTAAATAATCAACTGACATTATGTTTCTCTAAGTGAAATATTAACCAATATAGTGTGCTCACCACTGACTCATGCACTCAATATAACCTGAAGATTTTTAATTTTTATTTTTTTAAATGAGTCAACAGTGCTTCAAAATCACAAATAAAAAGTTCTATTCATCTTACTTGGGTAATTTTCAACAGATCAGTAACTTGACATGGAATTCTATTAAACTGTCAGTAGTTGTCCCTCTTGCGAAGGTGGAACTAGTTTAGTGTCTGTATAGAAATCATTCCTTTAAGAAAATGAGCTGCAAGTTTATCATATAAATCACTGTAAAAGAAGTGTCCAAGGAAAAAGTCAATATTCAGAGACCATATTAACCAGAGAAGCTGTTATCATAATTTCAATAAAAGTCTACCCTTGTAGATCATCGTCATTCTTCATGAAGAAGAAGGAATGTGGACAAAATATTAATGATAACATTTTCTTCAGTGTTAGTATTGGGCCTGAGATATATTACAAAGGCTGATTTAGAACATTTAGAAACAGCAAACCAAAAAAGTGAAGATCTAATCCAATTTTTAAATTGGAACACCACATGAGACTAATATGGATGGCTGAGCGAGGGGAGAAAAATAGAGGGAATTCTTACAGGCTTACTGTAAGGAATGAAACATTCTGTCTTGAGTGTGGTCTTCATCACCAGGAAACAAGCATATCAAGTAAGTCTGCTATAATGAGGTCTGTCATATTAGTAAACAGAATTAATATATCTGTGAATTTACTTTACTAAAAAGGATCATAGATTTGGAAGAGCATGATTTTCTCCTCAAAGTTATATGCTAACATAGCATTTTGTGTCACAAGACCAGAAGTATATCTGATCAGTAAATATATTCAACAATGTCATCATTTTTGTCAACATTTCCTTCAATTGTTTGATTCTCAAAATCTGTCTTTCATGAAATATGTCATACTATGGTCTTCATTGATTTTATTCTCTTCTGAAATTAACTGGTCTCATTCTGCCAGACCCAGTTGTTAGTGGTTTGACATGTGATTGGAAAGGCCTCCAACATCTCTTTCTTTTCCTTCCTGAGAATTCCTTCATCTTTTTGTGAATTTGCATTTCAATTTATGAGAATTTTATTTAACTAAAAGTCATGACTTCTTAAATCATCAACAGGCAACAGCCACAGAAGTTATTGATTCAGTGGGCAAAAATAACACTCAAAGTTAGTGGAAAGGGATGTTTACTGAGGCTAACTATAAAGTGGTCAGTCCATTTAGTTAATGAAACATTTATTTTCTTATTCAGTCTTTTAACTGCAGGAACAGGCTTCTGAATAAAAGGACAACTGATTCTTTGGGGGGAATTTGCAGTGACATTTAATTTCCCAGATTTTCTCCAGGGAATAGCACTGCTGAAAGTCTTTTCCATTTTCACAAACATTTTCTGTAGATGATTGAATTATCTGACAGCAATGCAGGTGCATCTGAATATTTCAAAAGCTCAAACCTCTGAGAAATTCTCCAGTGTAGTGAAATGTACGGAGTGGTTTCTATCTCCAAAATACTTTGTCAATCTATTTTTAATACTTTATTTTTCTATTTTTAATGCATAGGCAGTAATTTGAATCACATTAATAGGAATCATCTAGAGGTATTCTGGGAAGACAGCAGACTGCCAATAAATGCCCACCCCCTCTTCTCTTTTGATGAAACCACATTGTGTGGTTCAAAGTCTGAAAGACACCTGGTAGATCCATTGGAGGAGAGCTGCGCGATGGGTCTTCTCAGTGTTTGTAGTGACGAGGACCACAGTGAGACAGATCTGTGTGTAGTTCCTCACCATCACTGAGTCACTGATCCCCACAGTGGGGACAACAACAGTTGCCACAGAAACAAAATTCTTTATAGAGAATTAAAATCTAATATAAGGTGGGAATAAGCCTTACCAAAAATAATTCACTTATTTACTTATCCAATAGTCTTTACCGCAGGCTGGATAATAGCGGCTGGAGTTTCATTGAAAAACACAAACAGACCCAAGCTGCAATGTGATGGACTTTTGGTAGCACTGAGAGAGACAGACATTTGGCAAACAGTGGTGTTGATGGATTATATAGCCAACTGGTGTGATTTGACTGGGACAGGTAAAGAGGACCTCTGGATGAAGAGTGCTTCTGGAAGCCTAAGTAGCAGCTGGGGAAGTCCTGAGCAGTAGAGCAGTGCAGTGTTTCAGCAAACCCTGTGTGTGCCCAGGATACAGGAAATGAGGAGGTGATGGATGACAAAGACCTCAAAGTAGAGAGTCAGAATATGTTAAGCCTCAGAGGCCACTGGACTTTCTTACTCAAAACAGTGATATTGAAGTTATTCATGCTGAAGTAGCTAGAAGCACTAACTGAGTGTATGCATATAAAGGACATAACCTGGTGCTTGGCATTTTTACAAATGTTTCATAAACAGGAACAGTTATGTTGCCAATTAATTAGATTTCAATATCATAATTCTTGGGGGAAGAAACAGAGAGGGGGCTAAGGAGTTAAGATCACAGGATCACCAAAGATTTATTTATAAATGGAATTTATCATTAAGAGGACATTTTAAAACTATTTCTTGAGTCTCAAGATACACAAACACACCCAGAAACACTCAACAGGTTGGCCATACGCCATGCAGATATGGAAGGTGGCAATGCTGCCCACATCTGCACACACCCATGCTGACCTGCTATGTAAGTATAGATTCTATTGTCTGTACAGTATTTTCTCATGATGTTAGGGAGAGAAGAATAAAATAGGAGGGGGGTTTAAGTTTTTGAGAAAGTATATGAATGGGGAGGGAGAAGAAGTGGGTTTTAGGTATTTTAGACTCTATCTTCTATGGTGGGCACAATATCTGAAGGAATTAAACCAAAACACTAGTATCCCTAACATTTTAGCAGAGAACACAGAGTATCATTTCTTTGTTTTCTTAAATTCTTTTTCTTTCTCTGTGTCTCTCTGGGCCCCCTATAGTACTCAACTGGCTTAATCTCTGTTACTTTCTAGGATCACACCACAACCTAAAATCTACCGGAAGAAATTGGGAGTGTCTGTGTTTCCCAATTCAACATTGTGGCTGCTGACATCTGGTTGTTCACAGATAAGCAACTGCTTTCTGCTCCCTTTCAATGTGGGACAGAAAGATCTTTGTCTCAATCTGGGAGCCCTAGTGTTAATGATTCAGTTTCTTTTGGTACAAAAAAAAGTCCCTTCCGAAGTTTTGCCACCTGCTCACACCACTGGCTTTAAGAAGGGCTGGACTTCTGCTCCTTATGTATCTTGCCAACCTCTAAGACTTTCCTGTTTCCTATGACAACTCAAATTCCTAACCGCAGCCCTATGTGATGTGTGTATGCTACACAATCCCTGTTGTCAGTATTAACAGCAAATAACTAATTTCTGTGAATCCTTCCCACTATATGAATGAATGCACAATGATAATTTAATAAAAACTTCACTTGGTAATCTATGAAATGTTTATTGTGAAGGAAAAAAGTATTCAAAGGTGAATTCAGTTTTGCTTTAGTGTAGACAATTTGGGTTGATTCGAATACAAGATCTGAGTTGGAAACTTCTACAGAAACACAGATCAGGTGGAATCTGAGAAAGATGCAGAACACCTAAGTGTAGACACCAGTCTAGCTGTTGGATGTTCAAAACTGAAGCTAAGGCGAGAGATCTGGAGTGAGGAAGTGACGCTAGTCCAAAAGAATCAGAGGAATGAGATCTCTTACAGCAAATTGGACAAGAAAATCTCTCCTTTTCTCATTCTCAATTTTATTCTTCCTGAATTTTTTAACCTTTTAATATTTTGGTTGCTTTTTAGCCCCATGTTCGCTATACAATTGCCAGTGGAATTCAGTTTCTCAGACTTTGACCTTTACTCCTTCCCAAGACATAACCTTCAACTTGTCTCTGGTTCTCTCTCCTCTGGATACTTTAATCACCTCCAAACTAGAACTGGATGGTCCTGTTATAAGGGGTAAAATCACACAGACTAAACCGAAAAAGAGAGGTAAATTATAAACACTGTTGGCTTATACGTGTATATTTATTTTCACATATTTCTCTGAGATCTTAGACTGAAAAAAGTAGTTGAAGAAGTCAGTAAATGAACAATTTGTACAATAAATGGAGGCTGGTTGAATCGATGGTCAATCCTGAATGGCCGCACTGATTAGCATCACTAGATAATGGCTCAATGCTCCCTGTTCCTTTGTTGCAGTGCGTAGTCATGGAAGTCATGCTTCTATGACTGTTGTCCATTCTTCTGTGCACTTCTTGACCTTTTGCAAGTGTGCCCATCATAATTAGCTTCCCTACATTTGACATACTGTTGTACCCTGGCATTTTTGGGTTTGTCTTACACATTCTGCAGCAGACAAATAACTATGGCTTGATTAAACACATAAAACAAAACGCTATTTGAAACGTGGTGCTTTATTTTCTTGCTGACATTCTTTTTCTTTTAGCAATCATAATTATTCTACCCAAACAAAACAGCTAGTGACTTTCTGTGGCCATTTAACTGGTTTGTGAAAACATTTCAGAACTGGTGTTTATTTCCAAGATTCCCCAACGAAGGTTTTCCTGGCATTTGTGAAACTGTCAGACACGTGTGTTCTGCTCTCTAGTTTTCTCCCACTGCTGTCCCCCCAAATTGTTCCCGTTTTCCCATACTAACAGTCCAAAAAAACAGAAGCATTTGCAATGAGGCAATTAGAGTCAGAATTCCTCTAAAAGCAATTTTTATTTGAAAAACAAACGAGGAAAGGAAAATAGCAAGTGTTTCGTTGCTAATTATCCAGCTGCTTCATTATATTCTCATCGGTTGGATTCTGTAAGTGGAAATCCTTGACATATTCAGATATATTGAATTTTTCAGATCATTTGGATATTTAGTTCCATGATAGTCTATACACAGCTCTTTGACAACATTTAATTTATTTTGGTGCTATATAAACAGTGCATTGCATGGGGCCGGCGCTGTGGTACAGTGGGTTAACGCCCTGGCCTGAAGCGCCAGCATCCCATATAGGCACCGGTTTGAGACCCGGCTGCTCCACTTCTGATCCAGCTCTCTGCTATGGCCTGGGAAAGCAGTAGAAGATGGCCCAAGTCCTTGGGCCCGTGCACCCACGTGGGAGACCCAGAGGAGGCTCCTGGCTCCTGGCTTCGGATCGGCACAGCTGCAGCCAATTGGGGAGTGAACCATTGGATGGAAGACCTTTCTCTCGCTCGTCTCTCTCTGCCTCTCCTCTCTCTGTGTAACTCTGATTTTCAACTAATAAATAAATCTTAAAAAAAAAGAAAAAAAAAACAACCCAGTGCATTGCAATGGAAAAATCCCAAGGCCTAGAATTGGAAAATGTGAGTTTAAGATATTTTATTTCCTATTGCATGAGTTAAGCAAAATTATTTAACTACCCTGAATGTGTATCTTATTGTTTTCTGACTTGAGTCTTCATATTTGTGTGCAAAGAAAACTAGGCAACCTATTGAAAATACTTTACAAGAATAATTATATTTCATTTTCCTTAATCTCTTACATATTTTACATTAATATATATTGCTCTTTTTGTCTAACTCCTTTAATACAATGTAAACTCTATTAAAGCTTGGAGTTTTGTCTATTCATTGCAATAACTTGAGCACCTTGCTCAATGCTTAATGCTCAGTAACTATCTGTTGAAAGAATAAAGGAAGACTATGTTGGGGTGGGCATTTAGCCTAGAGGTTAAGATACCTGTGTTCCACATTGGAGTGCCTGAATTCAATACCTGCCTCCAGCTCATGACTCCAGTTTCCCGCTGATGTAGATCCTGTATGACAATAGTGATCGATCAAATAACTGGGTCCTTGACACCAGAAAAAAACCTATATTGATATCCCAGCTCCTAGCTTTGAGCACAATGTCCAGCCTTGGCCATTGTGGACATTTGGGGAGTTAACTGCTAAGTGGGAGTTCTTTCTCTCTCTCTCCCTCTCGCCTCCCTCTCAGATAAGGAAATAAAATTTTGGAAAAAATCAATGTGTGTGCAGATTTGTATATAGCCATATAATTGTTTAGAAGGATTATGGTCTTCGTGTTGTACTTAGAAGTTAGCTACTGAAAATATGAATTATAGATTCTAGGTCAAGACAATCTTATTCTCTGAGTTGGGCCATCTTAGCTTGAATAATCTCTCACATTTCTAAAAGTGCTCTCCTATATAGCATATTTTCGGTACCACTCTACCCAGAAATTGGCTAATAAACAGGAAACCTGCCATTCTTCTGCCTGAGCTATGATTAGCAGTGGTCCCTACGCCTTGGGGCTCTGCTTTGCCTTCTTTGTACCACATAGAAGCTCTGTTGCCTGTGTACAATGGTAATTTGAAATAAGCAGTACAGCTATGGGATTTCTTCAGAAGTTTGTTTGAACATTTTAGAATTTAGAGACTAACTGCTTTAATGTGCTAAGCAGCCCAGAAGTCTCTACGTAATCACTCTAGCTGGGTTTGTTCACTTTCTGCTCTTGGTTTACTTTTCTCGGTGCCATCTAATGAGACAACAGCATAAACCTGCTGTGCCAATGGCTTTACTGTCCCAATAAAAATGAAACACATTCAGCAGCTCAGCCTCAATGAAATTCCATGCTTTGCTTTCCCCGGAAGGGATGCAATATGATTTCCAAGAAAAAAAAAAACAATCTTTTTTAAACATCGGCTATTTGTGAATCTATGAAGTTATAAAACCTGAAACACAGAATTATTTTTGCTTATATTTGGTCTTTTTAGTAAGCAATTTTCTTATATTGCTATGATTCATATGGTGCATAATACTTGAGCTTTCCAGTAATAATAGTTTCAAGTAGGTTATAGCTATGTAAGAATCTACATTCCACTTATTTTATTCTTATCTTTTTCTAGAAACCAAAGAATTCTTACTGCACCAATTTTTATTTCTGAATGGCAATCAATGAATGAATGAAAAAGGTACTTATTATTAAACTTCAAACAGAGGTACTGGCCCACCTCTAGGAAAGGATTTTTGTCTTCTGAAAGAAACTGGATTGAATTAAGAACAAAATAAAGGGCTGTCAGCGAACTCTAAAGGCTTCCATAGCCCTGGCAACTCATGACTAGAGTCTAGGGAGATTACTGACACCATGAACAGGAGTGTCAAATTGTTAAGTCAGCAACAGGAGTCACTGTGTACTTACATCCCATGTGGGATCTATCCTTAATGTGTTGTCTAATGTGCAGTGATGCTATAACTAGTACTGAAACAGTATTTTTACACTTTGTGTCTCTGTGTGGGGACAAACTGATGAGATCTTTACTAATTATATACTGAATCGATCTTCTGTATATAAAGATAATTCGAAATGAAAAAAAAAACTGGTGTTAAATTGGAAATGGCATAGAAAATTAATTAATTTTTTTAAAAAATATTATGTAGGATCTCTGTCTTTAATGTGCTGTACACTGTTATTTAATGCTCTAACTAGTACTCCAACAGTATTTTTTTTCACTTTGTGTTGCTATATGGCGGCAAACTGTTGAAATCTTTACCTAATATATACTAAACTGATCTTCTGTATATAAAGAGAATTGAAAATGAATCTTGATGTGAATGGAAGGGGAGAGGGAGCGGGAAAGGGGAGGGTTGCGGGTGGGAGGGAAGTTATGGGAGGGGGGAAACAATTGTAACCCATAAGCTGTACTTTGGAAATTTATATTCATTAAATAAAAGTTTAATAAAAATAAATAAATAAATAAATACTAAAAAAAAATAAAGGGCTGTCAATGAAGTCACAGTTACTGAGAGTGACTTAGATGATAAAATACGATTAAAATAAATAAGGTATTATAAAATACCTTGATAATACATCATGGTAACTTGAGAAAGACACTAGTGGTTAGGAATTTAACCTGTACCAAGAGGAGGAAAGTTCCTACACATTTTTTGATAGTTTTCTTAGGTTAACAACAACTCTTAAGAATGGGTAATTGGCTTTACAATGGTATATTTACAGATTGTGCAATGAAGTAGTTGAGTTAGTAATATTGATTATTCACATTTCTGAAATGCTACCAAAATTGAAGCTTTATTATTATTTTTCACTAAAATTTGCTCCCAAATTTTACAAGAATACTATAAAAATTAGAGGAATACTATAAAATCTTCCTGATGTTCTATGCAAGCTAAGAGACTCTTTTTTTAAGACTTATTTATTTACTTGAAAGGCAGAGTTAAAGAGAGAAGGGGAGGCAGAGAGATCTTCCATTTGCTGACTCACTCCCTAATTGGCCGCAACAGCAGGAGCTGTGCTGATCTGAAGCCAGGAGCCAGGAGCTTCTTCCAGGCCTCCCTTGTGAGTGTGGAGGCTCAAGGATTTGGGCCATCTTCTACTGCTTTCCCAGGCCATAGCAGAGAGCTGGATTGGAAGTGGAGCAGCCGAGGCTCAAACCGGCGCCCATATGGAATACTGACACTGCGGGCGGTGGCTTTACCCTCTATGCCACAGCGTCGGCCCCAAGAGACTTTTAAATGATGATTTGGTCTTTACTTAGTATAGAGTTGATCTTCTGTATAAAAAGATAATAAAAAATGAATCTTAATGAAGAATATGATGGGAGAGGGAGTGGGAAATGGGATGTTTTGCGGGTGGGAGGGTGGTTACGGAGGGAAGAGCCACTATAATCCAAAAGTTGTACTTTTGAAATTTATATTTACTAAATAGAAGTTTTTTATAAAAAATGAAACTACCAAACTGTTTTCCAAAGTGATTATCCAGTTTTACATTTTCACTGTTACACCGCGCTCTTGCAAACACTTTTTACTTTTTAGCCACTCTAGCAGCCAAATGCATAGTAATACCACAAAAAGAAAGAAAGAAAAAAAGAAAGAAAGAAAGAAATAAAAGAAAGAAAAGAAGAGAAGAGAAGAGAAAAGAAAAGAAAAGAAAAGAAAAGAAAAGAAAAGAAAAGGAAAGAAAAGAAAATGATGATTTGGTGCACAACATTTTCCCATAAGTGGAAAATACAGATATAGTTTTCCCTTGGCAAACTCAATGTTTATAAGTGTTAGGTGTCAGGACTTGACTGATGATCTTCAGTTTGTCTGCCTGCTTATTTTTTTTTTTTTTAAGTTGAGTGAGTACATGTAAGAAAATACTAATAGTAGATGTTTAATTTTTTCTTCATTTTTTGATCTCATTCTAAACATGACCATTTTTAAGTTGCTTTTGCAACTGCACTGCAGAGAGGAATCAGTGATTGATCATCCTGTCTCCCTATTCAGTGTATTGGCATGTGCTACTCAAGTTCCGTAAGCGTAAAAGTGATTTATGGGGAAAGCAATTGAGATCTGACTTAGAGGCAGCAGCGTGTAGCCTATTTGTTTTGTATATGGAAGTCACTTACCTGAGCTTTTTCTTTAATATGAAATTCACAAGCACAATAAGAGTATTGCTGTGTTGAAATTATAGCACCAAAATTTAAGCTTTAATAATGTCATCAATGAACTCATATGTCGTGTTTTCTGTTCTTGAGGCTTTTGAGACAAGAATCAAATCCCTCTAAAGTATATAAGCTTTCGAAGAAAGAGACTTTTGCTACATACATAAGAAAACCGTATCTTTTAAACTAAAAATCAGAACATCTACTCTGCCAAGTATGTGTTTTTGATGTCCAGTTCAAGAAATAATTAGAAATAAGGACCACATTGAAGAATGTAAGTTATACAGTTACTATAGCAGTCCAATAACCTTTATAAAGCAATAAGGTTGGTTTTATTGAATTTCTATGGGGTGAAATTATGGTCTAGCATTCCTGATCCAAAAATCTGAAATTTCAAACTGATATCAAATCTGAAACTTTTAGAGCATCCACATAACACCACAAATAGAAAACTCCCTACCTGACCTCATGTGATTGGTCACAGAAAGAACATGGGTGCACCTAAAACATTGTATATAATTACCTCTAGGCTGTATATGTAACATTTATATGAAACATAAATGAAGTTAGTTTTGAGTTTTATCCTGTCCCCAAGATATTCCAAAATCAAAAAGAAATCTGAAATTCAAAACACTTCTGGTACCAAGCATTTTGCATAAGGAATACTCAACTTGTATAATAATTACTATTATTCCATTTTATTGGTCTTGTTATGTCTTTTTGTAATAGTGTGAAATAACTAAGTAACTAGATAGTTTTAGACCAACTACTTCTTTATGATAAACTTTTCAGATAATAGCCAGTTCTTCCTAATTTGATTCTATCCTCTGCTCACAAATATTATTAGATCCTCCTTATCCTACCCACATTTTTCTCAACCTTGAAGCTACTGTCCCTTTTGTTCATGATTTTTCAAGGCATCAGAAAACTTTTAGATGACAATGAGTTTAAATTCCAGTAATTTAACAAAATTATATATCAATCTTTTCTGAAAGTGACTAAAATTGCAATAAAATATTATTAAATTTACTAAAATAATTCAAGAGGTTTTACAATATAAGGAATTCTGATTAAATATCATCTCACAACCCTAAGACAAATAGAAAAAAAAGTAGCTAGAAAAAATGCACATTGCCTTCAAAAATAGCAATTCTACTATTAGCTAATGTCATTATAAATAAAAATGGGGCTGCAAAAATAATGAAGTGATGATATCTCCAATGTACAAAAGGAAAATGAATGCCAGTTTAGAGTTATATGATCAGTATCTTGCAATAATAAATAAGACTATTTTCATACCAATAAAGCTGAGAGTATTACCTCCCACAAAATAAAAATACAGAGAATTTACTTCAAGCAAAAAGCAGGCAATCCCAAATGTGAGATCTAAGATACAAAAAGAAATGTGGAACATTTTAAATGTTTAGTATATTTAGGCAAATGTGGACTATATAAATCAATATTAATAATAATATCCTATGGCATCAAAACTAGTTAAAAAGTAATGCTATAATACGAGGGAGATTAATTGGAGTTAAAGTGAGCTAACATTCTTTTAATGATCAAGAAGAAGAAAAAAAATGTTAACTAATTTCAGAATCTAATAACAAAAATTTGGATATTATATTTTCCTAGATAACTAGTAAAGGAAATGCAAAAGAAAGCATAATTTCATAACTATTTCCAAAAATGATAACTCATATGATGCAACTGGGACAAGAAACTGAAGTGGGGTTGGGGTATGCTGGAAGTATAAGTAAAACAGACCAAATAGCCTAGCAATTAAATTCATGGTACATAAGCTAACTGCTCCCAACAAAACACAAACATTACCATCTGGATATTTAAACATTAAATAAATAAGATATGTTTAAAACATAGGACACTGAAAAGGATGTAAAGATTTATACTGTGCAATATCCATGCAAAGAATACTGATGCAGTTTCACCATTATCAGACAAGATGAAAGTTAAAAGAACATTGTCAGACATAAAGAATGTTACTACACAATGATTACCAGCAAAACAACAAGACATACCACTTTAAATTTATATTCACCTAACAAAATAGTTTCAAAATTAAAATAGTAAAAATAGACAGAATTACAAAAAGAAATTATCCAAAATTACCAGTATGGACTCTGCTGATTTAAACATCATAACCAACTTAGTATAAATATACAGAATGCTATAACCAAATCTGCACGCTGTATAGAACATTTACAGAAGTCGGCCATCCACACTAGATTGGAAAGAAATTTCAAACAAGTACCATTGATTACTGCCATGTACAACATGCTGGCTGAGTACAATGCAATACAAATAGAAATCGATAATGAAAAGTTAAACTAAAATTTTCCATATAAACAAAAATTCATAATGTACTTTCTTTTTTTTCTTTTTTTTTTTTTTGACAGGCAGAGTGGACAGTGAGAGAGAGACAGAGAGAAAGGTCTTCCTTTTGCCGTTGGTTCACCCTCCAATGGCCGCCGCGGTAGGCGCGCTGCGGCCGGCGCACCACGCTGATCCGATGGCAGGAGCCAGGTGCTTCTCCTGGTCTCCCATGGGGTGCAGGGCCCAAGGACTTGGGCCATCCTCCACTGCACTCCCTGGCCACAGCAGAGAGCTGGCCTGGAAGAGGGGCAACCGGGACAGGATCGGTGCCCCGACCGGGACTAGAACCCGGTGTGCTGGCGCCGCAAGGTGGAGGATTAGCCTGTTGAGCCACGGCGCCGGCCCATAATGTACTTTCAAATGCATGTGGATCAATAAAATCATAATGAAAATTAGAAACTCATTTGAATGGAGGGATAATAAAAAGGCCACAGGTTGAAACTTGTGAAATGAAAGTGAAGCTCTCCTGACAGAAAAATGTATAGCTTGCAATACGTTTTTCTAAAAAAGCTAAAGGTGATAGTAAACATGGCTTTTCTCCTCCTGCCCCTGCACCAGGTACTTCCTGCTTTGCCATCTGCTATTTGACCACCAGTGTTCTTCCCTGGCACCTTTATTCACACAGTAAAATTTGACTGAATTCCTATTCACCAGTGACTAGTAGTCAGTAAAGTGCAAATATAATTTAACTGATTGCTTCTTGTTCACATTTGCTTGTATCTATACCTATATGGATATTGTTTTTTCATAATGACTTTATAACTTTTGAGATTTGAATTAATATAGTACTGATTTTTCACTGAAAATTAGATTAGAGCAGACGTTACAGGTAAACATTGTGTAGAAGACATTCAAAGAAGCTAGAACAAATATCCATTGAAATCTGTTTCCACATTATTCTATCAAAATATTAGGCTTCAGAAGCACAGTCATCCGTAACCCAGGTTAGGAATTCTTGCACTTACTACAAGATATAAATTACCTTTTAATGCATCAAAGCTGTGAAAGCCCACCACAGGCAAAAAACCGGCATAATTAAACGTGCATGCAGTCTGAAAATACACCTGTAATCTCTGAACCCTTTTCTGACTTTTTTTATTTTTACAAAATTGTTACAACTTCACCATTTAGCCACTTTTGTTCTTTTTAGAGACAGCCTGCTGTAAATCTGTGCTTTCCTCTTAAATTATACTAAAATTTCTGTTTCTTTTTTTTCCCCCACCCCTCTCCTCTGTGTCTTCCTCTCCAAATCTGCTGGTGTTTGTAACTCCTTTATTGTGGGTGTGGTCTTCTTCATCAGCCATGTGGGTAGTTGAATCAAACTCTCCTACCTGCTTCTCTGCTGCCCTGCCGGCCAGGAGACACTCCCAGGAATCCAGGTTGGTTGTGGGATGTGGGACCAAGGGGGTTATAAAATCAAATCATGGCCAGGGCCTCCTCTTTCAGTGCAATATCGCATGAGTGCCCGGGGATCCCATCTCTCAGATTTTGAGTCTAACCACACAAGCTTCCCGCTCACCAGCATTTCTGCCAAACTGCGAACCATGCTGTGTACCTTACCTCTCCTTTACAGTTAAAGTTTCCCTGTCCGGTGTTCCAGCCTTCCACAGTTACACCCCCTCTTCCAGCTGAACTAACATTAGGAGAGATTTCAGCATCAAAATGTGGCAGGTGGTAGAAATTATCAGGCTTTCCTGATGAGCTTTCCTCATCCCTCAGATCACAGAAGGAGGCAAAAGGTTTTCAGCTTCCACTTTCATGAAGTCCTGCCTGGCATTGTGTTTGGAATATACCTCAATGACCCAAGCAGCCCTCTTCCCCCAGCAGGAGTAGCCACTTAATCTGCAGCACCCAGTGAGATGTTTCTCTGTGCTAATCCTCACCTCTTATCTGCACTGCACTTCTCTGTGCCCCAAGGTCCCCATAAAATGGGAGCACAGGGAAGAAAAACAGTTCTTAAAAGAGCAGGTAACAAAAGCCAGTTCAATCTCCTGAAGACAGATTGACATCCAAAACAAACAAACAAACAAACAAAAAAACAGCACAGCTCAGGGGCAGTATCCTCCAGGTTTAGAGCCCAGATTAAATCTCTTGATGAACCCCATGCCAAGCCTCAGTCTGACTCCTTATCAAGGCCAACAGCTTCTCGCTATGAGGCTGGGAGGATTGTACAAATGGAAAGATCCTGTCAACATGGGGAGGTACAACAGGCACTCCACATAGTGTGTTTACTCCACTACCTGAGAGCCCACCCTTTAGGATCAAAGGGGCTATAAAGTAGTAGGGACAGTCCCTGCTCACCAGGGGAGAACTGAGGCCTAGGGAGAGAAAGAAACTTTCCCAAGGTTAAATGAGTGAAAGTGGCAGAGTTGAGGTCCAAGTTCAAGGTCTCTGACTTCCAGCACACAGTAATATTTTCACTGCAATAGATGGCATAAGAAATTTTTGAATTCTGACCCATTTATATTAACAACTACTCTTCCCTGTGGTTTAATTATTTAATGTGTGGATGTTGTTAAATGTTGTTTCATTTATTTCTACAGATTTCAAATATTATAGTTATTTTATGTGTCTTTTGTATTTGTTTTAAAAATATCGAAGATCTATTCATGGTTGATATGGGTTATTTTGCCTACCTGATAGATTCACTGCTATCTATACCTAGGCTGAACTCTGTCAGAGACAAAGACATGAGGTTAGAATTGGAAAACCATCTTTATTGTTATCTGATTTACTTAAAGATAGATTACAGGATTCTTTATAGTGATGCATGACTGACATATTCACATTTATTCATTACTGACTAATTGGCAGGCATTTTGCTAAGAATTTTGTAGGATTCACTAGTTAACCAAATATTCTTTGTACCTCGAGAACTAAACAACAAATTTAGAAACAAAATAGGCAATTTAACTCAACTCCAGCTAAACTATAAAACCCTTCTTCTTTCAATAGGAAACACAATGTACCTTTAAATGGAGGTTGATAGATATTAACATTGATAGGAAAGGATCTTTTTTACTGAATTGTGATTTTTATAGCTGTTACCTCCTACAGGAACAAAAAATCCAATTCTCCGCTAGTTGTATTAAGTGGCTTGCTGGCTAGGTTATGAAGCCCTCTGCTATGACAGCAAAAAAGCCTGTTCCAACCTGATGACATTACATTTCAAAGTGCTTTATTTCAAAAAGCAATGCAAATTCACTATAAAAAGTTAATAAATCTGAGTGCAAAGCTAACTCATAACACAAGTATGCAATTCTGAAAATCTGAGAGCAGTGCAGCACAGATCTTTAGGGCAGGGAAAATATCCTGTAATTATGGATACACATTACATTTTTCCTGTGCAATTCCAAGAAGGAGCCCCTATATAAATTGTGGACTTTGGGCTATTGGGATATAACTGAAGGTTCAGCAATTGTAAAAATGCACTGTTCTGGTGGAGGCGTTGTAATGAGAGAGGTTGTGTATGAAAGGGGTAAGGAGTAGATGAGAACTCTGAAATCTGCCTTTTAAATTTGCTGTGAACCTAAAACTGCTCTCAATAAGTCTCCATGCCAAAAAATAAAAATATTTTTCTAATGCAAAAGCCAAAGAAAAAATTCTGGGGGGAAGAAAATCTAAGTTGAACAACATTTGTGGGATATTTGCTATCCAGTGGTCACATAATCAGATCTTTTCCATAGCAATACTTTTAATGAAAATGAATACAGCAAGTTTACAGAGCATGGTTTATAGTGTCCCTAGTTTACCAATTACTGCCCAGTGTAGGCTGTTTTACCAATTTTTCCAGAGAAGATAGGAACTTTGTCTTTTTTAGATGCATTCTTCTGGTTTTCAGGTTGGCAGCTAATTTAAAAAACTTTAATACTGTGCAGGCTAATGGCCTTGAATTCATGAGTCTGTTTCATACTCTCATTGCTAACTCTGATATAAACTGTTCTGTCAAATTTATTCTATTTTTTATAATTTTCTGACATTTAACAAGCTGTACTTTTTAAAGTTATAAAGTGAAAATGCATTCATGATGAAAGAATTAACTTTCTTGAGCTATGTTGAAATAATCACTAGTTGTGTTAATAGAAACTCCAGGTACATCCAGAACCATTCATTAAATCCTAATTTGTTTGCCAAAGTGTTTGAGAACACTAATCTCCTGGGCAATGCTATCCCCCTCTTTATTAAAGAATGTCCTTCAATCCTGTTGCAATAAACCAGGCATTGTTTTAGTTCTTGAAAATCTCCATATAGGTTTTGGATTAAAAAAAAAAAAAAACCACTCTAATATATCCAAGAAAGAGCTCAGTTAAATTCGGAATGCATTAAGATATTTAAAGAAATATGAAACCACTAGCGGTAGATGTTCTTACATCATCAGATCTGGAGCAACTATTTTTAAGGGGGTCTGCATTTATGTTGTGATGATATTGGTGTCTTAAACTGTTCCAGAAACTCCCTCCTGAAGCCTCCAGGAACTTTGACTCTCGATCTAAGGCAAGCCTCATTATCCAGAGTCAGTGAAGCGTTCCATAGGATTGTCCAGGTTTAATTTCATTTATTACAGACAACTATGAAATCGTTGGACAGTCTGGCCCCCCAGAGAGATGAGTGTAGCAATATACAGAGGAACAGATAATGACCTGTGATAAAATATTGTCCTCCGACTGCATCGAAGCTTCTGCCAAGTGCTTTAAGGCAGTAATTGCTGGGTTTTCTTGTTTTTCTCTTCTCTACCAACACTCAGTCCACTTTCACTGCTGAGGTAAATTACTTATTAACTTTAGTGGGACCCAAGGGGATTCATCAAGAGAGCAGTGACTCACATGGTAAGACTGCAAATTTTCATTCAATTTGAAAGGATAAACTTATTTCATAATCAAGGAAATTCCTTAGGATGGTTAGAAACTTACATTCCCAAATTTGTTCATAAACACAAGATTTTCAGAGATCTTCAGACCATCCATTTAAAACAAAGAACTTGCTCTGGTCACAAAATAACATATGTTAAATCTATTGAAACTAGCAAGTTTCACAAATAAACCTAAAGATAACTGCTGTTAATATTTTTGTGTTATTATGCATGCAAATCTATGCAAATACTTGATGTTTGATTAACTCATTGAATCAGTAAATACTTGCTGAGCTCTTCCTGTACCAGGGGAAAACATGAAAAACCAAAGGCCAAGTGCATTTATGGAGTCTGTAACCTAAAAGTGGTGAGAAAAAAACATAATGAATAAGGAATATAAGAAATAAATACATTCTATAGAATGTTGGAATATCTTAGCGATGCCATGGAGCAGAGCAGGAGATATTGGAAAGCCAGATGTGGAGAAGCCTGGCTGGCGGTTGGACATGGGGTGGTTAGGAGAAGCCTCATCTAGAAGGTGGAATTTGAGAAAGACCTGAAGGGAGTGATGGCATGAGCTGTGCAGATCTCTGGGCACAGAGCATTCCTGGCAGATGCAGGGCCTGGGGAAAGACTCTGAGTTTTACAAAAAGCAGACAGGACTTTGTGGCCCCAGTGAAGTCAGGGAGACAGGATGCCAAGGAGAGATCACAGCTGACAGGGAGTCCTTTGCACTCCTTGACAATGATTGAAATTTTGCTTGAACTGAAATATAGTTACTGCAAGTTTATGCACAGAAATGACCTATCAATCATATCTTAAATGGACATCACCCATGTCAATAGTAATTCTAACATTTTTCCTACAACTGTGTTCATTTAATGTGGGAGCATTTTCCCATGACATTTTGGGAGGAGGATTTTTTTTTTTTTTGACAGGTAGAGTTTTAGACAGAGAGAGACAGAGAGAGAGAGAGAGAGAGGTCTTCCTTCCATTGGTTCACCCCTCAAATGGTCGCTATGGCTGAAGCTATGCTGATCCGAAGCCAGGAGCCAGGTGCTCTTCCTGGTCTCCCATGCGGGTGCAGGGGCCCAAGCACTTGGGCCATCCTCCACTGCCCTCCTGGGCCACAGCACAGAGCTGGACTGGAAGAGGAGCAACCGGGACTAGAACCCAGCTCCCATATGGGATGCCGGCGCTGCAGGTGGAGAATTAACCAAGTGAACTATGGCACCGGCCCAAGGAGGAGGACTCTTAATGCCTGTTTACCACCTCTATCAATGAACCTATTGGTGAATGTATTATCAACTATCCAGTTTTTTTTCCTATTAATAATAATAAATTGAATATTATGGTCTTCATTTTTTGTCCATTCTATAGAACAGATTCCTAACAAAGGCATTGATGGGTAACAGGTATGCATGGATGAGAACTGTGAAAAGTATGTCCAGATAGTTTTTCAGAAAAGTTGTGAATTTATGCTACCAAAAGTGAAGTGCATATATTACTTTGTTTAACAAAATGACATAACAGTTTTCTGGAATGGAGAGACCAACAAGATTCATCCCTTCATTTATTTATGAACAAAGATCTTTCAGCATCTCCTGCCTACATAGCAATCAGCAGACACACCGGAATGGCTTTTGCCCACATTCTTCACATGCCCACCCACATGTCTTATCTTTTGTGCCTTACTCCCCTTCGCTTCATTATACCATTTTCACATAGCTTCCATTCGATGTAACTGATCCACTGGCGCAGTCCAAGTCAGATTCCCACACATTCCTTCCCCCAGTAGCATTTCCTTACTTGAGTGCCATGATGTTCTGTTTGTGGGTCGTGAAATAAAAGCCTAATGCCAGACTCTCTTGAGTCTTATTAAATGTTTGCCTAGTAACATACCATTTCAGTAATGCAACTACTTTCCTAGAAAAATACTTTTTTAAAGATTTATTTATTTACTTACTTGAAATCAGAGTTACACAGGAGAGGCAGAGAGAGAGAGAGGTCTTCCATCCTATGGTTCACTCCCCAGATGGCCGCAACGGCTGGAGCTGCGCCGATCTGAAGCCAGGAGCTTCTTCCAGGTCTCCTACATGGGTTCAGGGGCCCAAGGACTCGGGCCATCTTCTACTGCCTTCCCAGGGCACAGCAGAGAGCCAGATCGGAAGTGGAGCAGCCAGGTCTTGAACCGGCATCCATATGGGATGCTGATGCTTCAGGCCAGGGCATTAACCTGCTGCGCCACAATGCCGGCGCCAGAAAAATACTTTCAATGCAGGTTTTCACCAATGCCACATTAATCTGTAAAGTTTGGAACATTGTTTTAAATATCTTGATAGTTCCCATATTGACAGATACAAAACTGTGTGCCTAAATAGGCCACATTTTTGTATAATCTTAGACTCATTGCATAAATTCTCTGATTTGAAAAGCCTTTATTATTATTTATTCTTAAGTTCATGAAAACAGTCAAAATTCAGCATAAGTATAGACATCTCTCTGTACATATTTTAGAAGTCCAGGTCTGAGAAAAGTCACTATAATAAATATTTATGCATCTATTCAAATCCATGCATTATTTAACTTAATATCAAAATAGGCTGAAATTTATTTATTACTCTTGAGAGTAAATAAATTAAAGATTCTACCATGGTAACTTTTCTCAGTTTAATATTGAGTGCTTACTCAGTACCAGGTGCTATGCTACTACTGTGCAGGAGATAATGCCATGTAACCAGCACAACAGTCCCGTGACAAACCTTCTGCTATGTGCCATGTGTTTTACAGAAGAAAGACTAAGGTTTACAAAGGTTTGAGTAACATCTCCAGTTTCATATTAAGTGTTGGATGAAAAGCTAGAACCTAGATTTTTGAATGCCACATCTCTGAGAACTGGATATATTGCACTTGAAGGCATTGTCATAGAGGGAAGGAATTTGGAGAAATGATAAAGTGGAAAATAACATGGTAGAGTATTAAGAGTAGCAGGTCAAATCATGGCTCTGTTAATTTAGCTGCAATCTAACCCTGGAGTATATGTTAACTTGATCACTATGCAAAACTATAGGGTATTGAGTAGCTGATATGTATTAAATGATGGCAGATTTTATTAGAACTTGCATGGAGAAGATTGAATAACAGTGTGAGGCACCTGCCCTGGGGGTTTGTGAAGAACAGAAACTATAGCGAGTTAAGGCAGTTACTATCACAGATAATCTGAATGAGTCTGAACTAAAGTCTAGATGCAGCAGAATGCAAAGACAGAATATTTTTAATTATCCAAATAAATGTACACCTAAAATATTTTCAGAAACACAAAACTTTAGGGATAAGTACCTCTGTAATAAGCATCTAGTAGTATTCATGTATAAATATATTTTCTTGCAAATTAACTTAGCAACCATATATATGCTCACAGTCTTACATTAAAATAATTTTTATACACACCATTTATAGGGCACAGACTATGGAAAAAACTTCTTCATAACCCTCATTAACAAAAGGAAGGAAGAAAACGCTAAACCATAGTATCATCTTATAAGCTCCTTTTTCTCAGTGATGGGTTATAGATTCAAAACTACTTCTTGGGGTCTTAGTAAAGCCAGAGATGTTGAAACAGTTTTTAGGATGGAAGGCTAATAAATCTGAGCAACAGTGATTAAATCAATTAGAGCATTACTTGTGAAAGATAATATATGCCCCAAATGGCCGCAATGGCCAGAGCTGGGCTGATATGAAGCCAGGAACCTGGAACTTCTTCCGGGGCTCCCATGTGGGTGCAGGGGCTCAGGGACTTGGGCCATCTTCTGCTTTCCAGGCCATAGTAGAGAGCTGGCTCAGAAGTGGAGCAACTGGGACTCAAACCAGAACCCACTGCAGGTGGCAACTTCACACCACAACGCTGGCCCCTGATATCTGTTTTCTAATGAAGCCTTCCTAGTGAGTAGCATAGACCTAGTGTGAACCATAGAGCTTCTGTAATGGGCTCACAAATGTACTAATGCTAACCCTTCTGTGCACTTAGCTCAGAAGCCAAAACTAAAGGAATGTTACTTGGTGAGAACCTAGGAAGTTATACTTGGTGTCCACTTCAAGGACAAAATATAGGCCTTTCTCCATTTGTCAATGTTTTCCAGCTAGTGTGTAATTTAGGTGCAGCCTGCACCTAGGTTTTCAGCCCACCTTCCGCTGAGCTTCTTGGAGCTCTAACTATGGAAAGGAGGAACTTGAGGCAGGTGCACTTGGCTTGTCTACATCTCTTTATTTCCTCCCTTACAGATCTCATTCCAGGGAAAGCAGGTTGTCAATGTTGGCTGCTCCGCCCACTATCCAGCTATTTTTCCAAATGCCCTGGGTGCTACAGACAAGGAATCCTCCCACCATAGGGGTGTAGAGGTGATGAGCAGTCTTTCCTGAGTCAGCAGCACAGAGCTTGGCCCACATCAGGTGCCAAAAAGCTAGAATGAAAGGAGGCTTTATTCTGGATAGCTTCTTGGCATAAGATTATAAATACAAAAGCACCTGCAAGATCAAGAGTGCTCAAGAGCTGCACTGATCAGCACCAGCACCACCAGCTGCATGGGGTTACTTCACTTCAAGTCATTGACTTAATGATTAATGATTCAGCTGCCCCATCACACTAGCCACATCTGCAGTGTTCAGCAGCTGCATGCGGCCACCAGCTGGGGTTCTGGACAAGGCTGACCAAGAACACCCCTATCACTGCAGAGAGTGCTACTGGGTGCTGTTGCTCGAGCGGAGAAGCTTCTCTGGTCCTGAATAGAACAGGCAAAAAGGGAATTCTTTAAAATGTTCAGAGTTTGCCTTTGACATGAAGTAGAACAGTATAGAATATTACTGATTGAAATTCTTACCAAAGAAACCAAGATAGTAGCAGATTTTAAGAGTACAGATGTTATTAAATTTAGACGAATTTTATTTTTACAGTTTTTAATGCTTTGTGAAGAATTGTTTTAAATGAACCTCTGAACTATTCTATATCAAGGAAGTCAAGGTCTTCACCTGCCAACATGAGAAGGAAATTAAGGAAATTATAATGTCTTCAATACATACATTTGGCAGGAACACTGGAGCCAGGCATTTTGTATAAATCCACAGCAATAATGATCAATTCACACAAACGCTTCAAGGACCTCTGAAATTTTCTGTAGATGAATGAGAAATAATTATTTATTTTTAAAGACAACTGACTGAAGAGGAACATACTGCTATTCATTTTTAAAAGCCCAAAATATCAGATACAAATACTGAATTAAAATGGAAACATCCAATTAAAGCATTCAACTAAAATGGAAAATATTACCTGGTCTTTTACTCATCTGATCAACATCCCATATTTTCTGGTGCCGATGAACTTGAGGTCCTGAGAGAGGGAGGAAGAACTTAGTGCTTAGTAATATATCATTGAATTCTGAAGTATTGTGCTTATAAATATATACTTCTAATAATGTAAACTAGCAGTAAAAAATAACAGAATTTTCATAAATTAAGTTATACATTTTTATTTGGAATATAAATTTGATATGTCTTAAATTTACCCAGATAAATAAAATTATCCAAAAAGATAATATGAATTTGCAAAGCATATTATCAGACACACAAAAGGTTGCTCAATAAATGTCATTTTTATATTGTGTGCATAATCACCAATAACCTTTTGCTAGTAAGTATAGTCCTTTTCTTACATTTGGAAGTCTATTATTTGATTTTTATTGTAATCCAGTTATCTCACGGAGTATCTGTTTAAGGTAAGGCTTCATATTTTACTGGATGTACTTGATAGATGTAGAATTGCCTGAATAAAAATGTCTTCATTTAATAATATTCAATAAGTTTTCAGTAGAATAGATTTAAGCACAACTAGTGCTGGAAATAAAGAGTTTACCAACTAGTGATGTTTACATATCATACCTAAATTTTATATTCATGTCTTTTTTTTTGTCTTTTTTGATAGTTAAGAGTGAATTAGATTGTTGCTCATCTGAAGCCATTCTTGCTGCTAACAAGCCACTTGTTTCATGACTAATCATGAATGACCAATTCATATTCTTTTTATGTCATCCCTCAGTACCTCACAAAAGTGTACCTAAACTCAGAACTGTAACACAATTTCACTCATCAGAGGACAAAAGTGATGTTAAAAGTGTATCAACTATCTTAAAAAAATCATTCATTCTTAGATAATATGTCACACAGTTTTATTACATTATTGCAATGCCCTTTCTTTACAAAAGATGGTGAAAGCTGAGGTAGTTAAGGTTTTTCTTTTTTTAATGTCCTTATTTGGGAAAATAAGAGGCGTGCTACTTTGTTGCTTTGTTACTTTTATTTTACTCATTTAGGAGATCAGAAAATCTGGAATTTATTCAGTCATCTTTAAATACTGAAACAGGATAAATAATGACAGTTGTTAAATATTTTTTTAACTTTTATTTAATGAATATAAATTTCCAGTGTACAGCTTATGGATTACAATGGCTTCCCCCTCCCATAACTTCCCTCCCACCCGCAACCCTCCCCTCTCCCGCTCCCTCTCCCCTTCCATTTGCATCAAGATTCATTTTCAATTCTCTTTATATACAGAAGATCAATTTAGTATATATTAAGTAAAGATTTCAACAGTTTGCACCCACATAGAAACACAAAGTGAAACATACTGTTTGAGTACTAGTTATAGCATTAAATCACAATGTACAGCACATTAAGGACAGAGATCCCACATGAGGAGCAAGTGCACAGTGGCTCCTGTTGTTGACCCAACAAATTGACACTCTAGTTTATAGTGCCAGTAACCATCCTAGGCTGTCGTCATGAGTTGCCAAGGCTATGGAAGCCTTCCGAGTTCGCCGACTCTGATCATATTTAGACAAGGTCATAAAAGACAGAGTGAGGATAGTAACCAATGATCCTAAGAGTGGCATTTACCAGGTTTGAACAATTATACAGCATTAAGTGGGGAAGAGGACCATCAGTACACACAGGTTGGGAGTTGGGTTGGCTGTTTCCTCTGATTCATTTTCTAAAATTCTATAGAATTAGTGAAGACACTATCTGTTTTCCAACTACTAATAAGTTGGTGACAAATTTAATGGAGAGAGAGATGGAGAAACTTCGTAACTAGAGGATGAGAGACAAAAGAAAATTGCACTGGATAATTGTTAAAAATGGCACGACAGATTTTTTGAAAACTACTGTAGTATAAGTAAGATATGTCATATAGACTTGAGCTCAATTCCCATGACAACAGGACAACTAGAGATTTATAGCATATAGGCAGAATGAGGGAATCAATGGATAGAAAATTACTAAGAGGAGCCATCAAGAGTAGAGGGAAGAGATGTACAGTTCAGCACCTGATCACTTGTACTTACCCCTAATGGTAGAGCTTAAAATGTGCCAGTGGATTCCAATTCAATCCCATCAAGGTGGCATGTACCAATGCCATCTTACTTGTTAAAGTGATCAGTTTAAGTTCATAATTGACCAAAAAGATAGGATTAAGTGTCAAAGGGATTAAATAAAAAAGACAAGTGGGCCAGCGCCGTGGCTCAACAGGCTAATCCTCCGCCTTGCGGCGCCGGCACACCGGGTTCTAGTCCCGGTCGGGGCACCGATCCTGTCCCGGTTGCCCCTCTTCCAGGCCAGCTCTCTGCTGTGGCCAGGGAGTGCAGTGGAGGATAGCCCAAGTGTTTGGGCTCTGCACCCCATGGGAGACCAGGATAAGCACCTGGCTCCTGCCATCGGAACAGCGCGGTGCGCCGGCCGCAGTGCGCTACCGCGGCGGCCATTAGAGGGTGAACCAACGGCAAAAGGAAGACCTTTCTCTCTGTCTCTCTCTCTCTCACTGTCCACTCTGCCTGTCAAAAAAAAAATAAATAAAATAAAATAAAAAAAGACAAGTGTCTGCAAATAATAATTGATAGAATTAAAAATGAGAGAATGATCCTACATGGGAAGCAGGATGCACAGCAGACTCATAGAATGGCAAAAGCCCTAAACAGCACTCTGGCCTCGGAATCAGCCCTTAAGCATTCAGATCTGGCTAAAAAGTCTATGAGAGTTTCTCAGGCATGGAAAGCCAAGACACTGTGGCAAAAAAAAAAAAAAATGACCTAAATAAAATATCTCTGTGAGTGAGATCCCAGAGGAAAGTACAGGCCATCGAAGAAGGAGGTACCTTTCTCTGAAGGGAGGAGAGAACTTCCACTTTGACTATGGCCTTGTCTAAACAAGATAGGAGTTGGCAAACTCAAGAGGCTTCCATAGCCTTGGCAGCTCATGACAAGAGCCTCAGGTGATTACTGACGTCATAAATAAGAGTGTCAATTGTTAAATCAATGATGGGAGTCACTGTGTACCTACCCCCCATGTAGAACCTCTATCCTTAATGTGTTGTACTATGCAAATTAATAGTAAAACTACCACCCAAACAGTACTCTATACTTTGTGTTTCTGTGTGGGTGTAAACTGTTGAAATCTTTATTTAGTATATACTAAATTGATCTTCTGTATATAAAGATAATTGAAAATGAATCTTGATGTGAATGGGATGGGAGAGGGAATGGGAGATGAGATTGTTGTGGTTGGGAGGGAAGTGATGGAGGGAAAAGCTGCTATAATTCAAATTTGTACTTTGGAAATTTATATTTATTAAATAAAAGTTTAAAAAAGTAAAATATTTAAAATCATAAAAAAGAGAGAAATTCTTGCTATGTTGGATGAACAGTATTCTTGCTAAAGCTAACCCATCAAAAGTAGAGGATGCAGAAGTATATCATCTTATCAAAGGTAGGGGATTCTTGGTAAACTGACATAGCAGGCTACTTTGCTATAACTGGGCTCAGCAGATGAAGGTCCAGGCCTCATTCAGAAGAGTGCTCAAGGAAGCCTTACTAATGTCTGGTCCAGAAAGGAGTCTACCAACAGATTCATCAGAGGATGAAGTAGGAGACATTAACATATCATGCAGTGTTTAGAACTATTCAGTTTTTGAAAGATTGACTTAAACCCTGACTTCAGTAACAAGTAAGTCCCTTTGGATGAGAATAAAATAAGGGCATTCATGTAAGTAAACTTTCATCTTAAACTGTGTGAAGACATTTTTAAATCCCCTAAATTCTTTGTTGTAGTGTGCAATTAAATTTATTTTAATGAGAGCATCTCAATTCATTGCTCAAGTTCTCTTCTGATAGATCAGAGTTTTTATATTTTCTCCAGTGTTGAGATTAAAGGATTTGGTGTTAAGCTCAACAGTAGATATCCTTAATAGGATTGAGACAATCAAAGGAATAATTACTATACTCCACTGAAAGAGTTCTTTAAGTGGAGAGAAGACAAGAGCAAATCTTTAAGACTCTTAAAATTGTTTAACTTGACACTGTGTTTACTTGACATTTTAATAACAAGAGCAGCAGGATCCTTTTTCTTTAGAACTATCCTGGGAAATTCTTTAAATTACCTTCTTAATGGTTTATCACACCATCTGTCACTGCTACAGAAAATTTAGCATGGAATTCAAGCACTTGTTTGGGCCCAGTCTTTTGGGGTTAACCAGAATGCTCACATAGATAAGAACAAGGAATCTCAATAAATGCTTGTTAGGGATCTATCACTGTCTAGCTCTGTCCTTGGTCCAAAGCAGTCCTTGTTGTTTTAGAATTTATAGGTTAATGGGGGGAAGGGAGCAGCACTGAAAATAGTACAAAATTATATCCCTTTTTGACAAGTGTTATAACAGCATATGGCTTAGGATGCTTTGGGAACACACAAGAAGAGTGCCTATCTCACTCCTTGGATTGGAATGGGAGTGGAAATATGTAGATATGGAATAGATGGAACTGTGTATTTGCATGTGCAAAAGGTTTTGAAGATATGTTGGAAATGAACAGAGGTCTCCTTGTAGGGGAAAGGAGGAAGGATATGCCAGAGGCAGCTGCTAAACTGAGACCCAAGAGTAGCAATATCAAGGAGGAAGGAGAAGGACTAAGAAGAATGTTCCTAAAAGAAGTAACATTATCATGCACAAAGCCCCAAGAGCAAATGAGAATGCGTGTTCAGTTTAATAGTTAAATTAGTGCTTCTCAAACTTTAATGGTCATATAAATTAGCTTCGTTTAATATCAAAATTCATATTCTGACTCATTCTAGGGAGGGACTTGAATCCTAGGCATCTAACCAACTTCTGGATGATACTAACTTTGGTGGTTTGTGGACAAAACTTTGAGTAGTAATTTTTAGTTAACTGAATTTCCAGAAAATTGGATCTCCTCTCTCTCTCTCTCTCTCTCTCTCTCTCACTCTCTCTCTCATCTCTCAAAAATTTCCTACTTCCTAGGACATTTTTGACAGTGACCTACTTATTCACAATGAATGAATCATTGATGGTTGCAGATTGGTGGCAATATAACACCTCATTTGTTCGTAGTTGACATTTTTCTATGAAGAAGATTGCTTTATAGAAGCCTATTTTAAACTTACTATTTATAAATCTTTCTTTTTCTGAGATTTATTTATTTATTTAAAAGGCAGAGTTATATATAGAGAGGGAAAGATAGAAGATGGAAGCTCCTAATATACTGGTGTACTCCCCAAATGACCACAATAGCCAGGGCAGGACCAGGCTGAGCTAGAAGTCTGGCACTTCATTTGGGTCTCCCACATGGGTGGCAGGGGCCCACGAAGTTGGGCCATCTTCTGATGCTTTCTCAGGTGCAGGAGCAGAGAGCTGGATTGGAAGTGGAGCATTCAGGACATGAACAAGGGCCATATGTGATGCTGATGTTGCTGGAGGCAGCTCAATCCACTATGCCACAACACAGGCTCCTCAAATCATTTTTTTCTGCTTTCTTTCCTACCTTGATAGATCTCCTCATTGAAACATATTTAACGGTTTCCGCATAAGATCAGTCTGGAAAATTTGTTCTTAATATATTTTGTCAACACTTGTCAAAATCATAGGCAAATTTCTCTAGGAAGTATTTGTTTCCCATTAGAAGCAAGTTACAAGGCTGCACTGTACCTTGACGGTGTTTTTTTAAGTATCAATTTGCACACATCTTAATGAATGTATGAGTTTTATGTCACTGCTGTCCCTACTACCTTCATAACTGCTAGTGTTCTGCCTCTCTGAGAACATCTCTGCAAATACCGTAAATATTTCATCCCAATCTCAACAGGTGGGAAAAGATTGGGCTGTGTTCTACTGGAAAGTCACATCTGTATCACGTGATTTAATAGAAAGCCTCCCTATACATTTTTTTTTTTTTTTTGGTGTTAGACATCTTCAAAGTGATATACCATGTGTCTTTGGAGATGAGAAGTTGTTATTGCTTTCGATATTGGTGCAGTGCAGTTGTGTCACACTTATTGTTAAGAATGCACTGATGTTTTTGTCCCATCATGGGACTCTAATTTCTCATTTAATTCTCAAAACAGTTAGAAAAAGAAGGGGTTTTCAAAATGTTCATTGAAAAGGCTTATTGTGGAAAAACAACTATGCATGAATTTCAAAACTTTTTGCACTAAACTTTTAATTCCATTCCCATGATTTTTTGAAGTACCATCATATTGTCATTTATACATACATATTTAAACGTGTTTATTAATTTATTAATACTGTACCGGCTTATCATTAGAACAAATGTCGTGAGCCCTTCACATAAGCAATAAAATCTTCTGCACTTTCATTAGCATCTAACACCTCATAGTCACCCTAAAAGAAGGACTTTCACATCATCATATCTCTGGGTAGACTTGTCATGTCTTCCTTTCAATTAGATGTTACCAGTTCTTAAACATGGAGGTGTATGTGAGGAGTTCTGTAGCAGTTGTCTATGCTGAATAAAAGGTGCCTTATCGACAACTAAATCATTTTTAAAGTTGATCTTTAACTTTTCCCTATTTTCAAAGTCCCCCCATGATTGTGAACATAATCAGCTCTGCCCGAGTTACTGAGATTCCCTCCAGAAGTCAGAGTTCACTGCAGTGCTGTTCCCACTGTTTTGTATCAGAAATGAGCAGCCTGACTTCTCAGCCTGCCTATTTCCCACTTCCTGGGTCACTAACCCTGCCTGTACTGTCCTAAGTGGGGGACTTAAGTCTGGAATGGCCTGGATGGAAGTGATCACTAACTCACCATAGCTAGTTGGGCTACATAGAGCAAGAGGATAGAGAGTTGTGGGGATGCTACACCCTTTCTCTCTAAATTCCTGCACATAGAACTTGAATGGTTTTTAGAAGAAATAATAAAAACAGTTTTTTGACTCACAGGTCAAGGTATTATGAACCAGTTAGCTTGGTCTATGGTCTCATCTTCCACATGTACGTGATGTGGAACCTAACAAGGATACCTGTTTGACTCTGAAGCATCTGCAATTGGCTTTGAGATCAAGTCACATTTGACAGTTGAAGATGTTATGGGCCCAATATTGTAAGAAATCTGTAAAAACAGGACTCAGAACTTCTGTGAAATATTGCAAGTGACTTCCAGAACTACAGGAGACATGCACACTTTATGCTGAGATGTGATTTGTAAATGAAGAGGCCGAGATCCAGAAAAGCTAGGTGGCAGAGTAGCTAGGTATTAGTGGCCAATAAATGGAGCCCATGTCCTCCACTCCCTCCTTCTCCTTCCTTCTTCTTTCCTTGCTTCCTTTCTCTCTCTCCTCAGTGAAATAAATGTTTTATTTCATTTACGCCATTCTCCTCTTCAAGGTAACAATTACTCAGAAAATATTATGTGAAAATTTAAAATAAAATATATTTTACTTGAATTATTCTGGGTGATTTTTGCTGAGTCTATTATTTGCTATATCATGCCATCAATAACCATTTAAAAAGTGTCACCCACAGTAATTAATAATGAAAATGCCAACAGACTACACTAGGACAGTGTTTGACTTATGGCTAATTGCAATGTGATGAAAACTGACTAATACACTTGAAACATGAGAGTTATATATTAATTAAAAATGCACTGGTTATTTGATCTTGTATGTGCTATTTCTATGTGGGTGCAACTGGAAAACTTTATACTTAGTGAAATAAGCCAATCCCAAAAGGACAAATACCATACCACATGTTCTCGCTGACCTGTGGTAACTGATAGACCACCTAAAAGGTAATCTATAGAAGTGAAATTGACACTTTGAGATGCGATGACTTTGAACAACCCATTTGTGGTTTTTTGTTTCGTTTTGTTTTGTTTTTTTTGGACAGGCAGAGTTAGACAGTAAAAGAGAGAGAGAGTTATAGACAGTGAGAGAGAGACAGAGAGAAAGGTCTTCCTTTCGTTGGTTCACTCCCCTAATGGCCGCTATACCTGGCGCTGCGCCAATCTGAAGCCAGGAGCTGGGTACTTCCTCCCGGTCTCCCATGCGGGTGCAGGGACCCAAGCACTTGGGCCATCCTCCACTGCCCTCCCAGACCACAGCAGAGAGCTGGACTGGAAGAGGAGCAACCAGGACTAGTACCCGGTGTCCCAGCTGGGACTAGAACCTGGGGTGCCAGTGCCGCAGGTAGAGGATTAGCCAAGTGAGCCACGGCGCCGGCCAGACAACCCCTGTTTTGACTGTTGAGGAATATTTTTTTCATACTATTTGTTGAACTCTTTACTTAGTATAGAATTAATCTTATGTATATAAAGTTAATTGAAAATAGATCTTAGTGAAAAATAAGAATGGGAATAGGAGAGAGAAGAGGAAGAAGGGTGGGAGTGCAGGTGGAAGGGCAGGTAAGGTGGGAAAAATAACTATGAAGTTTCTATACTTTAAAAAAGTTTCTGGGTAGAAAAGAGAAAAGAAAAATGAAAATTATATACAGGACTGTTAGATCATATTTTTAAAAAGTATTTAAATGAATTATACATGTTTCATGTGGTCAACAACAACAAAAATAAAAACTGTGTAGACTTGAGATGTGAGTACATTTTTAAATTTCAAACTAGCGTGTTTTCAGAAGATGAATATTTAGAAATACTTAAAAGTTTTAGAGGACTTTCTGTATTTATAAGAGGCTCAGTTTTAAATTTCTAGTCATGTTATAAAAGCAAATTTGGCAATAATTCCTATTTTATCACTTCTTGACAATATAGAGATAACCTCAACGTTTTTAAACTATTTACACAGTCTTACACAATCAGTCCCACTAAGGCTTGACAGGGATGAGGGGACCAGTATAAGTAGAATTTTAGGGACAGAGAAATTCAGGGACTATCTCCAGCCACACAGATGACAAAGGATGACCTGCACTTTCTAAAGTTCACAACTTTTCATGGTACTATCATTCACACTGCTTAAAATTATGTTTTGCTTTTATTTTTTTAAAAATAGCATAGATATTTTACAATGCGTTGACAGAGGGAAATTAGTGTGATAATTGAAGACTTTATTTTAAAACTGCTTGCGTAAGAAAAGATGCTAACATTGCTAGAAGTCAGATGGATACAATTCTGTGCATCTAAGCACTGTGGAAGGCAGTGGGTTGCAGTTTTATAATCGTAATAGGGTAGTCTATAGTGGCTTCACCAATTACAAAAGGGTACCCAACAAAGAAATGTTCATTTCAGTGAAAGGATTTTCAGTACTTCATGCAATCAGAAAAGATGATTTTGATAAGCCACATGGTGTTTAATTCACTCGTTTCTAAATATGGAGATGACTCACTGGATTGTGCTCTGTTCTCTTTTGTGTTTTGGGGCACAAACAGCAAGTTGGAGTCACCACTGATGTTCGAAGGTTCAGAAGCACAGCAGGGCAGCGGCAGCGGTGGCTCAGGAGGCAGTCTGGGTGGCTCCATCACAGCCTGTAAAAAGGTAACTTTGCCTTATCCCATTTTCTCCTCATCAGCTGAACTTAGACACTACTTGAGTTCGACCTCTCAAGCACTTTTTCTGACATCAAAATATCTATAACAAGCAAATGACCCACATTTTCCCTTCCCAAATAAGTCCTGGTGACATTAAAACATGACCAGAAAACTTGAGCAGTTTTAAGAGGCAAAACCTGACAATCACAAGCCCCTATTATCATCCCCCAGCAACCCCAACCTCTTCCCAAGGACCTCTTCTCAACCTCACCAATTGCATCTGCTACCCAAAAATTCCTCACAGGCTTTGAGGACTTGTTTGGGATTGTGATTGTAAAATTAGTTCACAATTAATCAAACTAAATTATATTAAATTAAATTAATTAAACTTTAAATAGTTGATTAAATTAAAGTATGTTATGGGAAATATGGGAAAGGAAGAAGGAGAGAAGGTGGGAGTGTGGACGGGAAGGAGGGTGGGGTAGGAAGTATTATTATTGTTATATATTAATGTTAGCTGTCGTAAAACACACCGAACACCGGAGTAAGGGAAAGGGTTTATTGGGAAACACCCAACAGACCGGAGTGAAGGGGCGGCGAAGGGAAAGTGAGAAAAGGAGACTGTAAGAGAGAGAGACAGAGAGAAGAGAGATGAGAGAAGAGGAGCCAAGAGAGCAGAGAGAAGCCAAGAGAGGAGACAAGAGAGCAGAGAGACCAGAGAAGGAGGCTAGAGAAAAGAACCAAGAGAGGGCAGGGGAGAAGGGCCAAGAGCGAAGAGCCAAGAGAGCACCTGTTCAGGAACAGGCCCTTTTATTCATTCCTTCATAATCATAACCTCTACTCTACCACCAATGGCTCTACTCCCAACCTGTGTGTACTGATGGTCCTCTTCCCCACTTAATGCTGTATAATTGTTCAGACCTGGTTAAGGCCACTCTTAGGATCATTGGTTACTATCCTCACCCTGTCTTTTATGACCTTGTCTAAATGTGATCAGAGTCGGCGAACTTGGAAGGCTTCCATAGCCTTGGCAACTCATGACGACAGCCTAGGGTGGTTACTGGCGCCATAAACTAGAGTGTCAATTTGTTGGGTCAACAACAGGAGCCACTGTGCACTTGCTCCTCATGTGGGATCTCTGTCTTTAATGTGCTGTACATTGTGATTTAATGCTACAACTAGTACTCCAACAGTATGTTTCACTTTGTGTTTCTATGTGGGTGCAAACTGTTGAAATCTTTACTTAATATATACTAAATTGATCTTCTGTATATAAAGAGAATTGAAAATGAATCTTGATGTCAATGGAAGGGGAAAGAGAGTGGGAGAGGGGAAGGTTGAGGGTGGGAGGGAAGTTATGGGAGGGGGAAGCCATTGTAATCCATAAGCTGTACATTGGAAATTTATATTCATTAAATAAAAGTTAAAAAAAAAAAAAAGGAACAGGCCCTTTTAAAACTTTGCCCGAGGGCAGGCAGGGAAGCAGGAGCAGTGAATCCCATTAGGGTGGGCATGGAGCTTGACCACAAAGATTGGGCCATGTGGCCACCTGGCTAAAACTGCACCAGTTTCCTAACAATTATGCTTTTTTTTCTAAATTTTTAAAATTTATTTGAAAGTCCAAATTCCAAAGAGAGGGTGAAACAGAGAGAGAAAGAGAAAATCTTGCATGCAATTGTTCACTCCCTAGATGGCCGTAAAGGCCAGGGCTGGACCAGGCTGAAGCGGGGAGCCAGGAGCTTCTTCCAGGTCATCTACATGGGGATCAGGGACCCAAGCACTTGGGCCATCTTCCACTGCCTTTCCCAGGCTATTAGCAGGGATGTGGATTGGAAGTGGAGCAGCCAGGACACAAACAGGAGCCTATATGGGATGCTGGTAGTGCAGGCGGCATCTTTATCTCCCATACCACAACGCTGGCCCCTCATTATGTTCTTAAATCTCTAATATGAAATGCATGAAATTTGTTCACCTCATTCAAATTAAAAAAAACTTCAAAAATACAAAAATGCCTTCCAAAGTCTGTATCTAAGAAAATTTCATGACTGTTCTCCTTTTGTTGTTTTCTTAGAGTCTCCTTGACTTATGTTATTAACAGAAGCCAAATTACATTTCTGAATATCATATACTAATCTTACTTTAAGACACCTAGCAAAAAAAGTTGCCATTTGAATAACACAATCACTTAGCTACTTCATTTTCCCAATCAATCCAACCAAAACCTAAAACTTAAAGAAAAATACCCAAGGTTGGCCACCTAATATGCTCATCACTATTTGAAGCTGATTCCAGAAGAGAACATGTTTCTTCTAATCCAAGCACAAAGGAAGTTACACTGGATTATTTCGTTTATTGCAAAAAATTAATTATAAAAATATTACAGATGTAAGTTAAGCCAAATTCTGATACCAAACATATTGCATTTGTAGGTAAACTATGTATAAGTATCTAATATGCAGTTTAGATATACATATTATATATAAATATATGATTACATACACATAATATGAGGGATCTTCAAAAATTCATGTAAATGTGTATTATATTTTAAAAATATGGGATTCAACCCTTTTTGTGCCAAAATAAACTTGTCTTTAGTTCCATTTTCCATGACTGTTTTGAAGCCCCCTCACATGTATCCATTTCTTGATTACTGCACCTGTTTCGCAGCCATGCTTATGCTATGGTTGTGTGACTTCCATGGATCTTCCAGTTTGCAACTATTAAAGAAAGTAACAGATATCTGCACTAGAAATTAGGCAGTCAGAAAAGTAGTAGTAAGCATCAGTATTTGCACACATTTTTCTGCACATGTTCTATGATGTTATTCTTCCATGTCATAAAACTCCTATGGAGGAGTCAGTGCTAGAAACTTTAGTCTTTAATGCAGAAAACTGAAGAAGTACCATTTAAAATGATTTTGAGTTATTTCTGAAAGAGATAAAAAATAGCTAAGGTCTCTAAGTCTTAGGCATATTCTATTAAATTCTGTAGCTACATATTATAAAAGCTTCACCAGATGTAAATTTCACAAAACCGAACGTTTTTCATTCTAATTTTTAAAATAATTAGATCCTAATTGATTAGAGCTTGTGTAGTATTTTTAAAATATGTTTTATTTTTCTTCATTTATTTGAAAAACAGACAAACCGAGATCTCCCCTTGATAGTTCAGTCTATAAATGCCTGCAAAGTCCAGAGCTAGGGCAGATTGAAGTCAGGAGCCAGGAATTCGATCTGGGTCTTCCATGTGGGTTCAGGGAGGCCACAACGTGAGTCATCACCTGCTACCTCCCAGGGTGCACATTAGAAGGAACTTGGAATCAGTAGCTGAGTCAGGCACTCCAGTGTGAGATCTGAGCATCCCAAGAAGGGTCTTAACTGATATACCAAACACCCTCCCTGTGCAGTATTTGAAAGGAATTAAACCAGATTCCCAGACCTTGACATCCAGTTCTATCAGAATAATTTCTATCAACAAGCATACAGCCCCAGAAAAATAATTTAATACAGATATTAGCAGACTGAGACATTTAATAAATATGCTGTTATCTCAGCAGAAGTTATTTCTCTGGAATAGAGACAGTCATATTCATTTCTTTCCAAACATTCATGTTCTGAAATTCCTGAGCTGACAGAGCTGTTTAGGCTGTCTATTAAAAAAAGTAAAACTGACACTCAGTCATCAATTCTAAATGACTTCATCAGTGTGTGTAAAGACATATAAATATATTTACATATAAGAATTTAAAATGTAAATGTATTCCCACTCATTCCACCATTATTTCTTGAACAATTATTAGTAGACTGAATCATACAAAATTGCATTTTTTACAGATCAAAAATGAAAAACTGTAGGAAGTTCCTTATGATTCAACATTAATACATTCAGAACTCTGTTATATTTGAAGGAAAAATATAAGGATAGATCAAAAATGGCCCCCAATTCTGAAGATTTCATAGCATGATTTGGTAAATAATAATTGTTTCCATTGTGAAAAGTCAGATAGTAATTCATAAGTTAACTAATTATGTAGCATAACTATATAATATCTCAAAATATAAATTAGGGGACAGCAAGTGTTATGAGTATTAAAAACCAAAAGACAATAGAGACCTTAGACCTGAAATCAACAGCAACAAGTTCAGCCAGGAAGTGGATCTTAATTCAGATTTGAATGGATGCTGAAAATATACAACCTAATTTATAAAGGGCTGCTACAAATTAATGAATTCAAAGCCTTTCTTAATTGGTAATATTTTTTTTAATATTCATACTACATTTTTCCCAAACTTAAACAGTGATTGCATTTAAGGGGCTATTTAGTAGTTGTGTGTGCAATGTGTCAGACACCACGCAGGCTGCAATTATTCATTTTCCTTTCAAAAGAGTAGCCCACTACCTTCATTTCTCTTTGTATCCAAAATAAGACCCTCAAGAAAATGACATTGATTATTGAATGGTTTCATGTGTTTTATTGTTTTATATTTAACATCCATATTACTGCAACCTAATTTCAATGATAATTGATCCATGTTTTATCACAGATAATGGGACTGGGGGAGAGGACATTTATTTTATAAATGCACACATAATGGATGTTCTGTAGGAAAGAGGTAAAAAGTATAGTTATGCCTTACAAGTAGCAAGGCTGTCCAGCTGAACCACCACTCTTCACAGTCAGTCTTCAATATGACTAACAGGGATCATTGAAACCTATTGGTAATTCCCCAGTTTCATTTCATGTAGTAGCTTCATCTTCTTCCCCAGCAAGTCTGCTTATCAGAACTGACATCCAGCTAAATTAACTGGTAGAAGAAATAAAACAAGAGTCTAGAAGATAATGTATTATTTGGATAATCAGCCTCCGAAAAACTGAAAGCCAACTGAATTTACATTTTTCATAATGACCTGTAAGAGTTTTTAGAATCCTGTGGGAATACAATTGCTTTAATTCCTTTTTGTTGTTAGAGAGACAGGGTCTGGAACCTATAGTTGTAAGAAAGGAAAAAGACATCAGCAGACTTATTTGAAGGAGAAATTCTTCAATACTTGAGCAATTGCTTTTCCAGAGAGCTGAGAGAACAAGACCACAGTAACAGTTTCCATTGAATGCCTTGGAAGATTGTTAATAGACCCATTTTTCTCCCAATGATGCTCAGGTGTACAAAATAAGCTATATGGCCACCCTAGCTGTGGTTTCAGAATTATCTCTTCTCTCCCTCTCCTCTTCCTTTTTAGGAAGTAGGAAAATTATCACACAAATCCACACCAATGTATTAGTGATTACATAGCTTACTGTAGTGGTGACAAACAAAATATGCTTGCCCCTTCTACTGATAACCTCTTCCTTAACTGATGTTGATAATTGAACCTATTGAATCTGAATTTGACCTAAGAATTCTACTTATTCCAGAATTCTAAGCAAGCATTATCAGTCTATCACAATTAAAGCATGAGATTACCTGTGCCATACTAATTTAATTGGCATAAGGACCTAGAGAAAGTTTTTATGTGATTCCCCAAAGTAATACATTGAAATGATGGAATTATAAAACACTGGAACAAAATAATTGGAGAGTTGATAGTTGGAAGAGGACTCTAGAAATTCTTCCCAGTATCCCTAGAATTGTAGCTGCCATAGGCATTTCTCTTTCCATTAAATGAGCTAAATGCCTCTAAATGTTATTCTTTGGTATTTGTTAAACATTAAGTGAAAGGTCTTAATAATAGCTTTATTATAAATCAAATATTGTTATCTCTAAAGAAGCAGTGGGATGTTATGTAACAACTCCAAACTTAGAATCTAAAGACCTGAATTATAGCCAAGGTTTCTCTTTTTGCTGTGTGATTTTAGGCCACTGGTGCCACCCTTTCTAACTCAGATCCTTTAGGGTTGATGTGTTGTTCACATAAGAAAAAGTTCAGGTAAGTCCTTGTCTCATAGTTCATGCTTAACAAATATCAGTTGACCTCAAATAAATGGTCTTTACTGAAGACAAAACTCACTTAAAGAATTTTAAAACTAATATGAACATAACATGTGATGTGTCCTCTTCAACATCTATTAGATTTCCTTCTACTTTGGAAGCTTTATATTCAATGTCATGTTTCCACGATAGCTGGACATTTTCAGTCCATGCTTTGCTTCACAGACTGAGGATTTACTATTTAAGGCACAGGAACCAAGTTCCTGAACAGGATTGATGTGAGGAAAGAATTGTTGGAGAAAAATCAACACCACAAATACCCTCTCTTTTTATGTCATGTTAATTAAATCCTCCCTAAACTTGGACTTATCAAAGGCGGCAGACTGAAAACTCTCCAGTTTCCCAGAGGCAGAGTTTGATCTTAATATGACATCTGATCAGCTCTTTGAAGTTTCAAGAGCATTCTTCACCATGCCTGACCCCCCTTTAAACTGAATTAATTTTGCTGTCAAGCATGCCACAGATCTATCTGAAGGATGACAGAATGGCTGTCCCTTGATGTTTCATCTTATTCTGTAAAATACACTTTCATGTAAGCCCATCTAAGTCCTCTTTGTGAGGACATGTAATTAACAAAGGCAATTCAATTAATGTGTGCAGTCATGGGCATACCAATTGGGAGGCTGTTTCAGAATCCAATCCATATCTCTAAAGACATTCTTTTCAGTCATAATTGTTTTGGACAGAAGTTGCAACAATATTTCTAAGAAACGAAGATGCACATTCACTGTGCTTAAAATCTAGCTATGGTGGGAGAGTTATGATAGAGTCTGCATTTGTTGAAGTCATTTCCTTCAAGGAAGGAAGGAAAGGCTTTAAAAATACAGAAATAAAATCAAAATCAGCATAATTGAACTGTAGTAATCTTCCTAAAGAAGGAACACACTAGAGTGTCCACCAGTAGTGTAAATCACTTTCGGCTCTATAAGCTCTTTCTTCTGATTATGTAGCCTGTTGGTGGTCTTCAAGTCTAGCTAAAGGAGAGGCTATATCAGAGGACGGCCTATCTTTTTTCAAAGTTCTAGGTGCCCTTTTGTTTTTTTAATCACCATTCTGCAAGAGCAATCAACAGCATTGAAGAAGCAGGGATATTTTAGAGAAAAGAAATTTTATTGTCTTACAAAAGGAATTAGGAGACCCAATATAGGAATTCTAAAGAGAATTCCTTACAGCAAAGAGATACTGGAATCTTTTCAGTTAATGCCAGGAAGGATATATGTGGGAGGGGTGGGAGGATAGAGCAAGGGAGGGGAAACCTGTATATGGACATTGGGGGAAGAGGAAAAAGAGCCCACGTGAGATGCATTTGGAAGCCAAGGTTAAGTCCAATTCTAGGACTGTGGGGGTTGAACTGAAGAGTAAGCTCTATTTTTGCCCAAGTTTTTCATGAGAGGGGTATCATTAAAACCACTGAGATGGGCTGTTAAAAGCTAATCCATGCCTTCCTTCACAGACTAATCTGTGGTAATCTCAAAGTGTCAATTTCACTTCTATAGATTACCTTTTATGTACTCTGTTAGTTACCACAGATCAGGGAAAACATATGGTATTTGTCCAATTGTGACTGACTTATTTTACTCAGTATCACGTTTTCCATTTGCATTCGTTTTGTTGCAAACAGCAGGATTTCATTTTTTTTTTACTTCTGTGTAATATTCCATGATGTACATACCCTATAATTTCTTTATCCAGTCTTCAGTTGATGGAAATTTGGATTGATTCCATATCTTAGCTATTGTAAATTGAGCTGCAATAAATTTGGGGGTACAGATAGTTAGGTTATACAATTATTTGTATTTTATATGTGAAGAAGCTAAAGCTCAAGTGAAATGGAAAAAAAAAAAAAAACATTGAGAACAGTGACACAGCTCAACAATTAAGCCTATAGGTCTAGATTCAGCCCAGTTGCATCTAAGCAGTCAGCCACAAAAATTCCCCCTGGGGGCAATTCCACTGACTGTCTCAGGGCACTTCTGTGTGCCCCAGCATCTAGGTACCTTCAGGGCTTCACAGAATGCAAATAATGAAGGCTTCTGGCAGGGACTCATTTCCTCTGCCTTCAGCAAAAACAGGTCAACAGGCTGAGTGTCTTCTCTTGCTTTTAAGACGGAGAGAGCCACACTGAAAAGAGGCAGGAGCTGTCTGTGCTACACAGAGACTTCATTCTTTGGAAATTGTTGATGCAATGACCCTATGTGGGAACGTGGTTTAAAGCTATCCATTTTGGCTTATCTCGCAGTTGGAATATGATTCAGCTTCTTATTCCGTAAGTCAGTGTGTTGGAGCACTTCTGTTCTGAACTCTGCCCCCCACCCCCTTGCTTCTAACCATCTTGCTATATTCCAATGTGCTAGCCTTATTCTGTTCCAAATGGCTCAGTTCCTTGAGCATTCTTTTTGCTAAGTGTAAAGAACTCCTGGAAGGATCTTGTAGTGTCTTATCTTTTTTTTTTCCCAAAAAGTAGGGCTTTCTACACCCAAAATAGCTTAGAGCAGTTTGCAGAATGGAGGGTGATGCTGCACTATTGGAACTTGGCAAGTGACTTTTTCTTCTAAATTATTGCTGTTGTTACAAATATCTCTATCCAGAAATTGAAGGAGTATTACATTTCACAAATATCTTTTCTGGAATCCAAAATTAACCTTTTTTAATCCTTGGATATTTTCAGAAAGACTAGCCAGCTCCCTAATACCGAGCCTTAGGCTATCTTCTCTCTCCTTTCAAAGCCTCATAATGGTGGACCATTAACCACTAGTCCTCATTGAGCCCATCTTTCCCTCGTTTGTGTGCCCACACTTACAGAGATCATCTCTGCTTTTTCAGAAGGAGACCTTTACTGAAAGACACATATCAGGGTTCATCCACTTGATGGTGGGGAGAATTCAAGAAGTAGGTGTACTCCTTAAACTATGTGTCCACCTGCATAAGTCGTAAAGGATAGTTATTGTTTCTTTAATATTTCTTTATTTATTTAAGAGCCAGAGTTACAGAGAGGCAGAGAGAGAGAGAGAGAGAGAGAGAGAGAGAGAGAGAGAGAGATTTTCCATCTGCTGATACACTCCCCAACTGGCCACAATGACTGCAGCTGCAACAATCTGAAGCTAGGAGCCATGAGGCTCCTCCAGGTCTCCCACATGGATGCAGGGGCCCAAGGACTTGGGCCATCTTCTACTGCTTTCCTAGGCCATAGCAGAGAGCTGGATCAGAAGTGGAGCAGCTGGGTCTCAAACTGGTGCCCATATGGGATGCCGGCACTGCAGGCAAGGGCGTTAACCCACTGTGCCACAGTGCTGGCCCCATCTGTGCTCCTCATACTTTACATGCCTACACAGAAGAATCTAAATCAACAGCAGGTTTTAATGTTCACCATTTATTTTCCTTCATATGTTTTTTTCTTATACTTTTCCTAACATTAAAATAACATTCACTTCACTGATCTTACAACAAATAAAGCATTGTACTGGCTGTAAATAGCAATAGCAATGAAATAGCAATTAATCAGGTGTCTTCTATTTTCATGTCTCACCTGACACTGTTAAAACAATTGCTGACTATTCATCAATTTTAATATATTTGCATTTCCTGAATACAAATGGTTTTGCAACTCTAACATTTAATATTTTATCAAACCTGTCAAGTTTACATGCAAAAAGCACTGAACAGCTTTCAAAACATTCATCAGTCAACTGATGACTGTGTGATACAGAAGTAGACATGTAGCTGGATACATGTCTTAAATACTTTTGAAATTTTAACCATTACATAAAATTGAACATTATGGAGTACTACGTGGTGTTTCAATACATGTACATTTTGTGTAATGTCCAATTGGATTAAGATAAATCTGTCTCCCCAGACATTTAACGTTTACTTATGGTAAAACAAATTCTAAATTCTTTCCTCTAGTGTTTTTTTAGAGCAATAGATGATACATTGTTACCCATTCATTCTACTGTGCAATAGAACACCAGGGTTTTTTACTCCGGTCTAACTCTGAGTATCTGCTAAATGACCACCTCCCTCTCCCTTGTTTCTCCCTGTCACCTGCATGCCCCAGCCTCTGGCAACTCCATTATACTCTTGACTTCCATGAGATCAACTTTTTAGATTACACATATAGGCAGCATCATGTGGTCCTTGTCTTCCTGTGCTGGATTTATTTCACTCAATGTAATGACCACTAGTACCATTCTCATTGTTATAAATGATATTTCATCCTTTTATAAATGATTGAACAGTATTCCATTGTGTGTAAGTTCCACATTTTCTTTATCCACTCATCAGTTGATGGACTCTTAAGGAAAAACATTAAAATTTATTTGGAATCAGGAACCACAAACAAAAGATCCTGAATAGCTAAGGAAATCTTGAGCAAAAAGAATGACACAGGAGGCACTATAATGCCTGACCTTAAAATACATTACAAAGCTACAGGTAATTAAAACAGTATGATATTGTCATAAAAAGGCACGTTGACCAATGGAACAGACCCTATAAATAAACCTACACATCCAGAGCCAACTGGTCTTTGACAAAGATGCTAAAAACATGCCTCTTTTCAATAAATGATACTTTTCAATAAATGAAACTTCTTAACCAATTCGAATCAGTCTGTGAGATCTTGATTATCATTGTGCCCTTATACAATTTTTATGACAACATTGAGTTATTGTCTAGCTTCCAGGATACAAATAATTGAAAATGAAAAGTAAGGAGACATTTGTGACTATACAGAACCAAGATGGTTCATTTTTTGACACATGATGATGCACTGTGGCACAGGCTAGCATACAAATTACATACACGGGAGACATTAACTTCATCTCATTATTTTCCAAGGCCTTCCTAGTCACCAATCACAAGGTCTTCAAAAGTCCGTGGGTATCAATAGAATCATACAAGACTGCTCTCTATCCCCCTGAGCAGAATTACAGCCCTACAGACCACGTCCTATGAGTAATGGCATTACTCATAGTTGGAAAGCTTCTCTACTGCTTGTCAAAGGCAGTTAATACATAAGAACTCAGGTAGCTATCCAGTAAAATTATCATTAAGAGGAAAATGTTACCTTACCATTTAATTAAACCTTCTGAGAAATGGAGACTAAACTGCTGAGTTTTCAATGCCACTTTTTTTTATTCTACACAATAAATTTTTTCCCAGTTCATGTCATTTTTTTCTTCTCCATAGTAACTGTGATGCAAAAAGGCAATTCATAGTCTACCTATGGAGTAATGGAAAGGTATTATATCCCACAGAGGAAATTCAAAGAGTAGAGCATTTTTTAAATGTTTGTTAAGGCATAGGTTAAACTAATGTAAAGCTAAGTGCACAAAATTACACAAAATCTTCTGATTTCTAGTTTGTGTGTGTGTGTGTTAGCCTTTTGAAATATTGTAAAACTTTAAGTCAGCAATTAAGCACTAAGGCAATGCCTCTACTTTCTAAAATTATAATAAATGCATTTTGTAGAATCTTTAGGTACTTCAAAACATTAGAGTTTACTGGCCCAGCTCAGCCATGGATTTCTTTTCATTGAAAGATAAAAGATTCTGTTCCCAGACTGGGAAAATCCTTTCCTATTACTTCACCCTCACTCATTCTGTACCAGCCAAAATGAGTTTATTGCTGCTCTGAAAATGCACCAAGGACACTCCTGCTTTGAACTTTTGTTCTTGCCAATGACCTCTGCCTGAAACAGGGCTCTTTCCTCAGGCAGGTGTGTGACTGGTGCCTCTGAAGTAGCATCCCTTCCTCCTTTACTCCTTTATCTGGGTTTTCTTCACAGCAGTCTTCATTATCTGACATACATATGTTGACTGATGATGTGTTTGGCTGTGATCTGATCTCCCCCAACAGAATGGTGATGACTGTGTCTGTTTTGCTGTTCTTCATGTCTGGATGTCCTAGTTCAGTATACAGTGCTTGGTAAAGCCAGCAGGTGTTCAACAAGTACTGGTGAAATATTTGAAAGAAGAATTGAAATTTTAGTGTGGATAGTATTATCTTTCTCTTGTAACGGCATTACAAAATTAGCATCACATATAGAATGTAATTCATGCTTTTGAATAAGATTTGAGATGATGTGGAATGCTGGCTAGATTTTTTTAATTTTAAAAGTAACTTTTAAAAGGAAAATATATATCTTTGAAAAGAGAGTTCCTACCCTTTTCCTCTCCCTCTCTCTCTTGCTCATCCCCGTCTCTGACTTTTAAATAAATAAGTACAGATTTTAAAAATTATAAATTGAAAAGCAAATATTGATAACAGTAAGTGCTGACAAGGACATGGGCACTTGGGTTCTCAGATCTTGCTGGCAGGAAAGGAAGATGGCAAGCTGCATGTCAGAAGACAGCTTGTCAGTTTCTTATACTCAGAAAGCTACCACATACGCTTACCCATGGAAAATAAAAGCACATATTCAGGCAAAACAAAAACAACTTTTTAGGAAAATATTTATAGCAGCTTTATTTGTACTTTCCCCAAACTGGAAGCAACTCAAAAGTCCTTCAATTAGTGAATGAGTTTTTTTTTTTAATCTACTTACATAAACACAATGGAATACCGCTCAGCAATAAGATAAAAAAAAAAAAAAGCTGCTGCCACACAACAATGTAGACAGATGAAAATCAAACTCATTATGAGAAGTGAAGGAAACAGATCACAAAAGGCTAGATACTAAGTGATCCAAATATGCAACATTCTAGAAGAGGCAAATTTTCAGGGTCTGGGCCTTGGGAGACATTCGATTAAAATGAGCAGCAGGGATTTTGTGAACAATAGAGCTTTCTATGTCTTGATTAGACTGGTGTTTGCACAATTACGTGTGTTGTTCGAACTCATAGAACTTTCCGCATAAACAAGGGTGAGTCCTGTGGGGACGCGGCTTCTTTGTTAAGAAAATGTTGGCAACAGAGAGCTGCAGTTATATTGAAGAACAATAGTAATAGCATCTGAGTCCTGGCTTCATTCTCATCAGCTCTTTGCTATCTTTACCATTCACTGTTCAAACCAAACTACTCACATGACAGTCTTGCGAAAGGCAAATAGAATTGAGTTTTCTAGAGAGAGCCTAGAGCAGCAACAGGGGCCTGGAGGCCTTCTCTGAAGCATGCTGACCACTCGTGATAGACTTCTCTGGTCCTCGTGTGTGTGTGTGTGTGTGTGTATTTTGAGCCATATCCAAACCATACCATTGGGTGAAGTGCAAAGTGCAGTGCCTTACACATTGACACTCAATAGCTGTTCATTAAATAGTTACTATGTAAGAGCTGGATTAGGACCTGTTCTAAAAGATAAGCCATAATTTGGCAATAAACTCATAAAACTTTGGCCTCACCAATAGTAAACATTGTTCTTCCTTGTTTTCTGGTGCCTTGCATAGTTTCTGATAGGACTAGAAAGTCTTCATTTGGTACATACTGGGTTAACTAATTAAAGCTAAATTCCTGGAAGATGCTTACACAGCATCAGTTATATTATTAATAATAGCTACTGTGTGTGAGCATATAAAATATTCAGATATTTTTATTCATTATTTCTAACATCTTTAAAATCCCTCATTGCGAGTTCAAGAACATCATCCTCATTTCATAGGTGAGAAAACTGAGCTTCAAGGAGATTAAGTGACTTGCCTTATCTACTCGGTTAATCAATGGAAAAATCAGAATTTGAAACCGGGTTTATTTCCAAGTTTGTGTTCTTGATTGTAATTGGTCTCAGGGAGCAAGTTAGATGTAAAGGGGAAGGAGGAAGGAGGACAGAGAGACCAAGAAGGAAAATACGATGCAAACAATGAGGGCATCAGTGTCTGTCCTGGCTCCTCTCGCTTTCTTGCCCAAGTGTCATCCCTTCTTAGTCCTTTCAGGCTGTTATAACAAAATACCTTAGACAAGGTAATTTGTAATCAACAGAAGCTTATTTCTCTTAGTTCTAGAGGCTAAGAATCCAGAGCAAATTAACAGGAGATTCAGTGTCTGATGAGAGCAGATTCCTCATAGATGGTACTATCTTGCTGTGTCCTCAGGGCAAGACTGCTCTCTCAAAGCTTTGTAATCAGGACACTAATCCCATTCATGAGGGTAGAGCCCTCCTGACCTAAATCACTCATGAAACACCCACCTCTTTTTTTTCCCCAGAAACATTTTATTTAAGGTATACGAACTTCATGACTTTCATAAATACATACCACCCCCACTCCTACCCTTCTTCCTCCTCCCTTTCCTATTCTCATTCTTATTTTCTACTAAGATCTATTTTCAATTAAGTTCAACTGAAATGCCCATCTCTTAATACCAACACTTTGGAGATTCCATTTTAACACTGGGAAAGACACAAACATCCCAACCCCATGCTTATTTCTTCAAGATATCTATGACAACTTGTAATTACATGTACATTTCAGTGCTTCTTTATTTACTATTAGACTTCCATGTCATTGAAAGTCAGAATTACAGAGAGAGAGGGACACACACACACACACACGAGAGAGAGAGAGAGAGAGAGAGAGAGAGAGAATCTTTCATCCACTGGTCCACTCCTCAGAGGACTGATAGCTGAGATTGGGCCAGGTTGAAGTCCATGTGGATGAGAGGGGCCCAAGAGTTGGGCTGTCTTCCACTGCTTTTCCATGCCATTAGCAGGGAGCTGGATTGGGAGTGGATCAGCTGGGACACATACCAGCACTCATGTTCATTTGGGATGTTGGCATCGTAGGTGGCAGCTTTACCTGCTATGCCACCATGCTGGTATCATATTTTTAGCTACATACTATGAACACCAATCTGTGTTATTCACCCTTGTACTATTTGGACTGGTCCTTACCTTGTATACAGTAAAATTTTTGCTAATATTAAGTGTATTAAACAAAAAAATTAGCTTTAGTGAACAGACAATAGACTATACATAAACAAAAAGATGTTCCAGATGACATAGAGGTTTAAGCAGGTGTAACTGATAGAACTGCTCTGCCATCAACTACAAACAGAGTCCGGGCATCTAGTTTCTTTTAGTAATAGAAACTGGGGAGAGAGGGAGATTTTGTTTAGACACAAAGAATTGAAGATGATAGTAGGAGATTCGAGAGTAATAACTAACAGAAAGTGAAAACCTGAGCTTCAGAGAAAGGTCAAAGCTGAAGATAGAAGTCAGTGAGTCATCCCTCCAGGCTGTAATCAACCCCTGAGAGTCCCTGAGCTCCCAGGGAAGTGATTGAAGGGAGCGCAAAGAGCAACCCACAGGAGAACAAACCATTGGGAATACTTACCATCAGGGCACTGGAGGAGGAAAACTTGTTAAAAAGAGAGACATGCATCCTTCCCACCTGCCCAGTGCCACCGGAAAGCTCGTATTTGTCTTTCAATATCCTGGCCAAATACAAAGTCCATTGTACCTCCTCCACCATGGAGAATGAGCCGCCCCATAACTGGTGACATCTGACTTGGGTTGTCATTGAACAAAACAGCTGCTTTCCTTTCGCAGCCCTCGAGTGCTTGTTTTCCTGTGCTCGAGTTTGATTTCCAAAAGGGCAGATGCCATTTTCATTAACTTTAATAACCCCAGTGTCTAACATCAAAAGAGCTCAATGAACATTTGTTGAGTGAATATTGACTCAGGAAGGAGAGTTGAGAAGCAGGAGGAGAAAAATGAGCATGGCACATCACAAATCATAAAGGAAGAGAAATTGCCAAACGTTGTGAAAAGGTCAAGAAAATGCTAAGGTGGCAAAAATATTGTCTAAACTGACTCTGATAGTGATAGCAATCAGGTATCAAAAGCTCAGCTGTTTGCAAACATCCTCTTATTTGATCCTTGAAACAATCTTCTGATGGCTCTAAGAGTTCTCATGCAATGGTTGCACAATCTAAGTTCCACAGAAGTTAAATGACTAACCCAAGCTCATTCAGTAAGTGATGGAATAGAATTTCAGTTCAGGCTCCAAAACTCTCCCACTAGCCATACTGTCTTCTCCAGTATTAATAACTTTTAAAAAATTTCAGGAATTTCTCAACAATGTTTAGGATCTTTTTGCAGGTAAGTTGAAGTCTATGCCACTGTATCCCCCATCTCATATCAATTACTAGATTCCTGTAACTTGATTTTCTTTATAAAAGGGAAAGAAACTGCATTAAGGTGCAAGAAGACCATCCTTCCCTATTTAGCACATTCACAACTTTTTAAAAAAAAATTATTTATTTATTTTATGTATTTGAATGTCAGGGAGACAGAGATAGAGAGAAAGCCAGAGACAGGGACAGAGAAAGAGGGAAAGAGAGAGAGAGAGAGGGAGAGAGAGAGTTATCTCCCATCTGCTGGTCCACTCTCAAAGACCTATAACAGCCAAGACTGGGCAAGACAGAAATTACAAACCTAGAATTCAATCCAAGTCTCCCACATGGGTAGCAGAAACCCCTTTGGGTCATTGCATCTTCTGCCTGGGGTGCACATTAGGTGGAAGCTGAAGTCATCAGGAACAGAGATGGGACTTGAATCCAGGCATTCTAATATGGGATGTGAGTATCCCAAGCAGTATCAACCACTGCACCAAACACCTGCCCTGACACTCGTAAAATGTTAGCAGAAAATGTGCCATTATTATCTTGAACTTGTGAACACACCACATATTCACTATTAGCTCTTAATCTGAAATAAGTAAGGCTGGAAATAAAAATGGCAGATAATTGAGTCATTGAGACCCTGGTAGTTTCCTCGTTTTCCCTCGAAAATGCCTCTCTCAACAGGGAGATTATATTCATAAATCATTCGATTCTCAAGCACATGCTCTTCCTGCAACCACTTCTCTGCTTCTAATGATTATCCAAACCATTAAACCAAGAGCTTTTTACAGGTTAGAACTGCTTAACATATGAGTAAAATGCTAAGTGGTTCTTGAAAGCCTGAATTTCTATTCTCTTTGCTTATTTGGCTCTGAATGTATTTGGGAAGGCAGAGGCCAAAAAGAGTGAAAGACAGACAGAAGAGGAGAAGCAAAGGATGTTTGGGGTCAAAAGGGCCTCCCTTCACTTGACTGAATTGTCTACAAAGGACAAACTGAGATTGGGCACAGCTTCAGGGACTTGGCCACATGGATAGTGGACAATGACTGGGGACTGGGACTCTGTCTAGGGTCCTGAGGGAGGGGTGGATTAATCCACAGACTGCGACTTGGTAGAACCCAAGATAAGAAATTGTAATTTCACCAACAAGCAATGGAGCACTGCTTCAGTGTGTAAGCCGAGGCTTGAGAGCCCAACTCAAATTCTAGTTCTGTACAAACCAGTAAACTATTGATCCTTCTAAGCCTGGGCTAAGGAAATAATCATTTTTAAAATTGCCAGTGTTTATTGGGCACTTACTACTTTCCAGGCATTGTATTAATTTATATATATATATATATATATATATATATATATATATATAGCTGCAAGTCTAGAGATTTAATTCATATAATGTATATTATGTATATTATGGCCTCAGCTCAGAGAGTCCTCGATAAATGTAGTATTATTTGGTTAGTAATTGCAGTACATATGTTTCAAATAATCCCAATGTCAATTAAATTTATACAAAGGATACTTTATTTTAATTATTGCTGTAATCAGTTGAAATATTATTTAATGATGATGGATGACATTAAAGTTTCAAAGTTACATAGTAAATCCAAAGCAGTTCTGTTCAAAATATTTCTTCTTAAGCGTCAAAAGATTAAGATTCTCTTTTGCTTGATATATTTTTAATTTTATTTATTACTTATTTTATTTGGAAGGTAGAGAAACATAGAGAACCATTCACTGATTCACTGCCAAGCTTCCTATGATGGCTGAGCTGAGCCAGGCTGGAGCCAGAAGCCAGGATCTCAATCCAGGTCTCCCATGTGGGTGGCAGGAACACAGGGCTTGAGTCATCACCTGCTGCCTCCCGGAGTATGCATGAGCAGGAATGTGCAACAGGAGCAGAGCCAGCACTGGGACACAAGCACCTTGCTATGGGCTGCATCATCCCAAGCAGCATCTTAATCCCTAGGACAAAGGTTTTGTTTTAAATTCCGCTTCCTTGTGCTGTTGCTTCTGTTTTCACTAACGGGAAAAGTGCCTTAGGAAACCTATTCAGAGCTCTAGGGATATGAAACAGCAAGGTCAGAAGTCTTTGTAGCATTTTCCAGTGACTGAGCAAGTCTATAAAGCATTTGACCTTTTTTAAATTTTAGTTTATATAAGGGAAACGAGTTTCATGTATTTCATATACACAGTTGTAAGAGCATAGTGATACTTCCCACCACACTTTCCCTCCTCTCACTGATATAGGTGGCAGGGACCCAATCAGCCGAGCCATCATCACTGCCCCCCTGTGTCTGTATGAGCTGGAGCTGGAATCAGAAACCAGATCAAGCCAGGAATCAAGCACAAGCATTGAGATGTGGGTGTAGTAACTGGCCAAATGCCAGTCCCAGAGCTTGATTTTTAAGGAATGTGCTTTGGAATGACTAATGACTAGTCAGAAGATGTATTAAACCTCTCTGGAAAGTATAATTGACCAGTATGTCCCATAGGTGTCTACATTTTAAACTCTAATGTTACTATGCAGTTATTGTTCTATTGATGGTGTCCCCAACTCTGAGCATCAAAGAAAGGCAAAGACTAGAAGCATGGTGACATCTGTTTAATAATGACTCAGATGTAAAATCGTGCTTTCCTTTGGGAACTCAGTATACTGAAAATAATTGCCAAGTGGATTAACTTAAGTATACATTTTTTTCTTCTCCGTAAAGAAATCACTTCAGAATTTCATTAATGAAAAACTAGTTAAAAATGAAAGTGCCAGGGCAGGCATTTGGCCTTTTAGTTAAGATACACTTTAGACACCTGGATCCCATGTCGGAGTGCCTAGGTTTAAATACGTGCTCTGCTCCTGACTCCAGCTTCCTACAGTGGCACCCTGGAAGGCGTATGGATCCAGTGGTTGTGTCTTTGCCACCCACAAGGAAGATCCAGATCGAGTTTCTGACTCTTGGCTTCAGGTCACCGAAGTCCAAGCTGCTGTGAGCATTCGGGAAGTGAACCAGCAAGTGGGAGCTCGTTCTCTCTCTCTCTCTCTCTCCTCCTCCTCCTTCTCCACCTCCTCTCTCCCTCCCTCTCAAATAAATAAAAATTTAAAAAATTAAGAAGTACATAAGAAAATTTATCTTTATTTACAAAAATTAGGAGCGCATGAATTTTCAGAAACAAACTCCACATCAGACCCATTTGTATGGTATGGAAAGCACCACTTATGAAGTGATTTAATTCACAAATCTTGGTGTCTTCAAGACAAAGTTCAAAGTCAGGCTTTGAGAAGACCAAATCCAAAATCAGGATTTGGAGGAAAAGCTAAAGTGTACCTGAACTTTCAGGTCTGCATCTTCAAAATAGTAACTTCTGTAAAGATCCTTATCTTTAAGTTAATTCCTACCTTACAACATTAAAATGAAGATTAAATGAAAAGGTGAAAAATAGGTGTATATATGAAGCTTTTAGCACCATTTCCAGTATGTTTTAATCTTGCAAAAATAGTAGCCACAGAGGGTTATACCAGAAATTTATACTAAAAGTATATCTTAGATCAGGGTATTTACTAAACAATTTTGCCCTCACAATCTAACATATTTTCTTTTAAAAAATGTTTATTTATTTATTTTGAATGTCAAAGAGAGAGAGTGAGACACACACACACAGAGGAGGGGAGAGAGAGAGAGAGAGAGAGAGAGAGAGAGAGAGAGAAAAGAGATCTTCCTCACTGGTTTGCTGTCGAGATAGCCGCAACAGCCAGCACTGGGCCAGATCACAGCATGGAGCCAGGAGCTTCTTCTGGGTCTCTCCTGTGGGTAGCAGGGACACAGGTACTTGGGCTGTCCTCTGCTGCTTTCCACAGACATTGAGCAGGGAGTTGGTTTAGAAGTGAAACAGCCAGAGCCTGAACAAGCACTTTTATGGGATGCCAGCATCAGAAGCTGTGGTGTTACCCACTAGCCACAATGCCAACCACTGAAATACTTTCAATCCAATAACATCAAAACAAGGCATAGAATTTTCTCTTTTTTAAATATGCATTTTATTTATTTAAAAGGCAGTGTGATACAGAGGGATAGACAGAGTTTCATTCTGCTGATTCATCCCCCATTCTCCCTCCAGGTCTCCCACCTGAGTGGCAAGTGCCTAAGGACTAAGGTCATCTTTCACTGCTTCCCCAGGCACTTTATGAGGGAGCTGAATCAGAAGTGGAGCAGCAGGGACCTCAATCAGTGATCATATACAGGATGCTGTCATCAAAGGCAGCAGCTTAACCCACGGTGCCTCAACATCAGCCCAGCATACAATTTCCTATTGTCCACTGAAGTTCTTTTCAAGCAGTCACAATAAAGATCATATTCCAGGATAACTTGCTATAGGGTTGGTGACTCACATCTGTTGGTTCACTGAATATGCATGAGTCCACCAGGTGATGGCATTATCCCCATTTACTTAGGGTAAAAACTGAGACAGCATTTAAATCAGTTGCCCAAGCTCATCCCACTACTAATGACCAAGTTAGGATTTCACTCCAAATTGCCAATGCCCATGCTCTTAAACTTTATTCTTTGCTGAAAATAAAGTGAATGGCAGTGTGGAACATGTATTGAGAAACTTTTTCCATTGTAAATAAAGCTTATCGATAATCAATGGTTCTCAATTATTTTGAACTCAAAATTCTTTGTTCTCTAAATAAATCTACTAGAGACCTCACAAACCTTCTGTTTCATGTGGGTAATGTTTGTTGATATTTTCCATATTATGAATTAAAGCTAAGCAATATTTTCATTTATTTAATTAAAAATAACCACAATTAAACATATACTTTATTTTAAGAGTAACTTTAGAGTCAGGCCTTTGGCACAGCATTTAAGAGAGCTCCTGGGGCTGGCGCTGTAGACTAGTGCATTTAGCAGCTGCCTCTGATGCCAGTATCCCATATGGGTGCCGACCAGTGTGCCACTTCCATTCCAGCCCCCTGCTAATGCACCCGGGAAAGCAGCAGAGAATGACCCAAGTGCTTGGGCCCCTGCATCCACATAGGAGACCCAGAAGATGCTCTGGGCTCCTGACTTCCACCTGGCACAACCCCAGCCATTGTGGCCATTTGGGGAATGAAACAGTGAATGGAAAATCAATCTCTCTCTCTCTCTCTCTCTCTCTCTCTCTCCCTCTCTCTCTCCTCTCTCTGTAACTTAAATAAATAAAAATAAACAAACAAAAATATTAAAAGAAAGATAGCTCTTAGGATGTCCTTCATCCCCTATCAAAGTGCCTGGGTCAAGTCCTAGCTCTGCTCGTGGTTCCAGCTCTGTGCTAATGCTCATTCTGGAGAGCAACAGGTGACTGCTCAAGGAGTTGTCGGCCCTCCATGTAGGAGGTACAGGTCGAATTTTGGCTTCTGGCTCTGGTCCTAGCCTAGACCAGGCTGTTGCCACTATTTAGGGAGTAAACCAGCAGATGGGAACTTTCACTCTCTCTCTCTCTCTCTGCATTTCAAAAATAATAAATTCATAAATAAATAGTTTTTAAAAACAATTTTATAAATAGGGATAAATGCATGTTAACATTTTATGAAAAATATTTCCAAAACAAACAAAAATCTTTTAGTGAACAGTGACTTCAGTTTTCCTGTTTGGGAATCTCCTTGGTGCCTCACTGAATAGAAACGGCTGAGCTCTCCTACCTGCTTCTGCATTGTTTGTTGAGCTATCGCAAGCCATGTAGCCTCTGTAAAATCCACTGCATACTCATGACACAACGAGAGTGGAAATGGCAAATGTTTTACTATTTTCAAAAAACTGCTTGACTACTGTGCCCTAGGAAAGAACACAACCCACAGTTTCAGTGTCATAGTTTAGGCACAATCTTTGAGAGAACTGAGAAGTTCCGCAGCCAACTTTGGTCAGCACTGATCACCCAGGTTCATCATTGAATCAGGTACCCATTCACAAAGTGTCTCTCTGCCCTCTTACGGGAAATAATTATCTCATTGTTAGGTAACCAGAAGCAGAGCGTGGTGAAGGTTTGAGTTTACGCATCAAAAGCAAAAAAAAAAAAAAAAGTCATAGAAAAAAATGTCAGAATTATGTGGTTAACTCCAATCAGAGACAAAAATTAATGGTTCTATCTCCACTAAATAAAAAAAGACATTCTTGGGTTGTACACATGAAATGTAATTGAATGTCATTCAGTTTCACTGATAAACTGATTAAATCTATATAGCACTTAACTAAAAGCAGTAGTCAAATATTAGACATAGCGACTACTGAGAGAGTATTGGACATTTTAAATAAGATGAAGACAGTTTTAAATGATTGCAGAGTGTTCCGACACATTACAAGTCAAATAATTTATGAGATTTGCGTCTTCAAAATATTCTGGCTCTGCTATGTGCTCTTCCTTCCTTGCTTTAAAATCCAGTCACCAAAACAAGGCATTTGTAAGACATGTTTGGGCCTGGGAATTCATGGATTAAACTTCCGTTTGCTTTACTGTACTCTTTCTACATGGAAAATGCTTACTTGAATGCAGTTTACCTGTTCCTAAGACTTGAAAACTTAATGCAGTATCCTCATGTTCTAGGATTGAGCCTTTTGTCACACCTATGTTAGCAGAATTGAGGAACTACGGAACAGTGTCACACCAAAAAGAAAAAGGCTACGTTTTTTAAAAATATAAAATATTAAAAGGGTCTGAAGGAGTGCTCACACTAAATGAAGTCTGAGTCCCGTTGCCAGTTGGACCAGACCCTCAAACAATCATTTGCCCATCTTGCAACAGTGAAGTGTCCAAGGTCAGGGTTTGATGAGAGAAGGGACATCAGTACAAAGAT